>NC_057419.1:110361532-110376718 GCF_019320065.1 Cervus canadensis
GGTTTTGGGTTGTTGTGTTTTCATTTTCATTCATTTCTATACATATTTTGATTTCTTTTTTGATTTCTTCTATGATTTGTTGGTTATTCAGAAGCGTGTTATTTAGCCTCCAGGTGTTTGAATTTTTAACATTTTTTTTCCTGTAATTGAGATCTAATCTTACTGCACTGTGGTCAGAAAAGATGACTGGAATGATTTCAATTTTTTTGAATTTTCCAAGACTAGATTTATGGCCCAGGATGTGATCTATTCTGGAGAAGGTTCCGTGTGCACTTGAGAAAAAGGTGAAGTTGCTTGTTTTGGGGTGAAATGTCCTATAGATATCAATTAGGTCTAGCTGGTCCATTGTGTCATTTAAAGTTTGTGTTTCCTTGTTAATTTTCTGTTTAGTTGATCTATCCATAGTTGTGAGTGGGGTATTAAAGTCTCCCACTATTATTGTGTTACTATTAATTTCCTCTTTCATACTCGTTAGTGTTTGCCGTACATATTGCGGTGCTCCTATGTTGGTTGCATATATATTTATAATTGTTATATCTTCTTCTTGGATTGATCCTTTGATCATTATGTAGTGTCCTTCTTTGTCTCTTTTCACAGCTTTTATTTGAAAGTCTATTTTATCTGATATGAGTATTGCGACTCCTGCTTTCTTTTGGTCTCCATTTGCATGAAATATTTTTTTCCAGCCCTTCACTTTTAGTCTGTATGTGTCTCTTGTTTTGAGGTGGGTCTCTTGTAGACAGCATATATGGGGGTCTTGTTTTTGTATCCATTCAGCCAATCTTTGTCTTTTGGTTGGGGCATTCAACCCATTTACATTTGAGGTAATTATTGATAGGTGTGGTCCCGTTGCCATTTACTTTGTTGTTTTGGGTTCACGTTTATACAACCTTTCTGCATTTCCTGTCTTGAGAAGATCCTTTAGCATTTGTTGAAGAGCTGGTTTGGTGGTGCTGAATTCTCTCAGCTTTTGCTTATCTGTAAAGCTTTTGAGTTCTCCTTCATATCTGAATGAGATCCTTGCTGGATACAGTAATCTAGGTTGTAGGTTATTCTCTTTCATTACTTTCAGGACGTCCTGCCATTCCCTTCTGGCCTGGAGGGTTTCTATTGATAGGTCAGCTGTTATCCTTATGGGAATCCCTTTGTGTGTTATTTGTTGTTTTTCCCTTGCTGCTTTTAATATTTGTTCTTTGTGTTTGATCTTTGTTAGTTTGATTAATATGTGTCTTGGGGTGTTTCGCCTTGGGTTTATCCTGTTTGGGACTCTCTGGGTTTCTTGGACTTGAGGCTATTTCCTTCCCCATTTTAGGGAAGTTTTCAGCTATTATCTCCTCGAGTATTTTCTCATGGCCTTTCTTTTTGTCTTCTTCTTCTGGAACTCCTATGATTCGAATGTTGGGGCGTTTCACAGTGTCCCAGAGGTCCCTGAGGTTGTCCTCATTTCTTTTGATCCTTTTTCTTTTTTCCTCTCTGCTTCATTTATTTCCACCATTTTATCTTCTACCTCACTTATCCTATCTTCTGCCTCCGTTATTCTACTCTTGGTTCCCTCCAAAGTGTTTTTGATCTCATTCATTGCATTGTTCATTTTTAATTGACTCTTTTTTATTTCTTCTAGGTCTTTATTAAACATTTCTTGTATCTTTTCAATCTTTGTCTCCAGGCTATTTATCTGTAACTCCATTTTGTTTTCAAGATTTTGGATCATTTTTATTATCATTATTCTAAATTCTTTTTCAGGTAGATTCCCTATCTCCTCCTCTTTTGTTTGACTTGGTGGGCATTTTTCATGTTCCTTTACCTGTTGGGTATTTCTTTGCCTTTTCATCTTGTTTAGATTGCTGTGTCTGGAGTGGGCTTTCTGTATTCTGGAGGTCTGTGGTTCCTTTTTATTGTGGAGGATTTACCCAGTGGGTGGGGTTAGACGATTGGCTTGTCAAGGTTTCCCGGTTAGGGAAGCTTGCGTCAGTGTACTGGTGCGTGGAACTTGATTTCTTCTTTTTTGGAGAGCAATGGAGTGCCCAGTAATGAGTTTTGAGATGGGTCTATGTGTTAGGTGTGACCTTGGGCAGCCTGTATGTTGACATTCGGGGCTATGTTCCTGTGTTGCTGGAGAATTTGCGTGGTATGTCTTGCTCTAAAACTTATTGGCTCTTGGGTGGTGGTTGGTTTCAGTGTAGGTATGGAGGCTTTTGGACGGTCACTTATTACTTAAAGTTCCATGTAGTCAGGAGTTTTCTGGTGTTCTCAGGTTTTGGGCTTAAGTTTCCTGCCTCTGGATTTCAGTTTTATTCTTCCTGTAGTCTCAGGACTTCTCCAACTATACAGCACTGATAATAAAACTTTTAGGTTAATGGCGAAAAGATTCTCCCCCGTTAGGGACACCCAGAGAGGTTCACAGAGTTACATGAACAGGAGAAAAGGGAGGAGGGAGATAGAGATGAGCAGGAGGAGAAAAAGGGGGACTCAAGAGGAGAGAGAGAGATCTACGCAGCTGTCTGTTCCCAGAGTGTTCTCCGTATCTCAGACACCTACAAGGATTCACAGAATTGGATTGGGAAGAGAAGGGGAAAGGAGGAAATAGAGGTGTTCTGAGGTAGAAAACAGAGAGTCAAGATTGGGAGAGAATAATCTTCGGTTTAAAGATAGGGCTTCTCTTTTTTTTTTGTAAGGTTATAGTGTAGTGAAAATGAAAATGAAGAGTAGTAGAGGAGTACTAGAGGACTTTAAAAGAAATGAGAGAAAAAGAAAAATAGAAAATAAAAGAGAAAACGGAAAGGAAAAAAAAAGAAGAAAAAAGAAAAAAAAAAAAAAAAAAAAAAAAAAAAAAAAAAAAAAGAAAGAAAAAAAAAAAATTTTTTTTCCCCTAATTAAAAAAATCGTAAAAATCTATGAAAATGAAAGTTAAGGAGTAATGGGGGAATAATAGGGAATTTTAAAGGAAAATAAAAGAGAAAAAATAAAAAAGAAAAAATATAAAAAGAATAAAAAAAATTTTTTTTTTTTTCCTTACTTAGAGAAAAAAAAGTAAAAATATATCTAGGAGTTTCTCTGGAGCTGCTGCGGTCAGTGTGGGTTCGGCTCAGTTTCAGATAGCTCCTCGTTCCAGCTTACACTTCTCGATATCTACAGGGCCCTTCCGGTGAAGTCGGTGTTTTCTACAGGGATTTTAATCTGTTGCACCAGTCCCTTCTGAAGCGGTTCCCTTTGTTTATTTGGCTTCTGTTTGCCGGTCTCTTCAGAGCCTCATTTCCGCCCTGACACAGGCGGGCGGAGGTGGACTCTTATTCAGTTAGCTAGTTCCGTTGCGCTGCTGGGAGGGGCTGACGCTGCGGGGATGGGCTGGCGCTGCGGGGAGGGGCTGGCCCTGCGGGGGCGGGCTGGCGCTGCCGGGAGGGGCTGACACTGCTTTCTCCATCTGCGCTGCTCAGGCTCCCGGCTGTTCTATATGGAGCACGCCCCGCGCTGCGCTAGGTTCCAGCCCTCGGGTGTTACACAAAAGCGCGGAAGGAAAAGCTGCGCCTGCTCTCTGTGCCTTCCCCGTCAGAGCGGTCCAGGCAGCGAGGGGCTTGATGGGCGCACTATCCCCAGGTGTGGCGCACTCACTCCCTTCCGCGGACCCAGTCTCAGTTTCCGCTGGCGCCAGTCGGGTGCGCGCGCCTTCCGCCCTCTGCGTCCCCAGCCCCAGTCCCCGCCCGCGCCGGTCGGGTGCCTGCGCCCTGTGTCTCGCCGCGACCTTCCCCTCCCCCCTGCCTCCTGCCTCCGGCTGGGCTGGGCCGGTCCGCAGCCTGCGAGCTCTTCTCGGGACTTTCTCCGTCCCTTTGTTCTGCGAACGGCCGGCAGTGTGTTCTGGCCGGTTAATTTTCTCTCTCTCTTTTGGTCTCCCACAGTTCAAGTTGGCACCTCACAGAAGCTCCCTCCGATTGTCCTCAGGGCACTCAGGCCCGGACCCTAGCCCAAGCAAGGCCGCCTAAGACTCCCTTCCCGGGACGGGTCTCCGTCCTTAGCTCTTTTGTCTCACTTTTTATCTTTTATATTTTGTCCTACCTCCTTTCGAAGACAATGGTCTGCTTTTCTGGGCGCCTGATGACCTCAGCTAGCGATCAGAAGTTGTTTTGTGAAGTTTGCTCTGCATTCAGTTATTCTTTTGATGAATTTGTAGGAGAGAAAGTGGTCTCCCCGTCCTACTCCTCCGCCATCTTGGCTCCTCCCCTCTGTCCTATAGTTTTAACGTATATTGCATTTATGTTATAAATACCACAAACTAATTTAAAATTTAAGAGAAAGTTATATGGTCTTTATATTTACCAACATATCAATATTTACTAATTCAAGAGCTCTTAATTACATTCTGGAGACGTGAGTTATCATGTAGTGTCCTTTCTCTTCAGTCTGAATAACTCACAGGTCTAGTGGTGGCATAGTCTCAGCTTTTTTTCTTTCTTTTAATATGAAAATGTTTTGTCTTCACTTTTGAAAGAAACTTTTCTGGATATAGAATTTTGAGTGAAAAAATTTAAAATTTTTCTTCAGCACCTTAAACATTTTATTCCTTTGTTTCCTGGTCTTCATTGTTTCTTTTGAGAATCCAGGTGTTATTTGCATTATTCTTCTCTTATATGTCATGTGTCCTTTACCTCTTTCTGCTTTCAAGACTCTCTTCATCTTTGGTTTTCATCAGTTTGACTATGATATGCTCAAGTGTAGTTCAACTACTTAATTTTTCAATGACAGTTATAAGGATTAATTAAAATGTTTACTTAAAAATTCTAGCATTTTATTTCCTTTATTTATTTATTTATTTGATTTATTTATTTTAATTGGAGGCTAATTACTTTACAGTATTGTAGTATTTTTTGCCATACATTGACATGAATCAGTCATGGGTGTACATGTGTTTCCCATCCTGAACCCCCCTCCCACCTCCCTCCCCATCCCATCCCTTAGGGTCATCCCAGTGCACCAGTCTTGAGCACCCTGTCTCATGCATCAAACCTGGACTGGCGATCTGTTTCACATATGATAATATACATGTTTCAATGCTATTCTCCCAAATCATCCCACCCTCGCCTTCTCCCACAGAGTCCAAAACATTGTTCTATACATCTGTGTCTCTTTTGCTGTCTTGCATATAGGGTCATTGTTACCATCTTTCTAAATTCCATATATATGCGTTAGTATACTGTATTGGTGTTTATCTTTCTGGCTTAGTTCGCTCTGTATAACGGGTTCCAGTTTCATCCACCTCATTAGAACTGATTCAAATGTATTCTTTTTGATGGCTGAGTAATATTCCATTGTGTATATGTACCACAGCTTTCTTATCCATTCGTCTGCCGACGGACATCTAGGTTGCTTGCATGTCCTGGCTATTGTAAACAGTGCTGTGATGAACATTGGGCTACATGTGTCTCTTTCAATTCATGTACGTTTTTGATCAGTGTTTAACATTAGGCTGAGTTTTTCCCCTTGTATTAATGATTATCCCTCTAACATTTACAGTTTTATTTTTTTTAACTGGATAATGAATTTGATAATAACACTATAATGCAACTGAGTACAAAATCCATCTAGGCTTTTTCTATTCTCTCTATTATTTCACAGATATCTTCAGTTCAGTTCAGTTCAGTTGCTCAGTCATGTCCGACTCTTTGTGACCCCATGGACCACAGCACGCCAGGCCTCCCTGTCCACCACCAACTCCCGGAGTCCACCCAAACTCATATCCATTGAGTCGGTGATGCCACCCAACCATCTCATCCTCTGTTGTCCCCTTCTCCTCCTGCCTTCAATCTTTCCCTGCATGAGGGTCTTTTCAAATGAGTCAGCTCTTCACATCAGGTGGCCAAAGTATCGGAGTTTCAGCTTCAACATCAGTCCTTCCAATGAACACTCAGGACTTACCTCCTTTAGGATGGACTGGTTGGATCTCCTTGCAGTCCAAGGGACTCTCAAGAGTCTTCTCCAACAACACAGTTCAAAAGCATCAATTCTTTGGCGCTCAGCTTTCTTTATAGTCCAACTCTTACATGCATACATCACTACTGGAAAGACCATAGCTTTGACTAGGTGGACCTTTGTTGGCACAGTAATGTCTCTGCTTTTTAATATGCCATCTAGGTTGGTCATAACTTTTCTTCCAAGTAGCAAGTGTCTTTTAATTTCATGGCTGCAGTCACCATATACAGTGATTTTGAAGCCCCCCAAAATAAAGTCAGCCACTGTTTCCACTGTTTCCCCATCTATTTGCCATGAGGTGATGGGACCAAATGCCATGATCTTAGTTTTCTGAATGTTGAGCTTTAAGCCAACTTTTTCACTCTCCTCTTTCACTTTCATCAAGAGGTTCTTTAGTTCTTCTTCAGTTTCTGCTTGTCCATATATAGTTTTGCAGCATTTATAAGGTTTTTCTGAAGTATTCAGGTTAACTTTTTAAAAAATTAAGACTTTCTTTTTTGAGCCATTTTAAATTCAGAGCAAAGTTAAGGGAAATGTACAGAAATTTCCCATATATTCCTGCCCCCACACATGCATGCTTCCTCATTATCAACATCCCCCACCAGAGTGGTACATTTGTTGTTTAATAAATTAACCTCCATTGGAAAATCATAATCACCCAAAGGCCATAGTTTACATTATAGTTTACTCTTGGTGTTGTATGTTCTATCCATTTAGACAAATGTATAATGATCTGTGTCCATCACTATGGTATCTTATAGAGTTTTCACTGCCCTAAAAATTCTTTGTGTGTTGCCTATTATCTATCCCTCCCTCCCCAACCCCTGGCAACCAGTGAGATTTTTACAGTCTCCATAGTTTTGCCTTTTCCAAAATGTTATATAGTTGGAATATATAGTATATAGACTTTTCAGATCATTTTTCACTTAGCAATATGCTTTTAAAGTTTCTCTATGTCTTTTCATGGCTTGATGGCTCATTTCTTTTTAGTGCTGAATAATATTCCATTGTCTAGATATAACAATTGGTTTGCCTGTTGAAGGACATCTTGGTTGCTTCCAGATTTTGGCAGTCATGAATAAGGATGCTGTAAACATCCATGCACAGGTTTTTATGTGAATATAAGTCTTCACTCTTTTGGGTGAATACCACTAAGCATGATTCCTGGATCATATGATGAGAGTATGTTTAGTTTTGTAAGAAACTGCCCAACAGTCTTGCAAAGTGGCTGTAGTATTTTGCATTCCTACCAACAGTGAATAAAAGTTCCTGTTGCTCCCCGTCCTGGCCAGTATTCAGTGTTGTCAGTGTTCTAGATTTTGGTCATTCTAATACATGTGTAGTGGTATCTCATTACTGTTTTAATTTGAATTTTCCTGATGACATGTGGTGTGGAGCATCTTTTCATATGCTTATTTGCCATCTGTATGTCTTCTTTGGTCAAGTGTCTGTTAAGGTCTTTGGCCCATTTTTTAATCGGGTTGTTTATTTTCTAATTGTTGAGCTTTAAGATTTCTTGTAAAAAAAATTTAAAAATGAAAGATTTCTTGTATTTTTTGGATAACACCTTTATCAGATGTGTTATTTGGAAATATTTCCTCCCTATCTATGACTTGGCTTCTCATTTTCTTGACATTGTCTTTCCCAGAACTATTCAACTTAACTTTTATACAAAGAACAACTCACACTTCCATTTGATTTAATTAATATTTTAATTAAATCTGTTAGTTATAATTAACAAGTAAAATTTGAATAAACAAGTTTGGGAATAAATGGAACTTATACTTAGTATGCACACAGCCTAATGGTGGAAGCAGAGTGAGTGGATGTGCTAGAATACAGTTTATTATCTCTGGGGATTGAGTGTACCACGGCCACTAGACAGAACATTTTACAGATGGATTGAAGTACTTGATTGATTTTCCAAGTAATTGAAATGGAGATTGTTTTAAGGGAGATTGTACTTTACTTAGGAAATTTTGTAAGAGCAGAAGGATGCATGATTAAAACAGATTCATGGCAAATGGATTTGAATAATCCTAAAGTACATATTCCACCAGAGGTTGTGACCTGGTAAATTACTCTTTTACACTGTAGGGATATTTACATTTGCCAATTCTTCTGGATACTTAAGTCACCAGGATGTTGGAGACAGTCACACTGATTAGACTGGGAAGGTTTTGGACTGAAGTTGATGACATGGGAGACAAATGTCATGAATTATATTCTTTGGAGGAAGAATAAGATAATGTCAAATTGTGCTATGTGGTGCTGTCTGAGTCTGAGGAAATACTTTTGGGACTAACACAGATGGCGGAGAAGGAGTGGGAGGGGAATGGTATAGGTGAAGCTTCAGATCCCCTCCCCTTACTTAACTGGACCAAATGTGATTTTTATCCATTTGTCATTTGAGCTTATGCACTGTAGAAGTAAAAAAATGGAAGAAGTTTCCCAGTGATCCTAAAAGTAAAAGCATGAAGGCAGTTTCTCATTACTTCAGATGTTAATTTCCAATGTCTAGAGTCATGAGCAAAGTGATCTTAAAGATGTCATATATGAAGTTAATATTATCTCGTAGGTTCTGGTGAGGTATGTAGAGTTGAATTCATGATTAGAATGCTGTAATAGATGCTTTATCTAAAAAAACTCATCTTTGTAAGGGTTAAATGTCACAAGTTCCTTACAATCTGAATCCGTAGACCAAAGGAGAAATGTGACGAAATACAACTGGGAGATGATGTTTTGGGCAGAATACTATGGAACTCTTGAATTGATACATGACTGCTTTGGATGATGCTTCATAAGACCAATAAAAACTAAGAAAAGCAAGATAGAGCAGAGATGGCACATTTCAACTGTAAGAGAGCCCATTGGAGACACGTAGATTGGAGACCAGTGTTCCAACTGTGTATAACATTGGTCTTTACCTTTAATGTTCTGTCCTTCTATGGTAGCAACGGACAATGGGACAAAGTCAGTGATTCAAGGAGCCTCAGCTTGGATATACCATACTAGAATTAAGAGAAGCAATGATAAGTGTAAAAGACAGAGACTACCATATTGTTGATAAAAGCAAAGAAAGGGGAGGCTGTGCACAAAAGCTTATCATAGAGTATAATTCCAAAAAGTCCAATATAAAGTCAAGTATGAATCCGTGGCCCACGACTCTAGAAAGGAAGATAAAATCAGGAATCAGGAAGATTAAAGCTCAGATTTAGTTGAGAATGCCCCCCCCCCAAAAAAGAATGTCTGAAGTGCTGAAAGGGAGAATATAAGAGATGGATTTAATTTCCTTTTTTCTTTGGCCACACCACATGGCTTGTAGGATCTTACTTATTACTTAATGTACCAAGGATCGTGGAGTCCCAACCACTGGACCCCCATGGAATTCCCGGGATTTAATTCTTAAGACAAATGGCAGATGATAAGAGGTGATGCTGAGAAGGCTGATTTACTTACTTTGTATGTTACTCCTCTCCTTTCTCTCAAGAAAAATGGCCATCAACATATTCAACACTGCTTGAACAAATTCAACAACAATGCTCGAATACTCCTTGCTTCTTAATATCATCATAGACTTGAGAACAACCACACCATGGGCCGTGATTGCTCTGTGCTCTACTGCCTGTGTTCTTGGCCTACCACCACCACCACTGCCATGCTTCTGCCGCTGATAAGAAGGCAATAAGAAGCTTGATCATCACACCCCCACGACCAACTCTGGTGTCATTTGCTGCCAGCCCTCTGCTCTCTCTCTCTAGCTGACAATGGGGCTAAATGACTTCGGTTACCTAGCAATTTAATGGTTAAAAGCAGGGGCCTTGAGTCAGAAAGACCTGGACCCCAGGTCTTTACAGTCTACTTTTTATATGAACTTAAAGGAAATCAGTCCTGAATATACATTGGAAGGACTGATGCAGAAGCTGAAACTCCAATACCTTGGCCACCTGATGTGAAGAACTGACTCATTTGAAAAGACCCTGATGCTGGGAAAGATTGAGGGCAGGAGGAGAAGGGGATGACAGAGGATTAGATGGTTAGATGGCATCACTGACTCAATGGACATGAATTTGAGTAAACTCCAGGAGTTGGTGATGGACAGGGAGGCCTAGCGAGCTACAGTCCATAGGGTCGCAAAGAGTTGGACACGACTGAGTGACTGAACTGAACAAAACTAGACAGTTTCTAAACTCCATGCTTCAGTTTCCTAATCTACCAACATATTCCCTACTTGCCAATGTTTCTGTGAAAACTATAATGTTTAAAAACATCTAGAATAGTATCTGAGTCATAGTAGGAGCTCAATAAATATAGATTCCCCTGTCTGATGTCTCTTTGGATACTTGGTCCTTAAGAGATGACACTGTGTTCACATAGCTGCTATTTATCTTAATTGCAGGCCCATTGTCTGGTAGGAAATTATGTCTCACGAGTCCTAGCCTGAATATCTGAAGCTTAAGTCACCTCTGAAGCAGTTTTTCTATCATTTATTTTATTGCCACCTAAACTCAAAAGTGTGCCAGTTTAGTTCAGCTGTAAAGACTGCCAAATAGACAAAGTCTTCCATTTGGAAATATATTTTTTGAAGACTCAGTTTAATTTAAAAATTATTGATGACCCTCTATATATTTGTCTACATTCTTTGGCATATCAGAGGGGCTGGCTGGCTGGCTGTATCCTTCACAGATGGGCTCTGCTTTAAGAAAACCTAATAAAGGAAAAAACCGTGAACTTATAGAATGCAATCATTGTACCTTGCTTGCTTCAGGGGTTTTCAGTGAGTGAGTGACTATGTATGTGGATGTGTGATGTGTGTGTGTAAGGGGCAGGTTTAAGATTATCCTGTGGGGCTTTGTGAAACTACGCACATTCCTACATTCCTCCTTTCTGTTTTTACAGTTTCTTTAAATATCCTCGCAGTAAAGCATATAGATGCTCAGGGAGAGGCATGAGTAGCTTAAAAATTTCAAAAAATCACAGATGACTCTGAAACATGTATAACGTATTTGCTTTACCAACATTTTGGTTTACAAAATTACTTGTCAACGATGCCACAGGGAAGGTATATATTATGACTGCACTCATTGGGAAAACACAGCTAAATTTATTATGACTCAATTCACACTTTGGAAACAGATCTACTGCCTAGAGTAAGGGACATGTGGAAGTGTGCTGTCAGGCCAAGCTCTCCAAAGCGTTCTTTCAGTCAGCGCCATTTTCTTACTCCTGTCAGAGAGAGGTTGGATGCTGGAGAACAAGGTAGGCACAGCAAAAGGAGATTTCTGGAAAGGGCTTTTGGGTGAATATACTGATTCTACCCATCCTCTACCTATTTTCCATCCATCAAGCATAGAAAAAGGTGATACTTCACTGAGGATGTAACATTTAGGCTAAGGCTCAAAGGAAAAGCATGTTGGGGACAAAGGACAACCAGCAGAGTGGGACTGGTAGCTCCATTAGGAGCACATTACCACCTTGTCAGCTGTTCTCCAGAGAAACAGAACCAACAGGAGATGTATATCTATATAGCTATAGATATCTACACACCTATAAATTCTCTCTCTAGAGAGAGAGACAGACTGACTATGTACTGTATGCTCAGTCATGTTCGACTCTTTGCGACCCTATGGACTGACCAACAAGCCCCCCTGTTCATGGAATTTTTCAGGCAAGCATACTAGAGTGGATTGCTATTTCCTTCTCCAAGACAGACTATAGACAATAGGAAAAGAAGGGAGTGAAATAAAGTTTAGAGAAAGAACTACTTTTGAGCACTTGCCATTGTGAGGTTTGATCATATGACACTGCAGCATGGCCCTTGTTTCTAAAACAGCAGTATCATTAATATAGCCTGTTTAAATCCAGTTAGGTACCCTCTGGCAAACAAGAATATGACTTAAATCAACATACATAAAAGTTCAATACATGTCCAGATAAATTTAACCAAACAACAGGGAAGGGTTCATTTGCATAAATGCTGTTGAAATAACTTGACATTACCATGGGGAAACACTAACTTAAACCTATGCCTCATGCAATATATCACAGTCAACACAATAAAAATTCACGTCAACTATTTAGAAAAATTTAATTATGGTGGAAACAGAGAAAATGGAGCACTTATTCAGTCATGGGAGGGAGATAATGTTTGATTAAATGAGAAAAATGAATTACAAAGGAAAAGATAAGCAGTGTGATTATACAATAAAAATTAATAAAACTAAACCACAACAAAACCAAGATAGAAGTCAAGTGACAAGATAGAAAATTACTTTTAATACATATGATGACATTTCCAAAATATATTGAGTTTTATAAATTTATGTTAAGTTCACTATGGACAGTGGTCTAAGAATCATTACATAAGATGAAACACCATTAGTAAATTAATATAGGAAACAGTATTAAGTCTTGCCAGCTATAAAAGAGGTGCAAATTAAAACGATGAAATGTCACTTTATAACTCTAAAATTAGCAGCAATAAAGGAACATTAGTAAAACTAGTGATAGAACTACTGGGGAAATTGAAACATTTTTACATTTCTAGCAACACTGTAAATTATCTCAGTCAATTTGATGAATAATCTGGCAGTTTTTATCAAGAGTCATAAAATGTTCCTATGTTTTTACTGAATAATCTCACTCCAGGGTATTTGTTTTAAGGGTATAATTCAGAATAAGAAATGCATTATGTGTTATTTATTATCATGGAAAACTGGATACATCCCAAACAACCATTAATAGAGGGATGGTTATAAAATCATAGTATTTCAACTTAATGGAATTGCTTGAAACCAACGAAAATGATGGATATGAAGATTATTGAGATACATGGAAAAGTATATGTAAAATTTTAAAAATGAAACAAATTAAGTTATAAGAGCCTATGTTAAGAAGGTCTGAAAGGGCTAAGTTATGTTAAGTCGCTCAGTTGTGTCCGACTCTTTGCGACCCCCTGGACTGTAGCCCACCAGGCTCCTCCGTCCGTGGGATTCTCCAGGCAAGAATACTGAAGTGGGTTGCCATTTACTTCTCCAGGGGATCTTCCCACCCAGGGATCGAACCCAGGTCTCCCACATTGCAGGCAGACGCTTTAACCTCTGAGCCACAAGGGAAGCCCAGAGCTCTATAGTCCCTATGCCTCATTAATTTGGCGCCCTAGGAATCTCCTTCTATAATGGAATGTGATACCGAAGAGAAACTCCTGGTAGTTGAATAAAATTTAAACATGTAGGAATAACAGAGATGAGGGAAAGAGAAGGTCCAAATAAAAGTTGGAGAGGAAAACAGATACAGTAAGTCCCCTACATCCAAACAAGTTCTGTTCTGACAGTGGATTCATAAGTCCAATTTTGTTAGTCCAACAAAGTTAACCTAGGTACCCAACTAATAGAATCAGCTATATAGTATTGTACTGTAATGGGTTTATAATGCTTTTCACTTATATAACACATTAAAAGCAAACACAAAAATAAAATATTTTAATCTTACTGCACAGTACCTTGAAAAGTACAGTAGTACAATATAACATCTGGCATACAGAGGCTGACAACAAGTGAACAGACACAAAGAGTTACTGACTGGAGGAAGGAGAGAAGGTGGGTGGTAAACCATATGAACCTAAGGAAATGATTACTATAAAATTGAGGAAAGAGGTTATATTTGGAGAGGGGGCCACTGTATGAGGATTGGGCATTTGGAGGAGCTTCTGGCATGGCTAGTTTTCTAGCCTGGATGGTGCTTGCGAAGGTATTATTTGTATAATAATTCCCTAAGCTCTACATTTGTTTTCTGTGGTTTTATATGTCTTCATTTTAAAATAAGGTTAAAAAATGACCTACGCAAACCTATAGGTTAAAGAGACTAGAAGAACAAAAATATGGGTTGTGGGCCTATTTCTTCAAGAAAGGTTAATAATAATGATAAAGACTAAAAATTACAAATTAACTTTCTATCCCATCCTATGGGATATTGTAGTGGAAGAACTGCAAAGAAGAATCACCTCACACTATATCTAGAATTATGATTTTTTTTTTGAAGAGGAAATGTGTCCTAACTCTCCTATAAGTGGCATCTGTATAAGTGGGCCACTCTACTCAAAGAACATCCATCTTTATATCCATGAATCATGCAGAATGAATTTTTAATTTATTCAGCCTCTATAGTCATTTTTCAAAAACTACAAACAATGGGACTTTTATTTAAGTATGTCATGTTGATTCAGGATCCCTGATGCAGAGTTTAATCTTGTCCACACCCAAGGGAGTTCCTGACACCAGTTATTGCAGATCTCCTCTCCTCTCCTCAAACTCCACCCAGCCAATACATCCTTAGCAAATGACCTCTCCTACTTTGCAAAGACTAAGTCTGTTGAATATCCTCTTATCCGCACCTCAAATCATTGCTGCCTCTATCAGTCCAGTTCAGTCACTCAGTTGTGTCCGACTCTTTGTAACCCCATGGACTGCAGCATGCCAGGCTTCCCTGTCCATCACCAACTCCTGGAGCTTACTCAAGCTCATGTCCATAAAGTCAGTGATGCCATTCAGCCATCACATCCTCTGTTGTCCCCTTCTCCTCCTGCTTTCAATATTTCCCAGCATCAGGGTCTTTTCCAATGAGTCAGTTCTTCGCATCAGTTGGCCAAAGTATTGGAGCTTCAGCTTCAGCATCAGTACCTCCAACAAATATTCAGGACTGATTTATTTTAGGATTGACTGATTGTATCTCTTTGCAGTCCAAGGGACTCTCTCAAGAGTCTTCTCTAACACCACAGTTCAAAAGCATCAATTCTTTGGTGCTCTCAGCTTTCTTTACAGTCTGACTCTCCATCTAAACATGGTCTAAGAATCTGGAAAAACCATAGCTTTGACAAGATGGACCTTTATAGGCAAAGTCATGTCTCTGCTTTTTAATATGCTGTCTAGGTTTGTCATAGCTTTTCTTCCAAGGAGCAAGAGTCTTTTAATTTCATGGCTGCAGTCATCATCTGCAGTGATTTTGGAACCCATGAAAATAAAGTTTCTCACTGTTGCCATTGTTTCCCTATCTACTTGCCATGAAGATGGGACTGGATGCCATATCTTCTTTTTTTGAATGTTGAGTTTTAAGCCAGCTTTTTCACTGTCCTCTTTCACCCTCATCAAGAGGCTCTTTAGTTCCTCTTTGCTTTCTGCCTTAAGGGTTGTGTCATCTGCATATCTGAGGTTATTTATATTTCTCCTG
>NC_057419.1:110376728-110378932 GCF_019320065.1 Cervus canadensis
TTTATTAACTTATATGCAGAGTACATCATGAGAAACGCTGGGCTGGAAGAAGCACAAGCTGGAATCAAGTTTGCCGGGAGAAATATCAACAAACTCAGATATGCAGATGACCACACCCCACACCCTTATGGCAGAGAGTGAAGAGGAACTAAAAAGCTTCTTGATGAAAGTGAAAGAGGAGAGTGAAAAAGTTGGCTTAAAGCTTAACTTTCAGAAAACTAAGATCATGGCATCTGGTCCCATCACCTCATGAGAAATAGATGGGGAAACAGTGGAAACAGTGTCAGACTTTAATTTTTGGGGCTCCAAAATCACTACAAATGGTGACTGCAGCCATGAACTTAAAAGACGCTTACTCCTTGGAAGGAAAGTTATGACCAACCTAGATAGCATATTAAAAAGCAGAGACATTACTTTGCCAACAAAGGTCCATCTGGTCAAGGCTATGATTTTTCCAGTGGTCATGTATGGATGTGAGAGTTGGACTGTGAAGAAAGCTGAATGCTGAAAATTTGATGCTTTTGAGCTATGGTGTTGGAGAAGACTCTTGAGAGTTCCTTGGACTGCAAGGAGATCCTACCAGTCCATCCTAAAGGAGATCAGTCCTGGGTGTTTATTGGAAGGACTGATGTTGAAGCTGAAACTCCAATACTTTGGCCACCTCATGCAAAGAGTTGACTCGTTGGAAAAGACCCTGACGCTGGGAGGGATTGGAGGCAGGAGGAGAAGGGGACGACAGAGGATGAGATGACTGGATGGCATCACCGACTCGATGGGCATGAGTTTGAGTAAACTCTGGGAGTTGGTGATGGACAGGGAGACCTGGAGTGCTGCGATTCATGGGGTTGCAAAGAGTCAGACAAGACTGAGCGACTGAACTGAACTGATTGCATTGTTCATTATTTATTGACTGTTTTTTATTTCTTCTAGATCCTTGTTAAACTTTTCTTGCATCTTCTCGATCCTTGTCTCCAGGCTATTTTTCTGTAACTCCATTTGTCTTCAAATTTTTGGATCATTTTACTATCATTATTCTGAATTCTTTTTCAGTTAGACTCCCTATCTCCTCCTCTTAGGTTTGGTTTGGTGGGCTTTTATCATGATCCTTTACCTGCTGTATATTTCTCTGCCTTTTCATCTTGTTTAGGTTGCTGTGTTTCAGGTGGCCTTTCTTTATGCTGGAAGTTTCTGGTTCCTCTTTATTGTGGAGGTTTCTCCTCGTGTGTGGGGTTGGACGAGGGGGTGCGAGTGTCTTGTCAAGGTTTCCTGGTGAGGGAAGCTTGTGTCGGTGTTCTAGTGGGTGGAGCTGGATCTCTTCTCTCTGGAGTGCAATGAAGTGTCCAATGGTGAGTTTTGAGATGTTTGTGGGTTTGGTGTGACTTTTGGCTGCCTGTATTTTTGTGCTCAGGGTTATGTTCCTGCTTTGTTGGAGAATTAGCTTGGTATGTCTTGCTCTTAAACTTGTTGGCTCTTGGGTGGAGCTTGGTTTCAGTGTAGGTATGGGGGCTTCTGGATGAGCTTTTGTCAATTAATGGTCCCTGGAGTCAGGAGTTTTCTGGTGTTCTCAAATTTTGGATTTAAGCCTGCTGCCTCTGGCTTTCAGTCTTATTCTTATAGTAGCCTCAAGACTTCTCCATCCATATAGCACCGATGATAAAACATCTAGACTAATGGTGAGAAGATTCTCCACAGTGAGGGACACCTAGAGAGGTTCACAGAGTTATGAAGATGAGAAGATGGAGGAAGGAGATAGAGGTGACCAGGAGGAGAGGAGGAGGAGTCAAAAGTAGAGAGACCAATCTAGCCTGTGATCAGTTCCCTAAGTTTTCTCCACAGCCCAGGACATAAAAAGAGATTCACAGAGTTAAGTAGGGAAGAGAAGCTGGAGGGAGGAGATAGAGGTGACCTGGGGGAGAAAAAGGCAAGTCAAAAGGGGAGAGAGCAATCAAGCCAGTAATCACATTCCTAAGTAAAAAATTGGTATTGAAAATTGGACTGTTAAAGGTACAGAATTCATAACAAATACCAAAAAGGAAAGATTAAAAATCTAGAGTAGAGGTTAGACTCTCAAAAATACAATATTAAAAAAACAAGCCAAAATTGCAAAAGTTATATTAAAAAATATGAAATTTGCTTTTAAAATAGGGTCTTTTACAGAAATATAGATCAATGGAACAGAATAGAAAGCCCAGAGATAAATCCAC
>NC_057419.1:110379083-110432864 GCF_019320065.1 Cervus canadensis
TCCATAGCGGCTGTACTAGTTTGCATTCCCACCAACAGTGTAAGAGGGTTCCCTTTTCTCCACACCCTCTCTAGCATTTATTGCTTGTAGACTTTTGGATAGCAGCCATCCTCATTGTGGTTTTGATTTGCATTTCTCTGATAATGAGTGATGTTGAGCATCTTTTCATGTGTTTGTTAGCCATCTGTATGTCTTCTTTGGAGAAATGTCTGTTTAGTTCTTTGGCCTATTTTTTGATTGGGTCATTTTTTTTTTCTGGAATTGAGCTGCAGGGGTTGCTTGTATTTTTGAGATTAAAGCCTTTTTTGTCTGTTTCTTCTATCATTTGCTATTATTTTATCCCAATCTGAGGGCTGTCTTTTCACCTTACTTATAGTTTCCTTTGTAGTGCAAAAGCTTTTAAGTTTCATTAGGTCCCATTTGTTTAGTTTTGCTTTTATTTCCAATATTCTGGGAGGTGGTCATAGAGGATCTTGCTGTGATTTATGTCGGAGAGTGTTTTGCCTATGTTCTCCTCTAGGAGTTTTATAGTTTCTGGTCTTACATTTAGATCTTTAATCCATTTTGAGTTTATTTTGTGTATGGTGTTAGAAAGTGTTCTAGTTTCATTCTTTTACAAGTGGTTGACCAGTTATCCCAGCACCACTTGTTAAAGAGGTTGTCTTTTTTCCATTGTATATCCTTGCCTCTTTTGTCAAAGATAAGGTGTCCATAGGTTTGTGGATTTATCTCTGGGCTTTCTATTCTGTTCCATTGATCTATATTTCTGTCTTTGTGCCAGTACCCACACTGTCTTTGATGCTGTGGCTTTGAAATAGTAAGTCTAAAGTCAGGCAGGTTGATTCCTCCAGTTCATATTCTTCTTATTTCAAAAGATTACTTGGCTAATTCGAGGTTTTTTTGTAATTTCCATACAAATGTGAAAATTCTTTGGTCAGTTCTGTGAAAAAATAACCGTTGGTAGCTTGATAGGGATTGCATTGAATCTAATAGATTTGCTTTGGGTAGAAATAGCCATTTTGACAATATTAAGATCTTCCAATCCATGAACAACGCGTAATGTTTCTCCAATTGTTTGTGTCTCTTTGATTTCTTTCATCAGTGTTTTATAGTTTTCTATGTATAGGTCTTTTGTTTCTTTAGGTAGATATACTCCTAAGTATTTTATTCTTTTTGTTGCAATGGTGAATGGTATTGTTTCCTTAATTTCTCTTTCTGTTTTCTCATTGTTAGTATATAGGAATGCAAGGGATTTCTGTGTGTTAATTTTATATCCTGCAACTTTACTATATTCATTGATTAGTTCTAGTAATTTTCTCGTAGAGTCTTTCCGGCATTTCTCTTGATGTACTCTGCACATAAGTTAAATTAGCAGGGTAACAAGATACAGCCTTGACATACTCCTTTCCCAATTTGGAACCAGTCCGTTGTTCCATGTCTGGTTCTAACTGTTGCTTCTTGACCTGCATACAGATTTCTCAGGAGGCAGGTAAGGTGGTCTGGTATTCCCATCTCTTGAAGAATTTTCCACAGTTTGTTTTGATACACACGGTCAAAGGCTTTAGCATAGTCAATGAAGCAGATGTTTTTCTGGAACTCTCTTGCTTTTTCTATGATCCAATGGATGTTGGCAATTTGATCTCTGGTTCCTCTGCCTTGTCTAAATCCAGCTTGAACATCTGAAATTTCTCAATTCATGTACTGTTGAAGCCTAGCTTGGAGAATTTTGAGCATTACTTGCTTGTGTGTGAGATGAGTGCAATGTGCAGTAGTTTCAACATTCTTTGCATTGTATTTCTTTGGGATTGGAATGAAAACTGACCTTTTCTAGTCCTATGGCCATTGCTGAGTTTTCCAAATTTGCTGGCATATTGAGTGCAGCACTTTTATAGCATCATCCTTTAGGATTTGAAATAGCTCAGCTGGAATTCTATCACCTCCACTAGCTTTGTTTGTAGTAATGCTTCCTAAGGTCCACTTGACTTTGCGCTCTAGGATGTCTGGCTCTAGGTGAGCGATCACACCATCACGGTTATCTGGGTCACTAAGACCTTTTTTGTATAGTTCTTCTGTGTCTTCTTACCACCTCTTCTTAATATCTTCTGCTTCTGTTAGGTCCATACCGTTTCTGTCCTTCATACATATTTTTAATTTTTTGAGTATAGTTGCTTTACAGTATTGTCTTAGTTTCTGCTGTACAGTAAAATGAATCAGCTCTGCATATACATTTGTCCACTCTTTTTTGGATTTCCTTCCCATTTTGGTCACCACAAAGCACTAAGTAGAGTTCCCTGTGCTATACAGTAGGTTCTCGTTAGTTATCTATTTTATACATAGTAGTGTATATATGTCAATCCCAATCTCCCAATTGATCCCATCCATCCCCTCCCCACCATGATATCTATAAGTCTGTTCTCTACATCTATGTCTCTATTTCTGCTCTCCAAATAAGTTCATCTGTATCATTTTTCTAGATTCCTCATATAAGCAATATTAGACAATATTTGTTTTTCTCTTTCTGACTTTCTTCACCCTGTATGACAGTCTCCATCCATGTCTCTGCAAATGGCACTATTTTGTTCTTCTTTATGGCTGAGTAAAATTCCACTGTATACATGTACCACATCTTCTTTATCAATTCCTCTATTGATGGACATTTAGGTTGCTTCCATGTCCTGGCTGTTGTAAATAGTGCTGCAGTGGGCATTGGGGTGCATGTATCTTTTTTTTTTCATTTATTTTTATTAGTTGGAGGCTAATTACAATATTGTAGTGGTTTTTGTCATACATTGACATGAATCAGCCATGGATTTACATGTATTCCCCATCCCGATCCCCCCTCCCACCTCCCACATGTATCTTTTTGAATTATGGTTTTCCCCAGGTATTTGCTAGGAGTGGGATTTCTGGGTCGTATAGTAGTTCTATTTTTAGTTTTTTAAGGAACCTGTTCTTTATAGTGGCTGCACCAACTTACATTCCCACCAACAGTTGTAGGAGAATTCCATTTGGGATATGATATGAAGAATTCCATTTCGGATATGATCCATTTGGAAGAATGGCAAACCAGCATAAATGTCCACGGCTTGTGGTATATCTGCTGTTAACCCATCACTGTTGTTTTTTTATTTTTAAAAGTGTTGATTGCTTTCTTAGTATGTGCCAAAAGTAATACACTGGGTACTTTGAGGGATGGCAAGCACCAAGGTAAGTGAGATGTAGTGCTTGCCTTCATGAAAGTAACATTGAACTTATTTTAAGTAATGTACAAGGCAGTAGATAAAAGTAAGGGTGGGGTAAATGTTGGGGGTCGGTGGGAGCAAACAGAATGCTGAATGTGGGCAAGTAAGCACTTGCAAATTTTCCAACTGGAATGTTTGGGGGCAGCATTGGTCTATTCTATACACAAGAACGCTTCAGGACAGCTGGAAGAAAGAAGCAGCTCTTCTGTGCATTATTTAACCCCTCTCTCCTGAGTACTAAATATTTCTTTTTCTCTGTGGACACTGAGAGGTAGCTACAAAGACATAGAAACCATGGCACCTGACCTCAAAGAGCTTACATGCCAGCTGGGAAGATGAGGCACACCTGTGGAACTCTAGACATCCTGACTGCAGGGGTGCTACAGAAGTAAAACTATTGGTATGCCTTTCATGCTGCTGCTGCTACTGCTGCTAAGTCACTTCAGTCGTGTCTGACTCTGTGTGACCCCATAGACGGCAGCCCACCAGGCTCCCCGTCCCTGCGATTCTCCAGGCAAGAACACTGGAGTGGGTTGCCATTTCCTTCTGCAATGCATGAAAGTGAAAAGTGAAAATGAAGTCGCTCAGTTGTGTCCAATTCTCAGCGACCCCATGGACTGTAGCCTACCAGACTCCTCCATCCATGGGATTTTCCAGGCAAGAGTACTGGAATGGGTTGCCATTGCCTTCTCTGTACCTTTTATGAGTTGAACACTATTCCAGGCACAAGAATATACCAGGATGATGAAAACATATTCTTACACTTACTATGGTTAAGCCATTTTGACCTGGTTTTTATTCCTGGGATATGCCAAGCAATGAAAAACTGCTAAGATTTAGAGAGCAATGAAGAAGCTTTTAGTAAAAGCCATGCTTTAGCAAGACTAATCTGAAAACTTTTTGTAGTGAAGGCTGAAGAGAAACTTCATTAAGGCATTAAAGTTGAACAAGTGAGAGTTAAGAAGGTTTTTTAGCTGCCATAGTGCCTGAATATGTGCTTTGATATCAGATATATATGGACTGCTGTCCATGAACAGTGTGATCCTGGGCAGGTCACTAGTCTTGTCTTGAATCTCAGTCCTAGTATTATTCAGGATTCGATAGATAGATAAATAGATTGGCTATAGGAATTGGCTAATGTGATTTTAGAGATCAAGATGTCCCACAATCTGCTGTCTGCAAGTTGGAGAACCAGGAAAGCCAGTAGTGTGATTCAGCTCTGATCTGAAGGCCTGAGAACCAGGAGAGCTGATGATGTAAGGTGAAGTCCAAGTCCGAAGGTCCAAGAATCAGGAGTTCAAGAATCAGATGTTCAAAGGCAATAGGAGATAGATGTCCCAGATTAGAGAGAGGCAATTCATCCTTCCTCTACCTTTTTGTTCTATTCAGACCCTCAACAGATTGGATGATGCCCGCCTGTATTAAGGAGAGTGATCTTCTTTAGTCTACTGGTTAAAATGCTAATCTCTTCCAGAAACACAGATGTGCCCAGAAATCATGTTTACCAGCTCTCTGAACATCCCTTAACCCAGTCAACTGACAGACATTAGCCACAAAAGTCCATTCAGATGTTAGAGATGGAGAAGATGGGACAAATGGGCCAGATACTCTGAAGGTATACTAGCAAAGACGTGGCAGTTAAATAGAGGTGGGGAGCAAGGAGAAACCCCTTCATGGATCACAGCCATGTCATGGCAAAGGAACTTGAGTAACTCAATGAAGCTATGAGCCATGCCATGCAGGGCCATCCAAGACAGACAGGTCATGGTATAGAGTTCTGACAAAATGTGGTCCACTGAAGAAGAGAATGCCATACCACTCCAGTATTCTTGCCGTGAGAACCCCACAAACAGTATGAAAAGGCAAAAGGATATGAAAACGAGGTCCCTAGGTCAGTGGGTGTCCAATATGCTACTGGGGAAGAGCAAAGAAAGCTCCAGAAAGAATGAAGTGTCTTGTGCCAAAGCAGAAATGATGCTCAGTTGTGGATGTGTCTGGTGGTGAAAGTAAAGTTTGATGCTGTAAAGAACAATATTGCATAGGAACTTGGAATGTTAAGTCCATGAATCAAGGTAAATTGGACATGATCAAGCAGGAGGTGGCAAGAGTGAACATCAACATTTTAGGAATCTGTGAGCTAAAATGGACGGAAATAGGCAAATTTAATTCAGATGACCATTATATCTACTACTGTGGGCAAGAATCACTTAGAAGAAATGGAGTAGCCACTCATAGCCAACAAAAGTCTGAGATGCAGCACTTGGGTGCAATCTCAAAAATGACAGGATGATCTTGATTTGTTTCCAAGGTAAACCATTCAACATCACAGTAATCCAAATCTATGCC
Organism: Cervus canadensis; assembly: GCF_019320065.1. NCBI lineage: Eukaryota > Metazoa > Chordata > Mammalia > Artiodactyla > Cervidae > Cervus > Cervus canadensis. The sequence continues at coordinate 110,384,672 of NC_057419.1, forward strand.
CCTACCACCAATGCCAAAGCAGCTGAAGTTGACCGGGTCTATGAAGACCTACAATACTTTCTATAACTAACACCAAAAAAGATGTCCTTTCATCATAGGGGATCAGGATGCAAAAGTAGGAAGTCAAGAGATACCTGGAGTAACAGGCAAGCTTGGCCGTGGAGTACAAAATGAAGCAGGGTTCACCCTTTCCAGTGCCCTTTTAAGGCTGACGTAGTGCCTTAAGAGGCTAACACAGGAGGGTAAAGGAAGTCTCCATAAAACCCAGAGAATAGATTTTTAGAACTCCTCTCTGGATCCTGTCTGGAGTCAAAACTGAACCGGAAGATTTTAAGTCTTAGCACTTACTAGTATGTGTATAGTTAATACCAAAGTCATTAAATTTAAACTTGACCTTTGGTTTGACAATTAAAAAAAAAAATGAAGCAGGGTAAAGGCTAACAGAGTTTGTCAAGAGAACACATCGGTCATAGCAAACACCCTTTTCCAACAACATAAGAGATGACTTTATGCATGAACATCACCAGATGGTCAATACTGAAATCAGATTGATTATGTTCTTTGTAGCCTAAGATGGAGAGCTCTATATAGTCAGCAAAAACAAGACCTGGAGCTGACTGTGGCTCAGATCATCAGCTCCTTATTGCCAAATTCAGACTTAAATTGAAGAAAATAGGGGAAACCACTAGGTCATTCGGGTATGACCTAAATCAAATACCTTATGATTATACAGAGGAGGTGACAAATAAATTCAAGGCATTAGATCTGGTCAATAAAGTGCCTGAAGAACTATGGACAAAGGTTTGTACCATTGTACAGGAGGTGGTGACCAAAATCATCCCAAAGAAAAAGAAATGAAAGGTGGCAAAGTGGTTGTCTGAGGAGGCCTTACAAATAGCTGAGGAAAGAAGAGAAGCAAAAGGCAAGAGAGAAAGGGAAAGATATGTCCAACTGAATGCAGAGGTCCAGAGAAGAGCAAGGAGAGATAACAAGCCCTTCTTCAATGAATAATGCAGAGAAGTAGAGGAAAGCAATAGAATGGGAAAGACTAGAGATCTCTTCAAGAAAATTGGAGATATCAAGGGAAATTTTCATGGAAGAATGGGCATGATAAAGGACAGAAACTGTAAGGACCAAACAGAAGCTGAAGAGACTAGGAAGAGGTGGCAAGAATACACAGAAGAACTATACAAAAACGGTCTTAATGACCCAGATAACCACGTTGGAGTGGTCACTCACCTAAAGCCAGACATCCTGGGATATGAAGTCAAGTGGGCCTTAGGAAACATTACTACAAACAAAGCTAGTGGAGGTAATAGAATTCCAGCTGAGCTATTTAAAATCCTAAAAGATGATTTCATGAAAGTGCTGCATTCAATATGCCAGCAAATTTGGAAACATCAGCAGTGGCCACAGGACTGGAAAAGGTGAGTTTTCATTCCAATCCCAAAGAAAGGCAATGCCAAAGAATGTTCAAGTTTAGTTCAGTTCAATCGCTCAGTCGTGTCCGACTCTTTGCGACCCCACAAATTGCAGTATGCCAGGCCTCTCTGTCCATCACCAACTCCTGGAGTTTACTCAAGCTCATGTCCATTGAGTTGGTGATGCCATCCAACCATCGCATCCTCTGTCATCCCCTTCTCCTCCCACCTTCAATCTTTCCCAGCCTCAGGGTCTTTTCAAATGAGTCAGTTCTTCTCATCAGGTGGCCAAAGTATTGGAGTTTCAGCTTCAACATCAGTCCTTCCAATGAACATTCAGGACTGATTTCCTTTCGGATGGACTGGTTGGTTCTCCTTGCAGTCCAAGGGACTCTCAAGAGTCTTCTCCAACACCACAGTTCAAAAGCATCAATTCTTCGGTGCTCAGCTTTCTTTATAGTCCAACTCTCACATCCATACATGACTACTGGAAAAACCATAGCCTTGATTAGATGGACCTTTGTTGACAAAGTAATGTCTCTGCTTTTTAATATGCCATCTAGGTTGGTCATCACTTTCCATCCAAGGAGTGTCTTTTAATTTCATGGCTACAGTCAAAGAATATTCAAACTACCATACAATTGCACTCCTTGTACATGCTAGTAAAGAAATGCTCAAAATCCTTCAAGCTAGACTTCAGCAGAATGTGAACTGAGAAATTCCAGATGTACAAGCTGGGTTTAGAAAAGGTAGAGGAAGTAGAGATCAAATTGCCAACATCCATTGGATCATATAGAATGCAAGCGAATTCTTAAAAACATCTACTTCTGCTTCATTGACTTCGTGAAAGCTTTTGACTGTGAGGATTCCAACAAACTGTGGAAAATTCTTAAAGAGATGAGACTACCAGACCTACCTGTCTCCTGAGAATCCTGTATGCAGGTCAAGAAGCAACACTTTGAACCTTACATGGAACAACTGACTGTTTCTAAATTGGTAAAGAAATATGACAAGACTGTATATTGTCCCCCTGTTTACTTAACTGATATGCAGAGTACATCACGTGAAATGCCAGGCTAGATGAATCACAAGCTGGAATCAAGATTGCAGGGAGAAAAATCAGTAACCTCAGATATGCAGATGATACCACTCTAATGGTAGAAAGTGAAGAGGAACTAAAGAGCCTCTTGAGGGTGAAAGAGGAGAGTGAAAAAGCTGGCTTGAAATTCATTATTCAAAAAAACTAAGATCGTGGCATCTGGTCCCATCACTTCAGGGCAAATAGAAGGAGAAAAAGTAGAAACGATGACAGATTTTATTTTCTTGGGCTCCAAATTCACTGTGGATGGTGGTAGCAACCCTGAAATTAAAAGATGCTTGCTCTTTGGAAGAAAAACTATGACAAACTTAGACAGCATATTAAAAAGCAGAGACATTGTCTTGTCAAAAATGTCTGTATAGTCAAAGATAAGGTTCTTCTGGTAGTCATGTATGGATGTGTGGTTTGGACCATAAAGAAGGCTGAATGCCAAAGTATTGATGCTTTCAAACTGTGGTGCTATAGAAGACTCTTGAGAGTCTCTTGGATAGCAAGGAGATCAAACCAGTCAACTCTAAAGGAAATCACCCCTGAATATTCGTTGGAGGGGCAGATGCTGAAGCTCCAATACTTTGACTACCTGATGTGAAAAGCCGACTCATTGGAAAAGACCCTGACACTGGGAAAGATTGAGGGCAGGAAGAGAAGGGGGCAAGAGAGGATGAGGTGGTTGGATGGCATCACCAACTCAATGAACTTGAGTTTGAGCAAACTCCGGGAGATAGTAAAGGACAGGAAAGCCTGGCGTGCTGCAGTCCATGGGGTCACAAAGAGTCAGACATGACTTAGCAACTAAACAGCAACAACAAAGCATGGAGAAGAGAGGAATCAACGATGAGTCTTTGGGCCTGGATGACTGGGAGAATAGGGCTTCCCTGATGGTTCCATTGTAAAGAATCTGCCTGCCAATGCAGGAGAGGTGGGTTTGATCCCCGGGTCGGAAGATCCACTGGAGGAGGAAATGGCAACCCACTTCAGTATTCTTGCCTGGAAAATCCATGGACAGAGGAGCCTGGCCAGTATAGTCCATGGGATGGCAAAGAGTAGAAGAAAACTGAGAATGCACACACAAAGCATGCAAGTCTGGGAGAATGACAATTTGTCATTCACAGAACTGAGAAGCACAACATCAGAGACAGGTGAAGAAGGCCAGCAGAAACCTGGAAATTTAGAGCTAGGAGTCAGGAAGGTGGTTGGGGCTAGGAGTAAATTTGGGGGTTATACACAAAATGAGGTTTTACTCTCGTGGTAGAAGGAAGCTATTGTCTTCCTTTTTCCTTCGCTTTCTCAGAACATTCAATAATGTAGGCAGAAATAAGAAAATCTGTAATTGAGGGCATGTGGGCTACTTTAAGAATCAGCTCAAAGGACAAAAATGAAATAGTGATTTATTTCCCCTGGACCATGATTAATTGCAATCATCCCACTTAAGACAAATAGTGAAGTAGATGCTATAAAGCAGGAAGACAGAGGTATAGAACATCAGGCTTCTTAAGTGCCTAAGATTACCTATTGCTGTTTTTCAATCTGAGAGTTCAAACTGTGTCTATCTGGTTCATAATTCCATTTACATCCCCTAGCACAAGCTTGATACATAACAAGGGCTCAATAAATATCTGTGGGATGCATAATTATTGAATTAATATAGATCCATTAGTCCTGATGATTCTATCTTAGAGCTGCCTGTTCCTCTTCTTCCTACAGCCATTGCCCAAGTTCCAGAAATAATGAAAATTATTTCTCATCTGGTCTCTGTGGAGTCAAATAGGCCTGGATTTCTGGTCCTGGCTCAGTCACTTACAGCTGCCTGACTTGATAGAATATGGTTTTGATTGATTTTTTTTTTGATATGAATATTAAACATTTCTAAACTAATGAAAATGTGGCCTCAAAGGCACTGTGAGTTGGTAAAATCCACGATTGGCACTGATGCCCTTGACAGAGTGCTACTTCTGCTTTCGTGTTTCCACAATATAGCTGATAGAGAAGAGGGAGCATTTTTTTTTTAAAATTTCTCAACAGAGAGGAGTAAAATGGTTCCTAGTCTTTTATACATTGGATGATCTACAAATAAAGGGAAATCTGGAAGTGCTCAGTGACTGAAATGAGGTCCTTTGAACTCTTGACAGTACTAGAATCCTGATGGTTTTGGTGCTAATGCAAATGGACCTCAAATATGGTTTGGAGCTGTGGCAAGTGGTTTACAGTCAGGAAGCAGCCATCCTAGGAAGCTTCCAGGAAGACAGCTCTGTGACCTTGGGAAAAATCTCTTTTGCTCTGAGTACATCAGCTAACCCATCAATGTGAACTTGATTTCCAGTGTTCTTTGTGTTCTCAAATTCTGCAGCTGGTGATTCTTCACAATAAATCTACAAAAAAGCTCCCTGATTCAAATGACCTCAAATGTGACAAAACAAGGCAGAGGAGCAGGCTCTCTCAGGCTGACAGTTACATAGTACGATTCTGGCTTCATGTTTGTGCCTAAAAAAGCCAGCTTCTCTGTGACCAGAATGTTGGATGGTTGTGGTACCATATTAAATGACTGTCTCCTTATCAGGATAGAGACATGGCCTTCTGCAAAGCCTTACTAGCACACAAAATCTCCAACTACAAGCCAAGCAGTCATTTATTCTTGAGGCCATGGCTTCAAGACATTCCACTGATGTAGTAGTATTCTGTCAGTGGCATAAAGCTTTTTTCCGAACTGGTAATTAGAATAGAGGCTCTTAATAATAGACCCATTCAATGTCAGCCACAGGGGACTCCTAATTCATGTTGAAAATTCTGTTCCTGCTTTTAATCAAGAACTAAGCTACCCAGACTTTTTTCCCAGTTGCTACTTCGCTAGGGAAAGAACAGTGCAAACATTGGCACTTTAAGATGACCTTCAGCTTCACAAAGCATCGTGGGAACTTTTTCCCCAGTGACCCAGAGCACACATCCCCAAATAATTAGAATGGGCTTGTGTATCCTAAAGCCTTATCTAATTGGTGTTCAAACCTGTTGCTCCCTCTTCTCCTTTTCCCTTATCTCTAAGGACTCGCAGCAGAGAGGAGAACACATCCATTATTCACACCTTCTCTCTCCCTGCACACACTCTCATGTGCACATGCTCACATGAAGACCCACACACAACACTTTTCATCCCCTCCAACTCCAATCCCTGCAGACACTCAGGACCACTCAGGAATAGAATTGTGTTCCATCTGGAATGGACCAGAAATATCATCTAGGCCCACTTTCTCATTTTATAAAAATGGAGAAGCTGAGGTTCAAAGACAGGTGGTACACAGCAGAGCCAGGACTCAGATCCACTTCTTCTAACACTTCCAGTTCATCGGCCCCGTGTTTCCCACCAGGAGCTCAGGGTTTCAAGGAAGTGCAAAAGCACCTTGATTCAACTCTGTATATCCACCATTCACTCTCTTTGTATATGAAACATTGTGCTGAGTTCCAGATGTGTTTTATAGGGAAATGAGCTATTATCCTGGTCCAGTGAGGGCCAATGGAGATGCATGTAAATATGTCAAGGGCAAGCAGATTGCTAAGTGTTCTCATAGAGGCATCAAGTAATTTGGAGATGAGAGTCAGAAGAGATTTGTTCAAATTGAATTATTGGTTCCAGGTGCCCCTTCTGAGTTCCATGGAGAGGGTTTTCACTGTGCTTTGAGAAGCTAAAGGTTATATTAAACTATCGGCATTGGCATTGCTCTTTCTGCCCTTGTTTGGAGAAACTTTGGAAGTGTTTCCAATTAAAATAAATACTATGTTTTTGCTTCGAAAACATCAAAAATAAAAAGAATGAAAATATGTAGGTTTGAGGAGGTCGTGAGGAAATGGGAATGGTCGGTCATACATTACTACTGACAATTATGATAAATATATCAGTATGTGTTGGGAGCTTAAAAAAGTGCATATTTTCTAATCCAGTATATTTGACTTGTAGAAATAACAGCCTGAAGGAATGCGTGAGTGTTTGTGTGCATTTAATTATGTATATATTTTGTGTCTGTGTAAAGAATGAACACAAGAAATGCTTGTTATAGTGCAAGGGAAAAAATGTCAAGGGGCAAGACAATATATCTTCTATTAAAATCTTCTTTTGTGTATTTTATAGACGCATATATAACCCAAATGTCGGCCTGTCTTGTTTCCACCAGGTGTCCACTTTGAGGTCAGTGACATATATCACATTAAAATACAAACGCCCACAAATCCAAGTCTAAAAATAGACAAATGGATTATCTACAATTTCATGACAAGGTGGAGTAGGAGAAGAGTTATTTCACATATGAAATAGTAAAACCTTCTCATTTACTTTCCCTTCAAACATTTCTCCCTTGTCAAAGTTTAATGTCCTTCTGCAGCCACTTTTCTCTCTTCCCTTCCTCTCAAACCTCTTCAGAGACTCTCCCCTTTCCTATTGCCAATGTCTCCTCCTCCTCTTCTTACTCCTCTACCACCACCATGACCACTGCCACCACCGTGCAGCCTTCTGTGATGCCCTAGTCAAGCATTAACCAACAGAATGTTCTGTAATGATCAAAAGGTTCTGTAAACTTCTCTGTCCAAGATGGTGGTCACTAACCACACATGGCTCGTGAGCACTTGTAGTGGAACTGGTACAATTGAGAAAATAAGTTTATATGTTTCTGTAATTGTAATTGATTTACGTTAACCACATGTGGCTAAGAAGCTTCTGAAATATGGCTGGTGTAACTGAGGAAATATATTTTAATTTTTATTCTAAGGTATTTAAATTCAATTACCCATATGTGGCCATGGGCCACCATATTGGGCAGCAAAGCTCTAGTTCCTTCTTAGGCAGAAGAAGATAGGCCATGTCTGGCCTATCTTTGCTTTGTTGAGTACAGGAGATGTGAGGCATGATTCAGTGACTTCCTCAGCATCTGCCTTGCTTAGGAAAAACTGGAAAGGGTGGGGAGATGGAAAATAACTAGTTTTTTCTTTATTTTCATAGGTATGTACAGAAAAACCTAGAAATACGTAAATGAAATTAATGTTTAGGTTAATGTCTAGTAGTTAGCTAATAGATGACTTCTTTTAGTTTTTCTTTTTTGTGTTTCCCAAGTGATGCCAAGTGGGTGTTTATTTGTTTTTGTTATTTGGAAAAAATATATAACATTATTAAAATATCTCTCCTGTATGATTTTTGAAAAGCAAGTTAGAGAAGGCATCTCTTCTAATGGTCCTGTAACCAACTCCCAGAGCAGCCTCTTGTTTGGTGAATGAGGAAGAGGCTGATGGATGTGGGGGTTTGTGTGCTGGAGTAGGGCCCGGGAACTGTGTGTGTGTGTGTTCTCCCAGCTGCTTCCTCACATCAAATAGCTAACCAACCAGAGCTCCAAAACCAAGCCAATTCCTGCTGTCATCATTGATGAAGCCTGTACACAGATGGAGAAGTAAATAAAAGGGAGAGGTGGTGAATTTTCTATATTTGACCCAGTTACTATTTTTGTCAAATAAGGAAAGAAAAGCTTGGGATTTCAAGCATGAAGAAAAAGATCCTGATTTTGTGAGCAAAATTTTGCTGTTCTCTTTTAGCCTGTTCTGGATATGCATATCCTTCATGGAATCTGGGCAGAATTTAGCAGAATTCATAGGACAGAGGAGCCTAGCAGGCTACAGTCCACAAGGTCACAGAGTCAGACATGACTGAAGTGACTTAGCACGCATGCATGTGGACTCCAAGTTGTGACCTTACAACCCAGCCCAGAAGAGGGGCTGTTTGAGGTCAGCACAGCAGAGCCATCCAGAGGGTCTGAAAAAAGGCAACAGATCTTGGTTCCCCACAGGGTTAGCCTGGGGCCAGAACTTTCAGTTTAATAGAGTTGTCAGGACCTAGCCTGCAAATTTGGACTCCAAAGCTGCTTAAGGAAAGGGGTCCCCTCTGGAAATGGCAGGCACCAGTAGGATCAGTAAAGTGTTTTATGCAGTCTTATTTCTGACTTAGCCACATTCAAGCCAGCCCAATGGTCACACCTTTGGCAGTATCCTGACTCTCTTCTCAGCAGCTCCTCCCCAGAAAATCATGCCAGCAAGTCTCTTGTGAGCCCACCCTCTTCCTGGTACATGATAAATGTAAGGTTTCATACTACGATGCCCTCCAGGATTTCTCATGTTTATTTCATAGAGAGCTCTGAGAGGCTGAAAAGCTTTATGGGATTTGGAGGAATAAAACCAGAAAGAGGAAATGGTACTGTAAGTGGGGAGTATTCAGGGGCAGGGGGCAAATGGAATCCTTCCAGGGCTCTCCACCCACACCCAAGCAAATATTTTGCATTCCACTTGGTTGCTGACTGAGTTTCTAGGGACTAATGTCTTCTTCAGTGAGGCAGAGAGGAGGTGGGCTACTTTATGCTGGTTCTTGTTGTGTAGCAACAGAAGGTAAACCACATTTCGACTTCTGATTTTGTGTTTATTTTCACTGGTTAGTTTTAGTTGGTTCAAGTCTAGGAATACTTAAAGATCACTCCTTCCCCAAATAGGTTTAGTTCTCTGAAATTAGAAAAATAAGATGCTTTCAAGTTGCAAATCATTGCATTGATGATTATAAGACATTCTTTCTATTAAACAGCCAGAGATTAAGTGAGCAGGAAATAGACCCTCTGGAGTCCTGAGATGTTCAGTGCCTCAACTCAGCTGGATCGTACTGCACTTGAACGAGTGCCCATGGAGCAGTTTCTAAAATATTTCCTTCTGGCAGATTTCAAGTGGCTTGAGAAAAGCGAATGCACGTATTCCTTGTTTATTATACACAACATGGTTACCAATGAGTTCTTGACACTATCCATTTTACAAAAGGCTGTCTTAGCTCTAATATAGAAGTGCCTTGAGGATATTATTTGTAGCAAATCCACACTGGGCCAGTCAGCTCTCAGCTGGCTAGAACCCAGAACCTAAGAGGCCATGGTCATAGATTCAATCCCAAATGGGCCACTTAGCTCTAAACAAAAGATGAAAGTTAATCTTTGTGTGTGTGTTTCCAAGTTGCAGCTCTCTCATTGCCTTCCTAGTTGCAATGCAGTGTGCTGATGAATAAGACTGTAGCTTGGTATCTGACCTGCTTGAGGATCTGTCAGAGCTTTTCCCAGTAGGAAAACAGGGCATGAATATTTAGAACTCTAGGCCACAGTAGAAGACCATATTAAGAAGATGGTGGAGTTAGAGACCAGAGATGAACCCAAGTGCAGTTTGGAGGGGCAGAGCTGGGATCTGAAGTAGGTATGGTATCTAGAGAGCAGCAGGTCAAGGAATAGTGAGCTTATGTGAGGGAATCACCAAGGTTATATAAGGAAAGTCTTGAAAAACTTGCTGTGCCTTTGAAATGTTTCTTTATCCTTTATTTTCCAATTTTATTGAGATTTGCTGTTAGAATTATATAACATCATATAATGGGATTTTTTTGGTGTATATATATGTACTGAAAAATGATTACCGCAGTCAAGTCAGTTAACACATCCATTGCTCACATAAGTTGCTATTTTTTCAGGATGGGGGAGGGGAATGTTGAGAACTTAAGATCTACTCTCCTAGCAGCTTTCAAGTATTTAATAACAATACACTATTGTAAACCATAGTCACCATACTATAAATTGGATCCTGGAATGGTTATTTTGGTACTTCAGGACTCTGTTGGTGTCACCTCATTTGTGAGACTTCCAGACCACCACTCCCCTTGCATCCAGGCAGAGTTTGGGATTTTCAACTCAACTTCAACTGGCATAAAACCCTGTGATTATCTCTATTATATCACTTGCAATATTGTGTTTTAACCTTTCATTTGTATTTCATCGTCTTCCATATAAACAAAGAAAAACAAAGTGTTGCTCATCATCCAGTTCTATAAGGATTAGTTCCAGCCCCTGTAGTCACTGACTGACGTTGCACCCTGAAAGAGACAAATTTAGGATGAAGAACAGGGTACTCTGAGCTTTGGATAGCCAGCCCTCATAGATAGATGTATTTGTTTCAAGAAAAAAATTTTAATGATCCCAGATTCTTACATCTTCCCATGCATAGAAAAGGAATAAAATGATTAACTTGAGATATCTGTTCTCCGTGAAGAACAATAATCTTTTACCAAGAATGTATGCTTGACTGCACCTATTCCTTAGCCAAAAATCATATATAAACTGGTTTCTCCCCTACCTCTTTGGAGCAGTTCCCTCAGAGCTGTAGTTTCCCTGGCTATAGTCCTCAGTGAGATGCTGAATAAAACTTAAACTCACAGCTCTTATTCTGTGAGTTTTTCTTTCAGTTGACATCCACTAGACAGCAAGCTTCTTTATGTTTAGATCTCTAGCACCCAGCAACTATAGGTTTAATGCATGCTTGTTGGCTAACTGAATTAGTGATCAAATGAACAGAAGAATGAAGAAACAGGGAAGAAAATGCCAAAGAAGAGATATGGGTGGGTTCTAGAAGAATGAGTCAGTGTTTGATAGGAATAACATGCCATATTTTGGAGAGAGGGAGATGTTTAGTGTATCTGGTTCCCTGAATGCATGCAGGAAAGTCAGGGTAGTGGAGACTGAAAGGGGAAGTTGGGATCAGAGAGCAAAGAGCCTGTGCCACCTCCTGAAGAGTTGGAATCTTATCTCTAGCAGTGGTTCTCAAACTTCAAGGTGCACAGTAATCATCTGGAGGGCTTGATAAAACACAGATGAGTGGGCCCCATTCCTTGACTTTCTAGTCTGGGTTGGAGCTCGCAAATTTTCTTTTCTAACAGGTTCTCAAGTGATGTTGATACTGTTGGCCTGGGATCAAAATCTCATAACCTTGCTCTAAGCTGTGGGCTTGGGGCTGTAAGGAGACTGGTCAGAAGCTCAGACCTGGAAAAAAGTACTGTGAACTGGGGGCTGATCACAGAAGTCCATTCATTCACTCATTCATTCAGTAAACATTTTTTTCCCTTTTATTTTTTTTTTTTCATTTATTTTTATTAGTTTGAGGCTAATTACTTTACAATATTGTACTGGTTTTTGCCATACATTGACATGAATCAGCCATGGATTTACATGTGTTCCCCATCCTGATCCCCCCTCCTGCCTCCCTCCGCATCCCATTCCTCTAGGTCTTCCCAGTGCACCAGCCCTGAGCACTTGTCTCATGCATCCAACCTGGGCTGGTGATCTGTTTCACCCTTGATAGTATACTTGTTTCAGTGCTTTTCTCTCAGAACATCCCACCCTCGCCTTCTCCCACAGAGTCCAAAAACAGTAAGTATTTAATAAATACCAATTATGCATGTAAGCCTGGTGGACTACTGTCCATGGGGTCGCAAAGAGTTGGACACGACTGAGCAATCTAAGCACGTGCACACAAACGTACTTGGCATTTTTTTAGTGTTGGAGACACGATAGTAAACAAAGGATTGTTAAGATATGATTTAGGATGAGTTTCTATGCAAGTTCACTTTATCCCTGAGTCATCAAAGGGGCAGACCTTGGTATTCTAAAATTCTGCCTCCCTCAGGTCAAGATTAGTCTCGGATTCTGATTCTCTTGGTCGCAGTCACAAGACATTCAACTCTCGTGAGAGACAGCAAGGAGTCCTAGTACCATTTTAGGGGAGAAGTACCACAGACTATGGTGCTCCCCTGGTGGCTCAGTGGTAAAGAACCCTCCTTCCAATGCAGGAGAGACAGGTTTGATCCCTGGGTCTGGAAGATCCCCTGGAGAAGGAAAGGGTAACTCACTCCAATATTGTCTGGGAAATCCAGATTCATGGACAGAGGAGCCTGGAGGGCTACAGTCCATGGGGTCGCGAAGAGTCGGACATGACTGAGCGACTAAGCAACCACCACCACAGACTATTTTGGACCTCTAGCAGAGGAAGGCAGCCCCGTACTACTTTTTATATGAATCCTGTTTTTGTAAGCTTGTCCAGATGCAAATGTTATCGGTTTCTCCTCAGCATGGCCTCCATGTTTGAGGATATTAGAGAAGCCTTTGTAAAAATCTCAGTGTCTAAGCTGTCTCCTTGGTCAATTAATTCAGAATTTATAGGGCAAGATGCAGCCTAGGTATTTGGAGAAATTCCCCAGATGATTCTAATGTATAGCCAGGGTTGAGAGCCTCTTGCTGTTGAATAATCTGAATCCTCAAGAGCTGAATGTAAGCACTTGTGACCATCATAGATCACCAGAGACTTTTGTTGCTAGAGATGGATCCTCAAGGGTTAGGGTGGGAGAAATTCCAGGTGACTTCCTAGAATCTGATGAGCCACTGGAATACAACAAATCTTTTGATTTGCAGTATGTTGTGCATAGCCATCAACAACTTGAAAAGTTTCGGAAACTATGGTCCTTTGCTAAAATGTAATTGTGTTGGTTATATTTGCTCATCACTGGTCCCCTCTCCACATTTCGTCTCTGGAGTACAGTGTCATGGTTAAGAGTCTATGGTTGGAGAAGAGCTATGGTTAAGAAGTCTATGGTTTTGACCCCTGGCTCTGTCACTGTCATGTGTCCTAACTTTGTGACATTCTCTGAACCTCAGTTTCCTTACCTATAAAACGGGGATGTGAGTACCTACCTCATGGGATTAAAAAAAAAATTATTGGAGTATAGTAGCTTCACAATGTTGTCTTAGATTCTGCTGTACAGCAAAGTGAGTCAGCTGTATGTATACATATATTCCCTCTGTTCTGGATTTCCTTCTCATTTAGGTCACCACAGAGCACTGAGTAGGGTTCCCTGTGCTATACAGTAAGCTCTCATTAGTTATCTATTTTATACACAGTAGAGTATATATGTCAATCCAATCTCCTGATTCACCCCATGCCCCCTTCACCCACCTTGGTGTCAATACATTTGTTCTGGACATCTGTACCATTTTTTTGGATTCCACATGTGTGTTAATACACAATATTTGCTGTTCTCTTTCTGACTTACTTCACTCTGTACAGCAGTCTCTAGGTCCATCCTCATCTCTACAAACAGGATTATTGTTGAGGGTGAGGGCGAAATCAGCAGATATCTGTAAACTATAGCTCGGTGCCTAGATCACCTAAATGTCTGGAGATGGGGTGTCACATCAGGTACCTTCAGTGGTCACCTCAGGGCCGTGAGGTTGGGAGGGTAGAGGAAATGGAAGACTTTCACATTTTACTTTTTACCCTTCTGTATTGTTTTAAGTTTATAGATGGCGTAATTTGCCCTTGTAATTTTTGAAAGTGCTAAGAAAAGACAAAAGAAGCTGACCCCCTATCATGACCCCAGAGTGTCTCCAAGGAGGCTCAGAGGTCATCCAGACTGTGGCCCTCACGAATGCAAGAATCTCTGCTACCATCGCCCTCTGAGGGCTCATTCAGTTTCCACTGCACATTCTCCAGGGCAGGATTTCATGTCCAGGCCATTTCATTTTTCATATAGCTCAAAATACTGGAAAGTTATCTCTTTCTATATGGAGCCCAAATCTGTCTGCCTGGGGTGTCCTTCCATTAGGCCTGCCTAGTTTCACCTCGTGGAGCCACCCAGAGTAAGCTAAATAGAATCTCCTGTACCTAATACTTCATGACAAGCCTTGATATATTTAAAAAAGAGTTCTCCTGTCATTTTGAAATTTGCTCTTTTCAGAAAAATCCCCAAATATTTTGGCTATTCCTCAGAGGACATCATTTCCCCACACAGTCACAGATTGGGTTCTGTGGAAGGAGACATCGAACAGACTGGAGGGTGCAAGGTGTTTATTATGGGTCAGTGCTTACAAAGGGATTGGGGAAAAATCAGACAGGGGAGAGGAGGAAGTTGAACTCCAATTCAGGCTCAGCAAAGTGTCAGCTAACCAGGCACAGGAGCTCTAGAGAGGGAGTTATCTGTCAGAGTTGCCCAGCAGCGGGCGATATGCCCTGCCTCCCTCAGTCCTCATTGTGGGACATGTCACCTCTGGTGACAGCTCTCTGCAGTCGAGTCTGTCTGCTGACTGCTCTCCTCAAAACTGGGCAACAAGTCCTTCCTTGGAGAGGGATCTGAATTAGCACATTCCCACGTCTATCAGAGTCTATCCATTGTGCCGTCTGGATTCACTTCTTCACACAAATTCAAGGGACAGGTCTTCTGGGAACCATGGGAGTCAGTGGGCCTCTCTTCCTGAGGGAAAACAGAGGAGGCAGGTGAGGGAGGTTAACTGGATGAACTACAGTCCCTGCTACTACAGTTGGTCTCAGGACCATGACTGGTAGTTGGTTCTATACCCTTTGTGTGACAGCATCCTGACTGCTTCCTGGTGACCATGTCAGTTGTCCTGTCAAGACAGCGGCTCATTCTTGTCCAGGTGTCCCTAGTAAGAAGTCCAAAGTGCCCAGGTTACAGCTGTGCCTTATATCATTCAATGTGATTCTTGTTGTATCCTCTGGAAGAGGTGTTCCCTTTTGGGAATCACAGCCTTGAAGCTAACAAAGCCCTGAGGTTCATGGATGGAAAGCATAGATTCTCCCAATGGGTTTTGTGAGTGATAAGTAAGTGGGGTGTTAGTTGGATAGGGCTGCTATAAGAAAGCACCACAGGGACTTCCCTGGTGGTCCAGTGGCTGAGGCTTTGCATTCCTAGTGCAGGGGCCCATGTTCCATCCCAGGTCAGGAAACTAGATCCCACATGGCACAACCAAAGATCCCCGCAATTAATACCCAGTGCAGCCAAATAAATAATTTTTTTTTCTTTTTAAAGAAAGCACCACAGACTGAGGGGCTTAGCAGAAATGTATTTTTTCATGGTTTGGGGGCCTAAAAATGTGAGATCAAAGTGTTGGCAGAGCTGATTCCTTCTCAAGGCCGTGAGGGAAGAATCTGTTCCAGGCCTCTCTCCGTGAGGAGAAACTACTGGTCTTTCCAAGTAAGGAAAGCTCAGTGTGGTCAATGTGCCTTCCAGGTGGCCAGGAGGACTCCTTAAGACCTAGTGCCGTGGTTGGGGCTCAGTGTTGGTCTCTGTTGTTGACAAGTTGAATGTTGAGAGGCCACAGTAATTAGATCCATGCTTTCTGAAGTGGGAGATCATGCTGTTGGGCCATGTGCAGGCTTCATATCTGCCACCATAGCCACTCCGCTCATGTCCCCATCAGGCCACTTTGGGGACCCCAGAAGGTAAAGGTTGACTGAGGTTACCTGGCTGGGTCATTCTGTCAACCTCTCTCACAACAGATGCTTGCTGGTGGAGATTAAAGTGGGCTACAGAGGTCTTCATATTTGGGCCCCACTCCCAGGTGCCCATCCACGTGCCTCTACTGCTGAGCATCTTGTTCTCCGTACTCTCGTCTTTCTCCTTTATGGACCCTATCCAGCTGGCCAGACCATTCACCTCTTCTTTTTCCAAAGACAGTGGTTGCCCAGGTACACTGTCCAAAACTAGCCCATTACAATCTCTTCCTTACCCACTGTCTGTCAAGGCCGTCATTGAGAGAGGCCACACTAAGGTACTGTCCATTTTTCCCTGGCACCACACCCACCCACATGAAGATGCCTTTGCTTCCATAAATCAAGCTCAGGCTTTTTCCTCCTCTGCCAGCTGGTGGTATGGGATCCTGCATATGGCCTCGAATGTCAGCTCATGGAGAACTTGGGGGCAACACTGGTGGATGCCGCAAGGATCTGGGGCTACTTAACTCATGCATCATGCTTCTACCCTGTGGCCTTGTTCATACTTAATCCAAGATGTACTCCTTCCAGCTTCTTATGGATTATTGATCGGCTCACCTCATCTTGTGACCTGGGGCCCCTGACAGCATCCAGACTAACGGGGAGATTCTGGACCCATGGACTTCTGGTGTCTAAGGGTTGGGCATTCTGTCTGTACCACTAGCAACCATGAGGAGTTTTTAAGTTTTTCAGGTCTCTCACCATGGTCTTGCACTAGAACCCCAGCAGACTGTCTTGTGGCTCTTCCCCTGGGGCTTGCCAAAATCTATCGGTGGGCATTGTTCTCACCATGGACCCCTCCAGCATCATAGCATCTGCTGAACCAAGAAGCAGCATTGCTTACACTAAAGCCTGAACCTAATGCAAAGCACTTCTGTAGGCTCAGAAGTGTCCAAAATAGCCTGAGACCTCCTGCCTGCTAGCAACTTCCTCTCCACAGGACCCAGTCTTCAGATTCTGGTGACTATTCTAATGATTGGACCACCACTTTGTGCGCTCCGCCTGTCACTAGTGAGTGGATTCTCAATGCCAGCCTGGCAGCCAGTGATTCCACTCTGGAGACCTGATTACTCCTCACACCAACTTCCTCATTCTGGGTTTTCTGGAAGCAGAAGCTGAGATGGAATTTAGAGGACATGATATTTTTTAGGGACTAACACCTGTGAAAGGAAGCATGACTGAGGAGAGGAAGGAGTCCAAGTGCAAGGCAGACCTGACTGCACCTCGGCCCAACTCGCCAGGAGCTCTGGAGCCAGTGCTGACCTTCACAGTTGCCCTGGGGTAGGCAAAAGTGTCCAGGCCTTTTAACCCATAATCCTTTGCCCGCTTGGCCCAGCCACCTGCTGAGGGCAATCTCAGGAAAGGCAGTACTTCGGGTCCTTCTGCTCTTTGGCAGAGGCAGCTCTCAGCACTGGTGGCAGACCCTGAGGGAGCTGCTGGCTGCATGCAACCATGCACCCTGCAGGGGCAGCGGGGCCTTCCTTGAAGCAGAGTCTGGCCAATGTGTGTCCCTGTCTCCCACCTCCTCCACCATTCTGATCGCCTGCATCAGTACTGCCTACAGGTTGTGAACTGTCTCATGAATCAAAAGCTCCTGAGCAGAGAGCAGTCTTATTACCCCAACAATTCTGAGACCAGTACCTCATTTTCAGCAAGATCCAGCACACTGGTCCATGCCCCCGAAGGTGGCATGTTCCTTCCTTTTTTTTTTTTTTAAGTCATCTCACATTATCCAGATATACAAAGCTGCTGTGGAGCAGAGGAGTTCAAGCCATAGGTATGAAAGCAGAGCACAGTGGGGAGAGTGTGGTGTCGGGTCGGAAGGAGATGAGTGAAAATCTCTGCCCTGCTACTCACTGGCTGGCCAGCACGTATTTGTTTGTGCAGAAACATTGGTGAGAGAAGCTTTGAAGTAATATAAGTTCTCTAAGCCTCTTTTGTTCTCTAAAAAATGGGAGTCATAAACACCTACCACACGCTTGTTCTGAGATTTAAAGCAAATAAGATAATTATGAACAGTTGTTCACTGCTATGTCCCCAGCACCAAGAACATCTGGTTCTGAGGTAGCATTCAGATGTGTGCATGAGTGTTGACGAATGAATCAAAAACTTTGGTGCAGAATGAATGCTGGCTTCTGTGATTATTATGGGCTAAACACTTTACATGCATTAACTCATGTAATCTTTGCAACAATCTTATGAGTATCTTCCATTTTCCAGATGAGGTAACTGAGGCTCAGAAAGGGGAAGGTCATGTTGCCAGTAAGTTGGTGAACCAGAATGGGAGCCCAGATCTTTGTGCATCAGAAACCTGTGCTCTTTCCCACATGCAACTTGTGGTTTTCAGCCATGTGTATCAGCACACTGAGGTACTGATCAGGGAGTAATTTTCTGTCAGAAGAAAAGCCATGGTCGACCTTTTCAGAGCAGAGCACTCTCATTTTCAAAGGCTGAGGCTGCTGGAAATTTGATAGTTCTTCAGGCTCTTGTGAAAGTACATGCCTTACCCTGAAGGATCAATCCACTCCTCTGTCTTTTCAAAGAGCAGTCTCCCAAAATATAGACTTTTGATAATAGAGCAAGAAATCAGTCAAAGGTGCAGGGAGAAGGTTCGTTCATCAGTCAAGGTTTAATCGTAGCTGTGAGCCAACACTAAAATGAGTGCATATTATATCAGAGGCTTTACACACTTTAATATGCACATCTTGCTACTGCCCCAAGTTTTGCTTCCACTTATCCTTAGTTTTCTTCTGATGCTTGCTGGTAGCTTGGGGAATGGAGTGGGCTGGGGGAAGTCTAGGCAAAATGGCCCCTCCAAAGGCCATGACCCAAACCCCACCAGCATGCTCCATTCACCAAGCTCAAGTCCACTAAATACCTTCCTATGAAACACTGATTCCAAGACACTCAAAAAGTCAGTTTGGATCTCTTCCTTTTCCTTCCTCGCCTATGGCCATCGAATCCTGAATCTGGCAAAATGGTGCTCCCTCTTGCCAGGTGGAACTAGGTCATGATTAGCCTGGCCCAGGGCTCTCGAATGCACAGCCAGCCCTGGATCTTCATCTTTAATCTCAGGACCACGATGTCATGTGCTTTTGATATCATGATGTCATGTTATATAATGCTCATTTTCATCTGGACTCATAGCTGAGATTAAACCTTGATTGATGAATGAAGCTTTCATAGCTAAAGGCGATAGCTAAGTATTAAAAACCTTGAACTGGCAGCAGTACGATAGCGCACATGCTAGGAAAGTGCAAGGAGCTTTAAAAACAAGCATTTGCTGCTAATTTTAGCTTTCCTGTGCTATAAGAAGACTCACCAGCTCTGTGGCTCCATACTTCAGAGATAATGAGAACAGCTCCGCTCTTACTCCTGGCAACTGAAGCTTGGGCAGGGGTGTGGATGTGCACCATATTCTTCATTTCTGCACAGAAGTGCTAACTTTTTCCAGTCAGCCAGCCACTGTTGCATCATTAGCTCCCTGTCTGCAGGCTATATTGTCATCATCATCATCATTATCATCATAGAAAATGTTCATACCCCCAACTGAATATTCTCCCCCTAAGCCTGCTTTCTTCAGGACCTTTAACTAAACCACTTCAAAATTCTTCACTCTGACAGTTTTTTGCCATCATTCATTCAAAATTGAGTGACAGTATGTTCTTTTGGACTAGTGTATGCCTCTTTTCTTCTATTTTGACTCTCATGAAAGAGAGAAGAAATATATGTATATATAATAAATGTACAAATAAATGTGTGTGTGTGTGCTAAGTCGCTTCAACAGTGTCTGACTTTTTGTGATCCTATGGACTGTAGCCCACCATTCTCCTCTGTCCATGGGACTCTCCAGACAAGAATACTGGAGTGGGCTACTATGCCCTCCTCCAGGGGATCTTCCCGACCTAGGGTTTAAACCCAAGTCTCTTATGTCTCCTGCATTGCAGACGGGTTCTTTACCACTGGCACCACCTGGAAAGTCCACCAAGCAAATATATATATGTATATATATACACACACACATATATACATATGTATACATACATATATGTGTGTATACATACATATATACACACACATATATATGTGTGCGTGTGTGTATATATAAATAGATATATATTTATATATATGTGTGTGTGTGTATATATATATGTGTGTGTGTGATATATATAAAACATTCACCAGCAATTCCAGTTGCCTTCACCTTCAAAAAAATTCCAGAATGTGATTACATTTATTCAGTATGTGTGTGTGTGTGTGTGTGTGTGTATAATCTCTAGCCTGCACCACAACCATAGCCTCCTAACTAGTCTCTGGTCACACTGTGATCACTCTTGTCCTGTGCAATCCATTCCTTCTCTAATAGTAGCCTGAATAATCCCTTATTAATCTAAATCAGATTATGTCCCATTCAGAAGCTTCTAACCACTTCTGATTACATCCATACCTCCTGCCACACCCCCTGAGGCCCTGCATGGTCTGGGCTCTACTGACCTCTTAAGCCTCATCTCCTCTCTCCTCCTTTCTCACTCTGCTCCATCCACACAGATAAAATCAGATAAAGAGAATGTTATGAGGTACATGAGGGAACTTTTCCTGGAGTCCTGGATATTTGGCTGAAGTGCAAAACTGGAGGCTATGGGTATTAAGTAATTTGATAATAATGGAGGCTTACAATCCTTCATCACTATGTGCCAGGCATGCATCTAAGCACTTTGGCATGGATGGACTCATTTAAACACACCCCTTCGAAACAGGTACTATTATCATTCTTATTGTACAGAAGAGGAGACCAAAGTACAGAGATGACAGGTTGTGTTGTGTTAGTCTCTCAGTTGTGTCTGACTCTTTGAGACCCCATGGGTTGTAGCCCGCCAGGCTCCTCTGTCCATGGGATTCTCTAGACAAGAATACTGGAGTGTGTTGCCATTCCCTTCTCCAGGGGGTCTTCCCAACTCAGGGATCAAACCTGGGTCTCCTGCTTTGCAGGCAGATTCTTTACTGTCTGAACCACCAGGGAAGCCCGATTCACAACACAATGGTGACTGCTGGGGCTAACCACATAGTTTCAAGGGATCAGCCAAGGAGCTACCAAAGACTCCTTTCTAATACTTCTCAAAGGTGGCTAAGCTGCCCCTTTAGACCCTTACCCCCACTCCATCCAACCTACAAAAGCAGCAGATGGGGGCTTTTTGAAGGTAGGGTTGTCTTGGAAGAGGGAATTTGCATTAGTCGAGAGTCATCAGGCCTACTTGAGGACCTTTTCCTTCCCTCCTCATGGTGACCAAAGGACTCCTTCAAGCTAAATGAGATAGGACTGCTGATATGTCCTATAGGAGCAGTTGAACCGAGCTCTTTATTGGCAGGGGCTGTGTCTTTGGGGGTCTCCAGATCTACAGTTCCTAGAACTGTGCTAGCCACAGGGTGAGAGGTCTGTGCAACAGTGAGGGACTCCTAGCTATGCTGGAATCTTTCTTTGTATGCTTCCACTGGCTGAGGAACACCCAGAAAGGAGATGAAAGGGTTGGGCTTTGAGTTTCTTATGATCTAGACAGGGAGATGGAGAACAGAGAGCAACTGAGAAAAGAAGAGAAAAAAAAAAGAGACCAGCACAAGAAGACAAAGAGAAAATTCCAGTTGCCAAATATGAAAACTGAAGACCATCTGGAAGGAGGGCTTCATAAAGGTTGCAGTTATTACTACCTTCATTTAGTAGATGTCAAAACAAGATACAGAAAGATGATGAAGGGCATGGATTTACGCCCGTTGTACAATTGGACACGCCAGAAAGATTCAGTCACTTTGATTCGCTGGGGCCTGTCTCCCAGTTCTTATGAGTGACTGGGGCTCAAAGACATGGGATCATTATTGCAGGAAAAATCATGATAATGAAACTTGCTGGAGAATCGTGACTATGTCTTAAAGCTGCATCTGATTCCACTGCATTTGTTCCCGTCGACTCAGAGTCACTTGAGTAATTGAGCCCGAGTTAGGGAGGCTGCCAGCGATGGGCCTGGCAGCAGGCACTGGGTCTGAGAAATGGAGTGAAGAGGTGGAGAGGGATGAACTTTCAACCAGAACATTGGGCAAGGGGATTAGAGAGGCCTCTTTACAAATAGGGAGCAGGTTTGTGCAGACTGTTGTTTATGAGTGAGGGCCTGGGAGCCATACTGTCTGGCTCCAGATTCCATCTCTGCTTAGTGACTGCAAGTAGCTTATTCATTCTGGCACCAGAATGTGGCATGTTGATTAACCCCTATATGCCTCTGTTCTTTTGTCCATAAAATGGAATTGTTAACAGTGCCTACCTCACTGGATTGTAGTTATTGTTACATGAAATAGTGTATGTAAAGTCTTTGACATTGAGCTAGTGCTTAACAAATGTTTGCTATGATTGTTATCTTTTGCCATATTTTTTACACTGTGGTTTCAACCCATTAATAGATGAGAAAAATCATTTAAGTAGTCATGACTTGGGTATTTCTTTAATAAAATAGCATTGCATGAAAAATGAGTGCCTTGAGTGTTGTAAATGTTTCATGAAACTTTTTTAAGGGGTTTATGTGCATGTATAATATAACTATATACACATAAATACTTATACACATATACGGGCGTTATGTTAAAATATGCATATACTTATATGTGTAAATATATACATGTACTTATACAAACCCATAAAAACACTTATTCACATGCATACATACATGCACATAAACACTGCCATATGCATTCACAGATACAAAAACATGCATGTGCAGACATGCACACACATGCACACCTACATATATACAGATACATATTCATGTATATACACATACATATACAAACACATACTGTACTAATAAATGTAAACACTCTCATAATACATATAAAGCCATATATACACACATCAATGTATATATACACACAAAAATGCAAATGAATACACACATATCTAGACATGCGCAAACATACATACAGAGATACTTATTCACTCATGTGATGATACACACATATATGTATAGGTATACATTCACACACACATACATATATACCACTTGGTCAAATAAAAACACCCACCTACATATACCTATATAATACATACAGTACTCTTCTGTTGGCATGAAAATCAGATTCTAGATTTCAGGTCTGCCTTTGCAGACCATGTTTAGACTAGATCAGTCCTCAGACCCTAGCATACTTGATGCCACTGGAGAAAAACATCTAGTCACATTAGAAGCATTTTATAATCATTATTGGCAGATTTAAATACTGCTTTGAAACCATTTATCTGTATTACCTACTCAGAAAAGACTTGTGACATCAATCATTCATATTCAGATCCTTAACTTCTGGGAGGTATTTGGACTTGGGTTATATCACCAAAGCCTGACTCCATGGGACAGACCAGTGCTTCTGGGAATTGTTTCCACTGTCTCATTTTGGAACAGTTGATCCCTCACTAGAATTCAAAGAGAAGGGGAATTTGTATGAATGAAACCTATCACAAAAATGGACAGAGAAGCCCCAAATTAGAGAGGAGATCTTTAAGATTTAGGCAACATAAAGGAGTTTTTAAATGTGTGACTAGAGAAGATAAGTTGTATTTTCAACCTCTTTCCAAAAAAATGTGCAAATGAGCAGCCTACTGTCTTCATTAAATGGGGGAAAGGGAGTAGGTACTAGATGTATTTGAAAGCCAAGAATCCTGGATCTCTCTTATGTGGTGATGGAAAAGATTTGGAAAACTTCAGAGTTCAGCCCACATGTGAAAGTTGAAGATTGAGAGTACCAGGTAGACCCAGTAGATATAGCTGACAAGAAAGAAGAGTGGGGATTTCCCTGATGGCGCAGTGGGCAAGAATTCACCTGCCAATGCAAGGGACATGGCTTTGATTCCTGGGTTGGGAAGATTCCACACGCTGCAAAGCAACTAAGGCTGTGAGCCACAACTACTGAGTCTGTGTGCTGCAACTTCTGAAGCTTGCATGCCCTAGAGCCCATGCTCTGCAATAAGAGAAGCCACTGCAATAAGAAGCCCATGGACTACAATGAAGAGTAGCCCCCACTTGCTGCAATTGGATAAAGCCTGCACAAAGCAATGAAGACCCAGTGCAGCCAAGAATAAAATAATTTTTTTAAAAAAGAAAGAAGAATTGGGCACTCTATTGACATATAGCCAACTTGATTCTTTTGTCCCCTACAAAGATATCATCCCTGTGTTGAGTTCTGAGGACATAGAGAAGAATAAAAGACAGCCTCTGACCTCTAGGAGCTCAAAATCTTACCCTACCCTTACTCTGCCAATTTTGAACTTGTTACCCTAGAGCCAATGGTAAAGATGGCTAACCATCCAACCAAATTCATGTTCCCCTTCCATTGTGTGGAGTGGTCAGAAGAAAGTGACTGTCCTGTTGGGAACTACATTCTTAGTCTTCACTAGAGTTTGATGACATCATCTGTCTAGTTCTCACAAATAGCACATGAGTAAAGAGTGTGTATCATCTCTAAGCAATCGTGCATTTTCTCCACCCAACTTTCTCTTTTCACTGTTCTGATACAAAGGAGTATAGTGATCAAGGAAGCTGCATATTGAAGATAAAGGAGCCACAATGTATAAGGAGTTTGGGTCCCTGAGTCACTGCTTAGAAGAAAGCTGCCGGTCTAACAGGAACACCTGTTTGGATTTTTAAATGCATGAGAAGTAAAGTTCTCTTGTGTTTGAGCCAATCACATATCTGAGTCTGCTTGCTTTATCAGTTACCTTGTTCTGGGGCTTCCCAGGTAGCACCAGTGGTAAAGAATCCACCTGCCAGTGCAGAAGACACAAGAGATGCAGGTTTGATCCTTGGGTCAGGAAGATCCCCTGGAGAAGGAAATGGCAACCCACTCCAGTATTCTTGCCTGGAGAATCCCATGGACAGAGGAGCCTGGTAGGCTACAGTCCATGGGGTCACACAGAGTTGGACATGACTGAGCACACAAGCACACCTTATTCTAATACAATTACCTTAGGTGAGATGCATCTTTCTTGATTTATCATTTAGATTAGAACATTCCCTAAGTCTGGTGGTTCTATTAGTCAATCCAGGCTGCTGTAGCAGAGTTACCATGGACTAGAGGCTTATAGGAAACAAATTTATTTCTCACAGCTCTGGAAGCTGGAAAGTCCAAGATCAACGTGCTGGGAGAAGTGATGTCTGATGAGGGCCACCTCTCTGGTTCATAGATGGCCTTCTCAGTGGTCCTCACGTGTTGGAATGGGAGAGAGTGAACTAATCCCATTTAAGGGCCTCCATCCTCATGACTTAATTGCTTCCCAAAGACCCCCACATTCTAATTCCATCACCTTGAGGGAGATTTCAACATATGAATTTTGAAGACAAAAATATTCTATCTGGCACTCATGAATTCACAGTGATGTGAGGCTATCTACAACAATCTCTACTGATTTTGGTCATTAGTACTTGTGCTCTGCAAGTTGGTATTGTTCAGTTGCTCAGTTGTGTCCGACTCTTTGCAACCCCATGGACTGCAGCACAGCAGGCTTCCCTGTTCATTACCATTTCCCAGAACTTGCTCAAATTCATATCCATTGAGTCAGTGATGCCATCCAACCATCTCATCCTCTTTTGTCCCCTTCTCCTGACTTCAATCTTTCCCAGTGTCAGGGTCTTTTCTAATGTCAGGTCTTAGCATCAGGTGGCCAACGTATTGGAGCTTCAGCTTCAGCATTTGTCCTTCCAATGAGTAGTCAGGATTGCTTTCCTTTAGAATTAACTGGTTTGATCTCGGGACTCTGAAGTGTCTTCTCCAATACCACAGTTAAAAAGCATCAGTTCTTCGGCACTCAGCTTTCTTTATGGTCTGACCTCACATCCTTACATGACTACTGAAAAAACCATAGCTTTGACTAGATGGACTTTGTTGGCAAAGTGATGTCTCAGCTTTTTAATATGCTGTCTAGGTTTGTCATAGCTTTTCTTCCAAGAAGCAAGCATCTTTTAATTTCATGGCTGCAGTCACCATCTGCAAGGAGGGGAAGATTTTAATAAAGGAGAAAAGCACTTAAATTATTATTGATCTTCAGATACTTTAGTTGGTGCCAAGCATATAAAGATTATTTTGTTTAGTAAACAATTAAGAAACACTAGGCACTGTTATAAATACTTTATAATTATTAACATTAAATTTTCTCCAGAATTCTATGAGCTAGGTTCAATTATTTTCTCCACTTTACATATGAATAAACTGAGGCAAAGCAAGGTTCAATAATGTGCCCAAGGTCACATGCTGATAAGCAGCAGACTAGGGAGGAAAACCCAGGCAATTTGGCTCCAGAGCTCTTACTTTTATCCGCCATAGCAGATTACCTCCCATTCGTGGATGAATGATTTTCTTCCACCCTCCTCTTGGTGGGAAGCAGATCTGGTTTCCTTCCCTCAACCATAAAATAGGTAGTGGTTTTTCAAGGAGTGTTTGAGACCGTGGTTTTGCTTTGGGCAGAATATGGCCTTCTGGCCCTGGACTCTTCCTGAATTAGAAAGTAGCTGACTGCCACCTACTGCCTCCGCGATCCCATTTTGAGCATTCCTTGGAGGTTGTGCACGCATGCACACAGAGGGAGGCAGCCAGCCCCACTGAGCTGCTTTGCTTGTGAGAATTAATAGGATCACAGCACACAGTGGTATGATTGCAAATAGAAATACCGCTCTGTTCAAACAAATCTGTTTCTTGCTTCATGCCAAGAACTACAGTGGGTAAACTTGCATTCAAATTGGCCTTGGTGCATGGAATGTTGTTTCTTCTATAACAAACCCTTGGCCTTGGTCATATCTCCCTAGTCCAAGATCCCAGTCAGGGAGCATTCAGGGCAGACGTGGCCCATGGCTCTGAGATGTCTGGGGTCTGCTGTGTCTTTGGGTGAGATGAGTGTAGACAGGTCAATACCCCACCAGTAGCAGGCATCTCTTGTCTTCACTGAAACTGATCAAAGTTGGGTTATTAATTCATATATACCCCTTTCCTTACTCCCTACTTAGATGTTCCTATGGGAGTTTTTAAGTCTTTTCTCTATCACTTTTTATTCTTAAGGGTTGAAGTCATCACTACCTCTACTAACCTCATCCCTGTCTGTGTCTGTATCATTTATTTAAAAATCTCAAGAACATGATGTTTCTACATGTTTATGTCTTTAGGTATAAAACCATGAGAACTTAGAGTATCAGAGCTGGGAGGGCCCTTAGAGATGATCTTCTCCCCAAACTCCTTCATTCTATAAACAGGGAAACTGCGGCCTAGGGGAGGGTGTGTTCCCAGAAGTGGAAGTGAATACAATGGCTGTTGAAGAGTTGACCTATGACCCTAAGTCAAGGCTGTGACACTAATGAGCCACATTTACATGGACAAGATACTGGTGTACTTTGGTGTTGGCCTCCTAAACAGTACACTTGGCAGCAGAGTCCAGACTACTGTTCAAAGGACCACATGATTTAGTGAGGGTTCTGAGCTGGCAAGAAAAAACTGTAGCCCATGCTAAAGAGAAGAAATAATAATAGATACCAAACATCAAGCCACCTCCTCTAGGTCAGCTGTTGTGCTGTGTGCTTATGTGCTCAATTTGCGAAGCAACAAAGGGTTAACTATCTCAGCTGTATTACCTCATCTTGAGCCCCACTGTAATCTTCCAAGGTTGGTTCTGTTATCTTTATTTTACAGATGATAAACAGAAGCAGAAATATATTAAATATCTTTCCAAGGGTCACAGAGCAAGTAGTTGCAGACTCAGGATTCATACTGAGTTGATGTCACAATCTGTGTGTTAAACACTGAGCCATGTGATTGCTTGGCCACAGTATGAGACTCTCAGATGCACCTGGAAGTGTACCTTGATGTCCCCCTTCACTAATCTGATAGCACTTTGCCCATTTTATTTGGGAAAATCAGTAGTAGCATCTTAGAACCATGCCTTGGCCGGCAACTAGGCCTTACTATAGACCCTAGGAAGTGACAGGAAGAGAGTGGTTTTCATAACCCATTGTCCCCAAGTAACTGATCATTTCCCCAGGTGACCCACTGGCATGTGGCCTTCTGTGGTTACTCCACAAATGATATGCACTACAAACCCCTTCACACTAAGGAGTGTGTGAAGCTGCAATACTTGTCCATACCAACTAGGTCTCATCCTCTTCACTCCTTCAACCACATAATGAAGAAGAAAAATGAGAATTAAGTTTGTCTTTTCTGAATATGCTCTTGAATGAAGCTATGTCTCCTGATACTTGAGAACTGGGCAAAGTCTGGTGATATTAAGCTAATATTTATACAACACATTGTATATTCAGTTGCTAACTTTAGTGCATTATATAGCCATTAATTCACTTAATCCTCACAAGGACCTTAAGAGGTCAAAATACTTTTATTATTA
Source organism: Cervus canadensis (assembly GCF_019320065.1). Lineage (NCBI taxonomy): Eukaryota > Metazoa > Chordata > Mammalia > Artiodactyla > Cervidae > Cervus > Cervus canadensis. The sequence goes on from NC_057419.1 coordinate 110,412,756, forward strand.
TCATCATCACCATTTTACAGATTTAGAGGGCTTCCCTGGTAGCTCAGTTAGTAAAGAATTCACCTGCAGGAGACCCTGGTTTGACTCCTGGATCGGGAAGATCTGCTGGAGAAGGGATAGGCTACCCACTCCAGTGTTCTTGGGCTTCCCTTGTGGCTCGGCTGGTAAAGAATCTGCCTGAAAAGCAGGAGACCTGGGTTCGATCCTTGGGTTGGGAAGATCCCCTGGAGAAGGGAAAGGCTACCCACTCCACTTTTAGAAACTGAGGCACAGAGAGGTAAGGTAACTTGCTCAAGTTCACACAGCTAGGGAGTGGTGAAGTCAGCCTTTTAAACCTAGACAGTGTGACTGTGGAGTATGCACCCATGATCATCACACCAGCGTACCTCAGGGACAGAAAATGTGGCCTAAGTGTGAGCCTGCACAGCTTTTGAGGACAGGCCACCTGTGCTCTGACTCTGAATTGGCCTTGGCAGGTCACTGACAGAGACTGGAGTGTGGTGCACTGGCCCTGATGTTTGGTGTGTGGTTGTTTGCCCGTCTGCCCTCTCTGTCCTGCGGCTCATTCAGGGCCACCAAGAGCAAGAACGGTCAACACCCAGGAGATTAACACTCTGGGCTTATCCCCCTTTTCCTGCAAAACTGGAAATTGATCCCTTTTTCGTAGTCAGTGGGTTCTACTCTGGCTAATTCTTTTGTGGACCATATTAACCAATTCACATGAAATGCAGTTAAAACCAACACTTACCTTGTTATGTCTTCTCTCTGGAGAAAAGTGAGTGGACCCATTCATCAGTTGTGTAGGTAGTCAAATCATCTCCAAATTGGACCAGTCCCAAGAACTTTCAGCTAGCAAAAGTATACGATTCTGCGGGTGAAGATCAGGACCCCTAAACATTTTTGCAATTTCCACCAATTGCCAAAAAATATTTGAAGCTCAGCCTCAACGAGTTCAGAGTCTGGAATCCCAATGTTTCACCACGAAGGAGAAGCCAGTGGCAAGTAGAATTTGATATTTGTTATCCTTACATTCAGAAAAACTAGTGGTTTTAAATATTACAAGCTGTTATTTTTGGAGGTCCCCAAACTCTTACTCACTCTAGGTTTAGAAGGCTGATCTAAATAAATAAAAAAAATAACAATAGCTTCTGCTTAAATTAAGTCTGTCTCAGTTTCCACGGCATCTTATCTGTTAGACTCAGTATTCTCACCTGGATCTGTGCTTAGCCTTTGGGATGGCAGTGTTTGCTTTTAGGTTTATAGAACTAGCATTGCTCAGTGGATTCCATTACACTCTTGGAAACAGAGGATTTGTGGAAACTCATTGGTGGTGCTGTATTTGATTCCTGGCATCAGTGTTTGGTCCTAGTCTTCACATGACTCTGTGGGTAACCGGGACTTGATAGAATCATAGATGATGAATTTTCAGCAAGTTCTTAGTCTCCGGCTACATTGATCTATAGCAGCTTCTGCAGGTCATATTCCCAGGCTGACCCTAATAAGCAGATACCCCAGGGAAATAATTTCAATGCAGAGAGTATGGAAGCAACTAGGATTTGGACGATGTGTAAATCTTCATTTTACCCTACAAGAAACTTAACTGCAAGGGAAAAATCTTTTCATATGTCAGAGGGTCCACACTAAATCTATTTCCTCAAAAAAATAGACACACAAACAGGTAAGCATACAAACAGTACCTTTTGTAGGCCTTCCTTAGAATGGGAAGAAAATATGATTAGACTGATAAGTGCAAATTTCCAAAGAAACTAGCAAGAAGGAAAGGGTAGACTTCTATGTTACAATTTGCATGACAGTGGGAAATGAAAGAATGTGTAGCAAGATTAGCAGATGGAATGGCCTTAGTCTTTCTTTGGGCATATCATGTAAAAATAATATTCCATTTAGAAAATACTTATGCAAGTACCATATCATATAATCACTCCCGACTCCCAAAGTTTTTTAATAGTGTTTTTTTATTAATCAGGTGACACCTTCTGTTAAACTTCCTGTCTTCAGTTTCTTCTTAAAATTGTCTTATTTTTTAATCAAATTGCAATTAGAGCAGCAACTTTGGGAAGATCAATCTAAATAGATCTTTCCCCTTAGCTTCCTTATCTTTCAAAGGAAAAGTCTGCGTGGGTACACATCTTAATCTGGGCTCCATGGAAGGGCTTCATGGCTCTCTCTAAACCCCAGGCAACTGTATGTAAGATTGTGTGTGCGTGTGTAAATACACATGTGCAGTGTTCTGAGGAAAGTGTCTATGGCTTTCCTCAGAATCTCTGATATTCACATAACCCCAGAAAACTGAGAATTTCTGAGTTAGATGCTTTCTGAGTTCCTGTGTGACTCTAAAGTTCAAAGAGATTTGCTAAGCAGATTCATTACAGCTCGTGTGAGTGGAAGGTAATAGGAAATTCAACAGGTAGGCTGGGGAAGGCCGTATCATATTTGCCATCGTCAAGCATAATTGAAGGTCTAACTATGTAATGAGGTAATCTACTGTGTGATCTTAAATTGGAGACAGCAAAAGTAATAAAGACTAATAATTTGCACGCCCGAATAATTTTAAGTCATTTGGAACACTGAAAGATGTTCAAGTCCACTTTATTTTCAGTGCTGTTTATTATCATGCTAACTGCCTACTTTTCATTCTTTTTGCATTTCCACAGATATCCCCTGGACTTTCAGAGTAAGCTACCCAAATACAGAATAAACATGTGAGGGAGAGGAGATGAGAATGAAGCTGACTATAATTGCAACTAGGTCAAATCTATTAATATGTGATATTTATGTCTCTGCATGGTTGAAGCTGCAAATCCTTTTGCATAACATTTCCTCTTGCTTTGATAGAAAATTTCTCACTCAAAATACTTCAAAACCAGCATTTTAATTTTATCACCCCTGAAAATTTCATTCTTAACCAGAGAACCAAGTTATCATGCTAAAATAGATGTCATTGGATTACATCACTTTGCCTGGTGTGAAACTCTCTCTCTCTGTCTCTCTCGTTAATTTCACTGCTGCCTATCAGAAATGCACCTGTGAAGTTGGGGGCGAATAGAGGATAGAGCTAATGAGAACCAAGGTCACGGAGTCAGTCTCTGTAAGAGTATTAACTTCGTTATGTTTCCTAGCCACGGACTGTACCCCAATCCTAGCCAGAGGACTCTTGGGGTCAAGGGAATCCAGGAAGGAGATGACTCAGTGTAAACCCATCCCCCATGACCAGAGAGACAGCTCAAAGAACACCCATTTCAGGATCTTCCAATGTCCATGTTGGAAAGAATCTCAGGCCTCTTCTCCTTTCCTCCCCATCTGATGTGCAGCAATTTTGTAGAAGGATTAGTCAGTCTTCTCTTGAGTACCTCCAGTGACAGAGAACTCATTGCCTTCCAGTGCCAACCATTCAATCTTTTTTAAAAAAATTTATTTTATTGAAGTATAATCGATTTACTATGTGTTAATTTCTGCTGTACAGCAAAGTAATTCAGTTATATAGATATATATTCTTTTCCATTATGATTTATCACAGGATATTGAATATCATTCCCTGTGCTATACAGTAGCCAACCATTTAATCTTGAAGAAGTTCTGATGAATTCTTGCTTATGTGAATTGCAACCTTCTGTCATTATGTAAACTGGTCTGAGGCCCTCCCTGTGAGATCAAAGGAATAAGACTCCAAACCAATGTTTTACAAGTTGGAAAATAGCAAAAGAATTGAACTTAGGGCTTATGGTTGTCCCTCCCCACAGCCATTCTTATTGGCTTTTGTCAGCAGAGAGGGCCCTTGGTCAGAGAAGCAAGCATTTAAGCAGAAGTTTCGATTCTTTTATATAAGGGACTTGATATAGCATTTAGGAAGTGAGTTTAAATTCCCTTTCTGTTTTTGAGGCCAGTTTCATATGTAGCACACACAGATAGATGGGTGATACAGAAAGGATCACTACAGAGCTAGCCATCAGCCCTCAGCCATCAAAAAAACTTGCAATGGGGCACTGCCTCCGGGCTGAAGATTTTGATCTTTATGAGTAGTTCAGACCAATCTGTCATTGAGGGCCTATTGGAAAGACCTTTGAATGACACGATTGACTTTTAGTCCCATCACAAGACATGTACTCATTCATTCATCCTTTCAAAAGGCACTTATTTAGGACTTTCTATGCCCTAGATGTTAGGGATATGATGATGGCCAGCTGGAGGGTATATATGTCAAATAAAGAATCACCCAAAGTAATAGATCATTACAGACCATGATAAGTGATAGAAAAGAAAGTGACAGATTATACTCAAAACATATATCCTTCTCCAGGGGATCTTCCCAACCCAGGGATTGAACATAGCTCTCCTGCATTGCAGGCAGACTCTTTACCCACTGAGCCACCAGGAAGGCCCTTAGAACATATAACAGGTCTCACTTACCTGAGAATTTCAAGGAAGTCTTGCCTGACATTTAAGTTAATATGTAAGGGGTAAATAGGAATGAATAGTAAAGGATACAGAGATGGGGGAAGCATTGCAGGCAGAGGCCCCATGGGAGAGAGGTTTAAGAAGAAACACAGAATATTCAAGGAACTGAGAGAGGGCTGCTGTTGGTGAAATTCAGAGATGAGGATATGATAAAAGGTGAAGAGGCCTTATGATATAAAAGTGGAGAGATCATTTCTACTCTTTTCAGCAAATGCCACGAGCATTCCTCACCTTCAGTTCTTTCCTTGTTCTGTTCTTGTCCTGGGGACATTCTCCTGGTCATCCATCTCTTACACAAAGCCTTACTCATCTTGTTCTCTGAACTTTGGCATCCAGAAAGTGGGGGTGAAGGCAAAGGGCTCTCATGTATATTCAACACTTGCCATTCACCAAGCTGAGTCCTTTATACGTATGATCTTTAACACCCATATCCTAACACTGTGAGCTGGTGCCCTTTCCACCATCTTACCATGGGAGAAATTGGCTCTCAGAAATCCTGAGTCATTGGTCCAGTGTCAGATAGCTTAACTAATAAGCCCAGATGAAAATTCAGGTTTGCCTGACTCCAGAGATTCTGCTCTTTCTCATACATTGACTTGTTTGCAAGGTCGCATTCAAAGAAAGAATATTCTGAACATTAAGGGAAAAAATGTGAAAAACAATGTAATTAGCATTATAGATGTTGTCTCAGAAGGAGCCCAAGGTCCCCATTCCAATCTCAGTGTGTCACACCTTCATGAGGTTCTTTCTAAAACTTCTTCCTCCATGTCTTTCTCTCAATTACTTGCCTGCAGTGCAAATGTCCCAAACTCTTTTATTTTTCATTCCTAATCTTTCCAAAACTTTCCCCAAACCTAGTCTGTGTTGCTGACTCTGGTCTTTCTTACTCTTAACTCTCATCTTCAGGATTTATTGATCTCTTTCTTACCAGTACCTTTCTCCTCTGTCCAGTATTAATCCTTTGTGTGGTGTCAGTGATCAGGATGGCAGAAAAAAGATCTTTACAAATCAGGAGGAGCAGGAGATGACCTGAATGTCCAAATGGTTTAATTTAGATAGTAGTTCATTTTTTTCCTTTACATTTATTTTTCTGCATCCACTTCAAAATTCTTTCAATTCTCAAGTGGTAAAGAATCTGCCTGCAATGCAGGAGACACAAGAGATGTGGGTTTGATCCCTGGGTCTGGAAGATCCTCTGGAGAAGGGAATGGCTATCCATTCTGGTTTTCTTGCCTGGAGAATTCCATGGACAGAGGAGCCTGGCGGGCTATAGTCTATGGGGTCACAAAGAGTCGGACACAAGTGAGTCCACACACACAAACACAGTAATAACTGTCCAAAGTGATCCATAGTCTGCTTTCTGTTTCCTCATCTTGGGGAAGTCTGTTAGTACCCACAGTCTTGAGCTACTCTGCACTTCCCAGCATCTCCTTTGCAGCTGGATTGGCCATGGACTAGTTCTACTCTATGGAGTTTGAGCAGACATGATATGTGTTATTTCTGCACTGAGATGGGTGCGTATCCAGTTTGTCTTTTCCAAACTTTTTTCCCTGTTTGCTGTTTGGATAATACTAGGTGACCTTAAAGCCATGATATGGAAGCACTCTGAGTCCTTGAGTCATTGCTTAGAAGAGGATCAATCCACATTAGACTATAATGTGAATGAGAAATAAACTGTTGTTACATTGTTTTGTAACACTGTAGATGTAAGCATTGTAGATAGTGCTAATTAAGCTAATACTTTATTTTTTAATATTTTAGTTAAAATCATTAATAAGCTCATAATTGTAATGAAGTTCACTTTATCAGTCTTTTCATCTGTAGTTAGTATTCTTTATGCTCTGTTTTAAATTTTTGTCTAACTCAAGGTCATGGAGGCATTTTCTGATACTCTATTTTAGAAATTTTATTGTTTTGCCTTTTACATTTTGGTCTAACTAATATGTATATCAAGTTAATTTTTGTATAAAATTTGAGGATCATGGTTAACTTTCCATATGAATATGAAATGAACCCAGCATCACATATTAAAAAGACCATCCCTCTCTCACTGGGTTTCAGTAGCCCCTTCACTGAGTATCAAATATAGCAGATAGTCTCTAAAATGGCTTCATGGATCCCCACATTCCTTTGTTTTTTTTTCAGCTGCACATAAAGCTTATGGATCTTAGTTCCCCCACCAGAGACTGAACTTGTGCCCTGGGCAGTGAAATCACAGAGTCCTAATCACTGGAACATCAAGGAATTCCTGTGACTCACTTCTAACGAACAGATATGGCAAAAGTGACTAGAGTCCCTTCTGTGATTAGGTTACCAAAGACCATGACTTCCATTTACCCTCTCTTTCTCTCCCTCTTCAGTAAAGAATTTTGTATTCTCCCCTTGTAATCTGGTGTGTGCTGTGCTGAGGTTGGAGGGAAGGAATGTCATAGGTCTAATGGTCTAGTTTGGTTGATATTGTGCAGAATAAGATGACACCGGAAAGGCATCCCCCTGACACTTGGACTGTTAGAGGGAGCCTTGCCTGGTTACCTGCAGGACAAGACATCACAAACGAGTGCTCAGGTGCAAGATACAATCAAACCAAAAAATCCCAGGTGCTGCTCTAGGTTGAGTCAGGATGCCTTGTATGTCAGAAAGGGGAGAGCCTACCCCATCTGAACATGACAGGAAGCCAAATTTTATCCAGATTTTGTTATCTGGAGTTAACCTTCTGTCAGTAGTATTACCACATATAAAATTGACCTCTTTTTTCTGTTTTTATAAGATTATGCTTAAGAAAAATCTGACCTATAAAATTTCATTTTCCAGCAGCATCAATTTTCTGCAAGATAAGATATAAATCAAATAAATATTTCTTTGTCCCCCTCCCTTTCATCCTTCTCCCATCTGGACATAAAACATGTATTTAGAATATAAACATGAGAGATGGGTAGGCGGGGCTGTGAAAGAATCAACATGCCTTTGGCTAGAGAGTTACTACATTCATCCTTGGAAAAGAAGGGGAAAAGGATAAAAAGAAATGACTTGTTCAATGTCCAAATTCTTATTTTATAGATGCAAAATGTCCATGTTGCTACAGGATTTCCATGGTCTGCAGCCATTCTCAGATAGTGGTCCTTTGTGCAGCTTGTCCAACAGAGTTGTACCAACCTAAGGGAGGGAAGGCCAGGCTCACAGAAGGGTATTCATTTAAAAGAAAGCAATGCTAATGACCCACACAATTTCCTGAATTTGAGTGATATCACAGAAATCAGTTCTGTATCAGTTCATTATCAGTTCTATAATTCTACTTAATCTATCAAGATAAGGTAATTATGTTTAATTTTGGTAAGGGGTACAGCAGTGACCTCCTGTTTTGGTATCAACTTTTCAATAAAGTGTTGATTATGGGCAAAAGCCAAGAACATCAACTTTCAGAGTCCAGAGAACATGCTTCTTTTCTTCTTGGTAAGTGAACTGCTAGTCCACTGCTAGTCCACTTCTAGTCCACTGCTGCTTCACCATTTTCTTGATTTAAGACCAAGGTTCCAGACACCAGAGATACAAGCCACAGTGGTGGCTGGAGTGTGGCTGACTTTTTACATGGACAATTTTCAATCAAACCACAGCCTGTCACTTTATTTCACAATTTACTGGGGTTCTAGGAATTCCGCAGTCTGCTAGTCCTGGCAGGAGGGGCAGAAGGTATTTTTCAGCCTCCATTTTGTCATTTATTCAGTTAATGTGCTTGGGCGCATCTTTATTCCTCTTCACTGGGCACGTGCGGCTGCTGACAGAGTGCCGGGGTCCCAGATTCCATCAGAGTCTGTGCAATGGGAAAGTCACATGAAAAAGAAGGGAGAGGTTCAGTTAAGTCTGTTTGGGTTGGGATATGTGCTTCTTATGAAGGATTGCCAAGGAGGGGAAAGCTTTAGGGAGTGACTTTGCCACTTCACACAAAAGCAAAATAAAGCAATTTCACTTCCATTTCCTAGGAGCATGGCACAATCCCAAGCCCCTTAGTTCCTGTCATTTATTCTTCCCTACAACTCTGTGAGGCAGATACTATTATTTTAGGGAGGAAACTGGGTTAGACACAGAGAGAGTAAGAACTGGTATGAAATTTCATAGGTTGTAAGTAGTTAATCCAGGGTTCAAACCCAAGTCTGTCTGATTCCAAGATCCATTCCCACAACTCACACAACACTGAGTTGTTATAGTAATAAGATGTTCAAGGGAGCGAACAATGGTGCATTTTACAATGGGAAAATATGCGACCATTACAAAAATGAGAAAAATATGGAAAGATATCCAGTATATATTTTTGTTTATTTATATATTAAAAATGCCCAACATTCACCTACTATGTGGCAGCCACAGTTCTAGGTGCTAGAGAATACAAATACACTGTCCTCCCAGGGCCTGTTGCAGCAAGATTTGGCTCAAGCAATAACCTAGCACTAACACTGTTATTCCTGCCCACAGTAAGTGCAGGGAACACAATAAGTTGGAGCTCTGTGACTGGAGGGGATGTTTCAGCTTGAGTGGAGTAGAAGGACATCTCCAAGGAGGTGAGATCTAAGTGATGAGAAGAAGGCAGTCATTGTGCATTTCGGAGTCGGGGAGGACAGCAAGTACAAGCGGACAGAGAAGTGGAAAACATGTATGTCAGCTGGGATGGAAAGAAGGGAATGGGGGATCAGGTGTAATGGGGGGACTGGGGACAGCAATGGGGGGAGTGGTAGGAGATTTGAGGGGCTAGCAGGGGCCAGATCATACAGGACCCTGTAGGCCACATTAAGGAGTTTAGATTTTTATTTTTAGTGTTATGGAAAACCAGTGCTGTGTTGTAAGTAGGGAAGGAATATGATCTGGTTGCTTTGTAAGGACTGAAATGTGATAGTGCAAGAATGCAGCATTAAAGGCTATGGTGAGTGATGGCCAAAGGAGGTCAGCAAATATTCTTTCCCAAAAGCAATTATGGGCTTCCCTGGTGGCTCAGACAGTAAAGAATCTGCTTGCAGTACAGGAGACCTGGATTCGATTCCTGGGTTGGGAAGATCCCCTGGAGGAGGGCATCGCAACCCACTCCAGTATTCTTGCCTGGAGAATCCCATGGACAGAGGAGCCTGGTGGGCTGCGGTCCATGGGGCTGCAAAAGAGTTGAGCATGACTGAGCAACTGAGCATGCATGCACAAAAGCAATTATAGCTCAGGCCCAAACTGATAAGACACCCGTCTCTGGACCATGGAAATTGACAAAGGGCGTATAATAAATTTAGAATTGTTTTATTGTTTCTTTACAAAAACGCCTGAACCTCAGGTCAGAACAGTAGGAATTCAATGTTTTTAGTGTGGAGCTGCTTCTCTCTCCCCTCCATCTATTAGCACAGCAATTCTGTTAGGGTAGGACCAGCCATACAAGCAACAACTTGGTGGTCAGAGGTGGCTGAATTGGTTTGGAGTGCAGCAGAAAAAAAGCCCTGTGCTCCTAGGACTCGTAGGAAACAGAGCTGAGCTTGGTGACAATGAATGGGAGGATGACAGCACAGCATGCCTAGCTAGACTGACAGACTAGCCTTAAACTCAACTGGAAAATCCAGGAAATGAAACAACTGTGGTGGTCCTTGCCCAACTCCCACGTGTCCCTGGCAGTCTAGAAGGCCGTGCTCATGCTCAAAGCTGCCTGAATGCTGAGACAGCAGAGAGAGTCCTTGCTCCCCTTAAGTTCCTGGTGAAATGCAACAGAGGAGACATGAGAGGGCCTGATAGAAAATAGAAGCTGAGACATACTTGTAAACTGCCTGAACTTTGAATGTAACATCCAGCCCACACAGAAACCCATCCAAAAAGGTGGAATACTTACCTTCTCAGGATTTCTAAGCATATGTCTAACCAGTCCTTGCCTGCTCACAAAGATATGGTGACACAGGGCTGACCCCTAAGAGACAGGCTTAAAAATTAAAAACAGAGTTTTCTAAAACCTGAGCAAAGACATTAGTAGCTACATGCTTTTGCATGTAAACAGACTTTACACAATGAGTCTAGAAAATCCATTAACTAAGTAACTAACAAAACATGGCCAACAACAGCCTCTAGGGAATCAATCTAGAGGTCTTACACTTTTATTGAAAAATATCCAGGTTTTAGATAACCAGCAGTTCTCTGTATTGCCCAGAGAACTCCATTTAATATTCTATGATAGCCTATATGAGAAAATAATGTGAAAAAGAATGAATATATGCATATGTATACCTGAATCACTTTGCTGTACACTGGAAACTAATACAACATTGTAAATCAACTATACTCTAATAAAATTTTAATTTTTAAAAGTGAAAAAAAATACCCAGTTTTGAACAAAAATGTTGAGACTTTCAAAGAAACAGCAAAGTGTGACCCATATTTAGGGGGAAAAAACAGTCAAAGAGGCTGACTCTGAGTTAGCTTAAGATGTTAGATTTAGCACCAAAGACTTCAAAGCCACTGTTATAAATATGTTCAAAGAACTAAAAGGAATGATGTCTAAATGATTAAAATATGGTATAACAAAAATAACTCATCAACAGAGAAATGAGAATCCTCATACAGTTGTGGTGAAGATGTAAAAGTGTTTCAGTCATTTTAAAATCAGCTCATCAATTTCTTAACATATGATGCAGCAATTTCACTCCTAGAAATCTGCCAAAGATAAATGAATACATGTGCCCACACAAACATATGAGTTCAAATGTTCATACCATCATTATTCATAATGTCCCAAACTGAATATAATCCAAATGACCACCAATATGTACATAGTACATAAAATGTGGCTTACCTAGTCAATGGAATATTATTTGCAATTATTAATAAAAGGAATGAATAACTGGTATATGCAACAATATAGCTGAACCTGAAAAATATTGTGATAAGTGGAAGAAGCCAGGAAGAAGCCAAAAACTCTACATATTGTATGATTCCCTTTATTAACATGCTATTAAAAGGCATATTTACAGAGACCTGAAGCAAATCAGTGGTTGTCTAGGGATAGGGGTGGGAGTATGGATTAATTGTAAACATATAGGAACAAACTGTTTGGGGTGATAGAAATGTTCTAAAACTGGATTGTGGTTCTGGTTGCAAAACTCTGTAACTTTACAAAAAGTCATTTTTAATGCTTACAATAGATGAATTTTATATGTGTAAATTATACCACAGTAGAAGTATTAAAACTAAAATTAACATTTTTTAAAGGCTGACAGAGGTCCCGTCTGGGAAGCATCTTTGCTCTAATGCACTGGAGACTCCTCTCCCCTGCTGAGAGACACCAGAGCAGGTGGGAGGCACTGGAAAACAATACAGACAATGGCAAATGGTCAAATCTTGGAAACCTCTTTATCTTTATAGTTAAAAAGTCTTTACCCCTACCCAGAGACACCAGAGTGGTTGGGGGCATCAATAAGTGGATCTCAACATACCCTTCCCTTACCCCACTGGGAACACCTTGCAGCCTGACCTTATGAAACCCTCAGTCATCACTAGCAGGAAACTCAGGAAGCCCTAGGGGCACAAGATGAATGAAGCAGACCAAAATAACACCACAGAGCCTCTGAAATCAAACTGCCATTGGAACCACAGCCCACAAAATTAGCTCAAGACCTGCATGCTAAACTAAAACAGGGTGAATGCCTGCTGAAATCAAAAAAGTAATAGTTCTCAGAGTCCTAATGTAATGAACAAAATGTCCAGGATACGCTTGAAAACCACCCGTCATCACAAGAACTAGAAAATCACAACTTGAGTGAGGAATAACAATCAACTGATGCCAACACTGAGATGAATCAGATGTTGGAATCTGACAAGGATTTCAAAGCAGTTCTCATATAAATGCTTCTGCAATCAATTACAAATTCTCTTGAAACAAACGGAAAAATAGAAAATCTCAGCAAAAAGTAAAGTTATTAAGAAAGAATCAAATAGAAATTGCAGAACTGAAAATTACAATAACTGAAATAAATAACTTGCTGAATGGGTTTAATAGTAGACTGAAGATGACAGAGGACATAAACTTGAGGACAAACTATACAAGTAACCCATTTTGAACAACAGAGAGAAAATAGACTGAATGGAAACAGAGCCCAAGGGACTTGTGGGATTATAAAATATTCCAATGTTTGTATAATCAGTGCCTCAGAAGGATAGGAGATAAGGAGGCTAAAAGAGTATTTCAAGAAACAATGGCTGAAAAGTTCCAATTTGGCAAAAGACACAGAGCTACAGACCCAAGAAGCTAAGTGCACCATAAATAGGAAAGCCAAAAAAAGATAATAAGACATGTCATAATTAAACTTTTGAAAAATAAAGACAAAAAAAATCTCAAAAGCAGCCAGAGAGCCATGGCATATTACCAATAGGGGCACACCATTCAAAAATGTATTTCTCATCTGAAAACATAGAGGCCAGAAGTGACACAACATTTTTCAAATGCTGAAAGAAAAGAATTGTCAACAGCAAATACTGTTTCAGGTATCTTTCAGGAATGAAGAGAAAATAAAAATGTTTTCAGGCAAAGAAAAACAAAAAAGAATTTATCACTATCAGACATACCATTAAATACTGGTTAAAGGAAATTCTTCAAACAGAAAGATAATGATAAAAGAGTGAAATTTGAAGCATCAGGAATGAAGAAAGAACAATGGAAAGAACAGAAGTGTGGGCACATATATTATCCATTTCCTCAGGAGTTTTATAATTATTATTAGTGGTTAAGTCAAATAAAACATCATCTAATACTCAAAACAGTAATATTTAAAAGTGGGGAGGGTAGAAAGATCTAAATGGAAGTGAGGTTTCCAAGTCTTAAATGGTAAAAAGTTGATACCAGTAAACTGTTATAAGGCATATATTTATTTATTCTCTTAAATTTATTTATTTGGCTGCATAGGGTCTTAGTTGTGGCATGCAGGATCTTTAGTTGCAGTGTGTGGGATCTAGTTCCCTGACTAGGAATTGAACGTGGGCCCCCTGCATTGGGAGTGTGAAATCTTAGCCACTGAACCACCAGGGAAGTCCCTAGGGTACATATTTATATTGTGATACACCAAGCAGCCACTACACTTGTGTAGTGAAAACTTCACAAAAAGAGACTTAAAAACACTGTGAATGCATCAAGATAGATAGTAAAAAAAAAATGTCTAAGCTGTCCACAGGAAGGGGAGAAAAGAAGAACAGATGAATGAGAATCAGAGGAATTAAATAAAGAAAACAATAATAAATTCAAGTGCTAAAATATCCATAATTACATGAAGTATAAAAGGTGTAAATAAAACAATTGAAAGAAAAAAGATTAGACAAGTAAAAAACCATGTTACAAATATAAACTCCTTAGAAAAACTCTAATGCTTTTTATAGTTTCTTGAGTTTGGAACTTAGGTTATTGATTTGAGACCTGTGCTTATTTCTAATGTAAGCATTTAATGGCTTAAATTTCCTTCTCAGCACATTTTTCAATGTCATAAGTAAATTCATTGGCACAAATAAGTTGAAAGTAAAAGAACGGGAAAAGAAGCAAATGCAAATATTGAAAAACCAGTGGCTATAGTAATATTTGATAAAATAGATTTCTAATTTAAAAAGTTGCTACAAAGAGGGACATTGTTTAATAGGATCAATCAGTCAGGAAGATATTACAGTCCTAAAAGTGTGCATACCCAAAATCAGAGTTTCAAAATACATGGAACAAAATTGATGAAGTTGAAAATAGAAATAAGCAAGTCCAGTATTACAGTTGGGAACTTTAATTTATTTATATATCTTTCATTTTAATTGGAGGCTAATTACTTTACAATATTGTGGTGGTTTTTGCCATACATTCACATGAATCAGCCATGGGTGTACATGTGTTCCCCATCCTGACCCTCCCTCCCACCTCCCTCCCGATACCATCCCTCAGGGTCATCCCAGTGCACCAGCCCTGAGCACTCTGCCTCATGCATTGAACCTGGACTGGAGATCTATTTCACATATGATAATATGCATGTTTCAATGTTATTCTCAAATCATCCCACCCTCGCCTCTTCCACAAACAGTCTGTTCTTTACATCTGTGTCTCTTTTGCTGTCTCGCATATGCAGTCATCATTACCATCTTTCTAAATTCCATATATATGCGTTAATATACTGTATTGGTGTTTTTCTTTCTGACTTACTTCACTCTGTATAATAGGCTCCAATTTCATCCACCTCATTAGAACTGATTCAAATGCATTCTTTTTAATAGCTGAGTAATATTCCATTGTGTATATGTACCACAGCTTTCTTATCCATTCATCTGCCGATGGACATCTAGGTTGCTTGCATGTCCTGGATATTGTAAACAGTGTTGTGATGAGCATTGGGGTACACGTGTCTCTTTCAATTCTGGTTTCCTCAGTGTGTATGCCCAGCAGTGGGATTGCTGGGTCATATGGCAGCTCTGTTTCCAGTTTTTTAAGGAATCTCCACACTGTTCTCCATAGCGGCTGTACTAGTTTGCATTCCCACCAACAGTGTAAGAGGGTTGCTTTTTCTCCACACCCTCTCCAGCATTTATTGTTTATAGACTTTGGGATAGCAGCCATTCTGACTGGCATCAGATGACACCTCATTGTGGCTTTGATTTGCATTTCTCTGATAATGAGTGATGTGGAGCATCTTTTCATGTGTTTGTTAGCCATCTGTTTGTCTTCTTTGGAGAAATGTCTGTTTAGTTCTTTGGCCCATTCTTTGATTGGGTCATTTATTTTTCTGGAATTGAGCTGCAGGAGTTGCTTGTATATTTGGGGGATTAATTCTTTGTCAGTTGCTTCATTTGCTATCATTTTCTCCCATTCTGAAGGCTGTCTTTTCACCTTGCTTATAGTCACCTTTGTTGTGAAAAAGCTTTTAAGTTTAATTAGGTTCCATCTGTTTATTTTTGCTTTTATTTCCAATACTCTGGGAGGTGGGTCATAGAGAATCCTTCCATGACTTATGTCAGAAAGTGTTTTGCCTATGTTTTCCTCTAGTTTTATAGTTTCTGATCTTACATTTAGATCTTTAATCCATTTTGAGTTTATTTTTGTGTATGGTGTTAGAAAGTGTTCTGGTTTCATTCTTTTACAAGTTGTTGACCAGTTTTCCCAGCACCACTTGTTAAAGAGATTGTCTTTTCTCCACTGTATATTCTTGCCTCCTTTGTCAATGATAAGGTGTCCGTAGGTGCATGGATTTATCTCTGGGGTTTCTATTTTGTTCCATTAATCTATGTTTCTGTCTTTGTGCCAGTACCATGCTGTCTTGATGACAGTGGCTTTGTAGTAGAGCCTGAAGTCAGGCAGGTTGATTCCTCCAGTTCCATTCTTCTTTCTCAAGATTGCTTTGGCTATTGGAGTTTTTGGGTTGTTTTTTGTTTTTGCAATTCCATACAAATTGTGAAATTATTTGTTCTAAATCTCTGAAAAATTCCATTGGTAGCTTGATAGGGATTGCGTTAAATTTATAGATTGCTTTGGGTAGTATATTCATTTTCACTGTATTGATTCTTCTGATCCATGAACATGGTATATTTCTCCATCTATTTGTGTCATCTTTGATTTCTTTCATCAGTGCTTTATAGTTTTCTATATATAGGTCTTTTGTTTCTTTAGGTAGATTTAATCCTAAGTATTTCATTCTTTTCTTTGCAATGGTGAATGGAATTGCTTCCTTAATTTGTCTTTCTGTTTTCTCATTATTAGTGTATAGGAATGCAAGGGATTTCTGTGTGTTAATTTTATATCCTGAAACATTACTGTATTCATTGATTAGCGCTAGTAATTTTCTGGTGGAGTCTTTAGGGTTTTCTATGTAGAGAATCATGCCATCTGAAACAGTGAGAGTTTTACTTCTTCTTTTCCTATCTGGATTCCTTTTATTTTTTTTTTCTGCTCTGATTGCTGTGGCCAAAACTTCCAAAACTATGTTGAATTGCAGTGGTGAGAGTGGACATCCTTCTCTTGTTCCTGACTTTAGGGGAAATGCTTTCAATTTTTCACTATTAAGTATAATATTTGCTGTGGGTTTATCATATATGGCTTTTATTATGCTGAGGTATGTTCCTTCTATGCCTGCTTTCTGGAGGGTTTTTATCATAAATGGATGCTAAATTTTGTCAAAGGCTTTCTCTGTATCTATTGAGATAATCATGTGGTTTTTATCTTTTAATTTGTTAATGTGGTGTATCTCATTGATTAATTTGTGAATATTGAAGAATCTTTGCATCCCTGGAATAAAGCCAACTTGGTAATGATATCTTTTTAATATGTTCTTGGATTCTGTTTGCTAGAATTTTGTTGAGGATTTTTGCATCTATGTTGATCAGTGATATTGGCCTGTAGTTTTCTTTTTTTGTGGCATCTTTGTCAGGTTTTGGTATTAGGGTGATGGTGGCCTCATAGAATGAGTTTGGAAGTTTACCTTCCTATGCAATTTTCTGGAATAGTTTGAGTAGGATAGGTGTTAGCTCTTCTCTAAATTTTTGTTAGAATTCAGCTGTGAATCCATCTGGTCCTGGGCTTTTGTTTGTTGAAAGATTTCTGATTATGGTTTCGATTTCTCTGCTTGTGATGGGTCTGTTAAGATTTTCTATTTCTTCCTGGTTCCGTTTTGGAAAGTTATACTTTTCTAAGAATTTGTCCATTTCTTCTAAGTTGTTCATTTTATTGGCATATAGTTGCTGATAGTAGTCTCTTGTGATCCTTTGTATTTCTATGTTGTCTGTTGTGATTTCTCCATTTTCATTTCTAATTTTGTTGATTTGATTTTTCTCCATTTTTTTCTTGATGAGTCTGGCTAATGGTTTGTCTCTTTTATTTATCTTCTCAAAGAACCAGGTTTTAGGTTTGTTGATTTTTGCTATGGTCTCTTTTGTTTCTTTTGCATTTATTTCTGCCCTAATTTTTAAGATTACTTTCTTTCTACAAACCCTGGGGTTCTTCATTTTTTCCTTTTCTAGTTGCTTTAGGTGTAGAGTTAGGTTACTTATCTGATTTCTCTCCTGTTTCCTGAGGTAGGCTTGTATTGCTATGAACCTTCCCCTTAGCAGTGCTTTTACTGAATCCCATAGGTTTTGGGTTGTTGTGTTTTCATTTTCACTCGTTTCTATGCATATTTTTATTTCTTTTTTATTTCTTCTGTGATTTGTTGGTTATGCAGAAGTGTGTTGTTTAGCCTCCATATGTTTATATTTTTCATAGTTTTTTTCCTGCAGTTGACATCTAATCTTACTGCATTGTGATCAGAAAAGATGCTCGAGAAGATTTAAATTGTTTTGAATTTACCAAGGCTAGATTTATGGCCGAGGATGTGATCTATCCTGGAGAAGGTTCCCTGTGCACTTGAGAAAAAGGTGAAATTCATTGTTTTAGGGTGAAATGTCCTATAGATGTCAATTAGGTCTAACTAGCTCATTGTATCATTTAAAGTTTCTGTTTCCTTGCTAATTTTCTGTTTAGTTGATCTGTCCATAGGTGTGAGTGGGGTATTAAAGTCTCCCACTATTATTGTGTTATTGTTAATTTCCCCTTTCATATTTGTTAGCATTTGTGTTACATATTGCTGTTCTCCTATGTTTGGTGTATATCTATTTATAATTGCTATATCCTCTTCTTTGACTGATCCTTTGATCATTATGTAGTGTCCTTCTTTGTCTCTTTTAATGGCCTTTATTTCAAAGTCTATTTTATCTGACATGAGTATTGCTACTCCTGCTTTCTTTTGGTCTCCATTGGTGTGAAATACCTTTTTCCAGCTCTTCACTTTCAGTCTGTGTCCCTAGGTTTGAGGTGGGTCTCTTGTAGACAGCATATATAGGGGTCTTGTTTTTGTATCCATTCAGCCAGTCTTTGTCTTTTGCTTGGGGCATTCAACCCATTTACATTTAAGGTAATTATTGATAAGTATGGTCCCGTTGCCATTTACTTTGTTGTTTTGGGTTCGTGTTTATACACCTTTTCTGTGTTTCCTGTCTAGAGAAGATCCTTTAGCATTTGTTGGAGAGCTGGTTTGGTGGTGCTGAATTCTCTCAGCTTTTGCTTGTCTGTAAAGCTTTTGATTTCTCCTTCATATGTGAATAAGATCCTTGCTGGGTACAGTAATCTGGGTTGTAGGTTTTTCTCTTTCATCACTTTAAGTATGTCCTGACATTCCCTTCTGGCTTGAAGAGTTTCTATTGAAAGATCAGCTGTTATCCTTATGGGAATCCCCTTGTGGGTTATTTATTGTTTTTCCCTTGCTGCTTTTAATATTTGTTCTTTGTGTTCGATCTTCATTAATTTCATTAATATGTGTCTTGGGGTGTTTTGCCTTGGGTTTATCTTGTTTGGGACTCTCTGGGTTTCTTGGACTTGGGTGGCTATTTCCTTCCCCATTTTAGGGAAGTTTTCAACTATTATCTCCTGAAGTATTTTCTCATGGCCTTTCTTTTTGTCTTCTTCTTCTGGGACTCTTATGATTCGAATGTTGGGGCATTTAACATTGTCCCAGAAGTCTCTGAGGTTGTCCTCATTTCTTTTCATTCTTTTTTCTTTTTTCCTCTCTGCTTCATTTATTTCTACCATTCCATCTTCCACCTCACTTATCCTATCTTCTGCCTGTATTATTCTACTGTTGTTTCCCTCCAGAGTGCTTTTGATCTCAGCTATTGCATTATTCCACAGTTTATTGTGATCCACACAGTCGAAGGCTTTGGCATAGTCAATAAAGCAGAAGTAGATGTTTTTCTGGAGCTCTCTTGCTTTTTCGATGATCCAGCAGATATTGGCAATTTGATCTCTGGTTCCGCGGCCTTTTCTAAAACCACCTTGAACATCTGGAAGTTCTCGGTTCACATATTGCTGAAGTCTGGCTTGGAGAATTTTGAGCATTACTTTACTAGTGTGTGAGATGAGTGCAATTGTGTGGTAGTTTGAGCATTCTTTGGGATCGCCTTTCTTAAGGATTGGAATGAAAAATGACTTTTTGCAGTCCTGTGACCACTGCTGAGTTTTCCAAATTTGCTGGCATATTGAGTGCAGCACTTTCACAGCATCATCTTTCAGGATTTGAAATAGCTCAACTGGAATTCCATCACATCCACTAGCTTTATTCGTAGTGATGCTTTCTAAGGCCCACTTGACTTCACATTCCAGGATGTTTGGCTCTAAGTGAGTGATCACACCATCCTGACTATCTGGGTCATGAAGATCTTTTCTGTACAGTTCTTCTGTGTATTCTTGCCACCTCTTCTCAATATCTTCTGCTTCTGTTAGGTCCATACCATTTCTGTCCTTTATTGAGCCCATTTTTGCATGAAATGTTCCCTTGGTATCTCTAATTTTCTTGAAGAGATCTCTAGTCTTTCCCATTCTGTTGTTTGCCTCTATTTCTTTGCATTGATCACTGAGGAAGGCTTTCTTATCTCTCCTGGCTATTGTTTGGGACTCTGCATTCAAATGGGAATATCTTTCCTTTTCTCCTTTGCTTTTCACTTCTCTTCATTTCACAGCTATTTGTAAGGCCTCCTCAGACAACCATTTTGCCTTTTTCATTTCTTTTCCATGGGGATGGTCTTGATCCCTTTCTCCTGTACAATGTCACGAACCTCCATCCATAGTTCATCAGGCTCTCTGTCTATCTG
>NC_057419.1:110439595-110477647 GCF_019320065.1 Cervus canadensis
TGCTTGTATTACTTGTGATAATTTATACTAAAAAATACATAGAAACTAGACTATCTTACACAGAATATAAACTTCAGTGTTTTAGGATATGAATTTTTATATTCAATGCTGTCATAATTATCACAGAGACTCTGTGGGGAAAAATCTCTCAGGGGGGCAAACAAATTTGCTAGTTTTGCTGGAGGAGGAAGCTGTCATGAAGAAATGAATGCCATTGCTCTGATACTCCTGAAGCCCTAGACTCCAAGCCAGAGCCAGTTGCAGAGGGAGCTATCACAGGGGAGTGAGGTGAGTTGTGATATGAGGTTGATGGTAGTTTTAAAAAATGGTTCCTAAATTCTTTTTCAGGTAGATTCCCTATCTCCTCCTCTTTTGTTTGACTTGGTGGGCATTTTTCATGTTCCTTTACCTGTTGGGTATTTCTCTGCTTTTTCATCTTGTTTAGATTGCTGTGTCTGGAGTGGACTTTCTGTATTCTGGAGGTCTGTGGTTCCTTTTATTGTGGAGGTTTTACCCAGTGGGTGGGGTTGGATGATTGGCTTGTCAAGGTTTCCTGGTTAGGGACGCTTGCGTCGGTGTTCTGGTGCATGGAACTAGATTTCTTCTCTCTGGAGTGCAATGGAGTGCCCAGTAATGAGTTTTAAGATGGGTCTATGAGTTAGGTGTGACCTTGGGCAGCCTGTATGTTGATGTTCAGGGCTATGTTCCTGCATTGCTGGAGAATCTGCGTGGTATGTCCTGCTCTAAAACTTATTGGCTCTTGGGTGGTGGTTGGTTTCAGTGTAGGTATGGAGGCTTTTGGACGGTGTGGAGAAAAGGAACCCTCTTACACTGTTGGTGGGAATGCAAACTAGTACAGCCACTATGGAGAACAGTGTGGAGATTTCTTAAAAAACTGGAAATAGAACTGCCATATGACCCAGCAATCCCACTTCTGGGCATACACACTGAGGAAACCAGATCTGAAAGAGACACGTGCACCCCAATGTTCATCGCAGCACTGTTTATGATAGCTAGGACATGGAAGCAACCTAGATGCCCATCAGCAGACGAATGGATAAGGAAGCTGTGGTACATATACACCATGGAATATTACTCAGCCATTAAAAAGAATTCATTTGCATCAGTTCTAATGAGATGGATGAAACTGGAGCCCATTATACAGAGTGAAGCAAGCCAGAAAGATAAAGAACATTACAGCATACTAACACATATATATGGAATTTAGAAAGATGGTAATGATAACCCTATATGCAAAACAGAAAAAGAGACACAGATGTACAGAACAGACTATTGGACTCTGTGGGAGAAGGCGAGGGTGGGATGTTTCGAGAGAATAGCATGTATATTATCTATAGTGAAACAGATCACCAGCCTAGGTGGGATGCATGAGACAAGTGCTCAGGCCTGGTGCACTGGGAAGACCCAGAGGAATCGGGTGGAAAGGGAGGTGGGAGGGGGGATCGGGATTGGGAATACATGTAACTACATGGCTGATTCATGTCAATGTATGACAAAACCCACTGCAGTGTTGTGAAGTAATTAGCCTCCAACTAATAAAAATAAAAGAAAAAAACTTAAACATAGAACTAGCCATAAAAAAAAAAAATGGTTCCTGAAGGCACTGTTAGTTTGGTGTCAAACTGTATGGAAGCAATGAATCCTTTGTGCTAGTGTTTTGCCACTTATCCTGATCACTCTGATCACTGATCACATTTTAATTCTGTTCATGAAAACTAGCATGTATAATTTTAAAGTTTGTATCCTCCTAATGCTTCCTTGTAAATATCAACGAAGTTGGCAGTAGTTGGTGTCTGAGATTTCCTATAGCCCACCAGCAGGGAAGAGAGAAACTGACAGGCAGAATATAATAAATCAGCTGGGCCTAATTCTGGGCGCATCAAAACTCCTGAAAAGGCTGATCCATTCTGACTAAATGAGGAACAACTAGGGAACAAGTCTGCCGTACTGTTAATTGATGTGTAAATTCTATGGCACCTTTTGAGCTAAATGTAATCCTCAGCCATAAACAGAGGCAAGACTGCACAAACTATGGAATCTGTGTAAATAGCAAAGGAGTTGTGGGGGGGGGGTGTGTGGTCACACTTAGGTTACCTTGGGCCAATGTGATTTTTTAAATGTTTGTTTTTTGACACTGATGAAAAATCACTATTCCACAGCAACATTTTCATCATAAAACTGATCTGGTTTAGCCCCTTAATTTTACTTTTATGTCCTGCTCTATATCTTAAGAAGGTGTTGACAAGCAGCTGTTTCAAACAGCTGGGACAACTTTTAAAACAAATATCCTGGGCCTTTGGCACCCTTTTCACATACCTCAAGGGCTGGAAGGCATCACTTTGCAACGACAGTGAAGGATCTCAAATAACTTTTGCATTTGAGCAATGAGTTGGATGATGACGCTGGTGAATGTTCATTGGTGAATGCTTAAAAGAAAGAATTCCACTAATTATACACAAACCTGTTTAGGAAATGGAAGAAGAGGTACACTTCATACATTTTTTTCTATGAAGCAGCAAAACCCTGTTGCCAGAATCTTGCAAAATGATTGGTTTGAAGAGAACTACCAACCAATATATTTTGGGTACATAGTTGCAAACATCCTTAACGAAATATTCAGCTGAAACCAACAATATATTAAGAGAATAAAGGAAAAGGAGGGGGGTATGATCATATCACTAGAGTAAGGAGATTTTGACAAAATGCAATACCTTTTCATGATAAACAACAAAACCTCAGCAGACTGGGTACAGAAGGAAGCTTCCTCCACATGAAAAAGCTACAGTCTCATGATATTTATTGATGAGGTACAAACACTTTCCCACAAATTTAGAATTAGGCAAGGATGCCCAGTCTCACTGCTTCCATTGAACATTGTTCTGGACATCTTAACCAGTGCATTATGGGAAAATAAATGTTAAAAAGGAAAATTTTAAAGCACCTGTATTTGCATACAATGTGATTGTTTACCTAGAAAATTCTAAGGGATCTACAGAATCATTCTCAGACTAATAAGTGAATCGACCAAATTGACATGACTCAATTTACAGCAAGGATAGTACATATTTACAGTGGCCCAAAACATTTGGGAAAAATTTAAGCGAATAATTTTGTTTACAATAGCATCAAAAACACAACATAATTTAAGAAAAAAATAACAAACATATGATTTCTACTTTGAAAAGTGTAAAAATTGCTGGATAAAGACTAAATAGTGGGATTTCCCTGATGGCCCAGTGGTTAAGATTCCGAGTTTCTACGGCAGGGGGAGCAGGTTCAATCCTTAGTCTGGGAGCTAAGATCCCTCATGTCACTCAACATGACCAACAAATAAGAAAAAAAAAATTTTTAAGAGTGATACTAGCCTACAGATAGAAAAATAAATCAGTGCAACAGAATAGGAATTCTAGAATTTAAACCTAAATTTATAAATTCGATTGAGTTTTGACAATGTGCCAAAGTAGTTCACCCGCAAAAATGAAATCTTTTCAATGAATGGTACTAAAACAACTGAATAACCATATAAAAAATACACTTTGCCTCTCCCTCACACCATGCAGAAAATGTAATTCAAGAGGGCTCCTAGATATAAATATAATGCCTAAATTACAAAGCTTCTAAAAGGAAGCACAAATGAATATCTTTGCAATCTAGGGATAGACAATGTTTTTGATAGACATGACACAGAAAGAAATAAATATATAAGCACATACTTGGTCAACTAGACTTATTGAGAATAAAGAACTTCTGTTTATTAAAAGATACCATATAGGAAATGTATAGGCAAGTCAAATGCCTGGATGAAATAGTCACAAACCACATTAAGCATAATAAAAAGGTAGAAAAGGCTATGTTTTCCCTCAAATCCATTATTCTTTATGATAGTTACCCAGCTTTTTCTGGTAATAATGTTTTTTCTGGTAATAAATGTTTTGCCATTTATCATAATATGTAAACATTCATTTGCTTGTTTGATGTCTTGTGCACAAAAATGTAATCCCTCTGAGAGAAGGATCTTCTACCAGTTTCTGTCTCAGTGTATACAGTAGGTGCTTAAGAACATTTATTGAATAAATAAAGACTATTTATCCCTTGATCTCAGAGGGGCTGGGGCTGTCCATTCATTCACTAGATGGAGGTTGGCATCATTCAAAGAGACAACTTAGCTGTGTGGGAGACACTCTAAATGTGTACCTTACACACCTCAGGCTGGATGTGCTTTGATATTTTCAGTTATTGGTAACTTGAGATATCTCTCTTCCATACCTCTGCCTTAGAAAGTGAACTTTGATGCTTGTTAGTCATCAGGAAATGGATCCAATCTTTTAGGCTTGTATTCTTCTTTGAGTAATTCAACTATGTTTAGCTAGTTAGAATGGTCCCCGTTGGAATGGTCCTAAATTTCTTGGTAAGTCTTTTGGATTGGAGTATGGCAGAGCCCAGCACTTTATCATGGGTTTAAAGTTTCTTTCACATGTTGATGAGGGTATCAAAGTATTTCAAGCTCCAGATGAAACACTTAGGTGAACTGCACATCATTGTGGTGCAGAAAGAATTGACTTTGGTGCTCATCACAGGTAGGATTTATCAACCTCATTTTACATCCTAAAATGCTAGTGAAGATGGCTAACACTGAGAATACTTTGACTATTGGTTGTTTATATGCCAGCCAGTGTTAAAATTTTGCTTTCAAACAGTCAAAGTCTATTTCCATTTATTTGCACACAAGTAAAGGGAACAGGGTTTTGAAGTCAAATTGGCACCTAAATAAATGCCCCTGATAAATGCTTGCATTTGGCCAGCCTTTCTAACTACCATCTGGAAGGGGCAAAGTGGGTAATTTTCAAAGCTGTGTTTACTTTGAATAAATTTGAGAAATTCTATTTCCGTCTATTATATACTTAATAATAAAACACTGGATTAAACAAACTGAAGATTACCATTACAGAGGGTTGTTAGAGATTAGCCAACCTCAACTATGGTTTCAAAAAGTTAGAAAGGATAATAAATAGCATACTGTGGGGTGTTGAGAGAAAGCCACTGGCTGCCTTTGAAGAGAGGATTCATCTGGGCTCTTATTGACTGTTCAACAGCCCAGTTACCCAATCACTGGAGAGCTTCCTAACTCACATTTTATCACAACTATACATTTTTGGAATGCTTTCTATATGTCAGGTACTAAGCTACCTGTTACATTCTTTACATTTCCCAAACTATTTTAAGTACATTTCCTCATGCGGTGACCATAGCTGCCCATCAAAGCAAGCATCATTAGCCCTTATTTAACAGATGAGGAATGGAGAAGGAAATGGCAACCCGCTCCAGTAATCATGCCTGGAGGAACCCCATGGATGGAGGGGCCTGGTGGTCTACAGTCCATGGGGTCACAAAGAGTTGGACACGACTGAAGCTAATTGGCAACAGATGAGGAAATGGAGGTCCAGAGAGGGGAGTCAATGATTCCACATTGCCAATGGGTGGAAGAATCAGGTTCTAATTGTTCTGTGTGTCAGTCCAGAAGCTTGCCTTGTTTTTTCTTTCTGATATGGATACAATAACATTAACTAAAGATGTGACAGAATGAGGTGAATGGTTAGAGACAAAAATAGCAAGGTACATTTCAGGAACCATTATTGAAGGTAGGTGACTCCCAGGTAGTGCTCGTGGTAAACAACCCGCCTGTCAATGCAGGAGACACAAGAGATGCAGGTTCAATCCCTGGGTCAGGAAGATCCCCTGGAGAAGGGAATGGCAACCCACTCCAGTATTCTTGCCTGGAGAATCCCATGGACAGAGGAGCTTAGTGGGCTACAGTCCATAGGGTTGCAAAGAGTCAGACATGACTGAGGTGACTTAGCAGACACACACACTGAAGGTAAGGACCTTCTCTGAGAATTGTCCCAGCCTACTGGTTTCTCAGGGAGCCGTACAGGGTGATCCTTGAGTTCTCCTTACATGCACTCGAGCTTGCCCAAGAATTTCCAAGCCTCTGACTCCCAGCCTGGGAAGGAAAAGCTTCAGAAATGAATGGATGGTCAGCCCGTGGTTCTCTGAGTGGACTCTGTCTGCTTCCGGCCCTCAGGGCATCCGGACTGTCTATGACTCTGGCTTTTTGTGCTGCAGGAAGGAAGCCCAGTGAAAGCAGAACCCATCCTCAGGGGTCAGTTGAGGTTTCCCCTGAAGAGTCAGTGGAGAGGGTATCAGAGCACTGCCATGATCACCAGTAACCTTGCCTGTACCCTATATGTGCATGAGCTCCGTGAGGACAAGAACTGAATCTAAGTTACCATGTGTCTGGTGCCCAGTATGTAGTTAGCACCCATTGAATGTTTGAATATTTACATTGAAATATCAATCAGTAGATGACCATGAGCCCCTAGGGCTACCTGACATTCCCATCCCCAGTACTTACTTGCTGACACCTGCTCCTCCCTCTCAGACAGCCCTGGACATCCTAGTTAAGGATATAGGCTTCAGATAAGAGAATGTGATATTGACTCTAGTTCACTTGGTCAATTTTTGTTTTTGTTTAGTCACTCAGTTGTGTCTGACTCTTTGTGACCCCATGGACTGCAGCACACCAGGCTCCTCTGTCCTTCACTATTTCCCAGAGTTCGCTCAAACTCATGTCCATTGAGTCAGTGATGCCATCCAACCATCTCATCCTCTGTCATCCCCTTCTCTCCTGCCTTCAATCTTTCCCAGCATCAGGCAGGGTCTTTTCCAATGAGTCAGTTCTTTTCATCAGGTGGCCAAAGTATTAGAGCTTCAGCATCAGTCCCTCCAATGATTATTCAGGACTGATTTCCTTTCGGATTGACTAGTTTGATGTCCTTGCAGTCCAAGGGACTTTCAAGAGTCTTCTCCAGCACCACAGTTCAAAGGCATTAATTCTTTGACACTCAGCCTTTTTTATTGTCCAGCTCTCACATCCATACTCAGTCAATATGTGTTCATTAAGAATCATTGAGAAAAGCAGTCTTGTGTGTTCTTGCAGTCTTTTGACTCTCCCTCCCAATTTGGCCACATAAGAATGGGCCTTGGGCCTGGAACACTTCCTTACCACAGATGCGGTCCCCACACCTCATAGGAGAAATCTTCCTGTTTTTCAGACTTCACACGCATCCCTTTGTTCTGCTTAGCACGGGTGTCATACAGTGCCTGGTCAACTCCATTGCACTGCCTGTTCCTAATGGGCAGGAACAGGGTCCTTAGCTTGCAGCAAGAGAGTGGTGGGTGCAGATCATCTCCCTATGGGCCAGAACCTGCTGGCCAGGAGGGACTGATGCCCACCATGGAAGCTGATCTGTCTCTTCTCCATGCCAGTGAAGTGTGGCTCCATCCTGTGCCTGTGTGAGTCATCTTGGCAGCCTCAAGCCATGGTTGATCTCCTGGGACTGGGGTTCCTGGTGGCAGATGTCATTTCAATCTTTGCTGTCCTCCGTACAGTGGGATAACAGCCCTGGAAGTGGTAACAGGTGTCACTTGCTGGCCAATTCAACAAGCCCTTCATATTTTCCAGGTCTCATGTACCAGAGGTTCTGGGGAGGTGGCAAAGTAATTAAAACCTAGTCTCTCCACCCCCAAGGGCTTCCCAGGTGGCACAGTGGTAAACAATCTGCCTGCCAATGCAGAAGACACAGAAGATTCGGGTTTGGTCCATGGGTTGGGGAAGATCCCCTGGAGAAGGAAATGACAACCCACTCCAATATTCTTGCCTGGGAAATCCCATGGACAGAGGAGCCTGGCGGGCTAGAGTCCGTGGGGTCACATAGTTGGACATGGCTTATCAACTGAGTATGCATGCCTAACTCTCCATCCTAAGAGGCTCATGAT
Organism: Cervus canadensis; assembly: GCF_019320065.1. Classification (NCBI taxonomy): domain Eukaryota; kingdom Metazoa; phylum Chordata; class Mammalia; order Artiodactyla; family Cervidae; genus Cervus; species Cervus canadensis. The sequence continues at coordinate 110,447,453 of NC_057419.1, forward strand.
TTCTTAGGGATACAGGTACACAAAAATTACAGTTATCATGTACTAAATACCTACTATGTGCAAGGGCTGCATCTGAACCAAAACTCTTTGTCATTCCATTAAACCTAGAGTTACTTTCATCTTGGTTTTGTTAGGACAGTCCTGGTTTATTCTTGTTATTCCAGGGAAATGATTAATGGCATCCTCTTCACTCTCAAAAGTGTCTTGATTTGAACAATAAATTATATGGTCATTCGCACTAAGCCACATGGGCCCTCGCATATGCTGACTCAGATGTCTAATCAGAGGACTGTGGGACTCCTGAAGAAGAACCAGCTACATCTCCTTAGGAGTGATGTGGGAAGAGGGTCATGGAAAGGGTGGAATTTGAGGAAGACTTAAATAGAGGTGATGACTTTTGATGTGTTTTACCTTTTTTTTATATAAGTATCTATGTATTTGGATGTTCAAAGCCAAGATCAATGAGTTCTGGCACAAAACATAGGGATTTCCATCTAAGCACAGAAAAGCATATGAGTGAAAAATTAGGACATAATGTTTATCCATCACTTATCAGGCACCAGATATTGTGCTGAGTCAGTCATGTTCACCATCTCATTGAATCCCAACAAACCTGTGGGAACTTCCCTGGCGGCTCAGCAGGTAAAGAATCCTGCAATGCAGGATATCTAGGTTTGATCCCTGGGTTGGGAAGATCCCCTGGATAAGGGAAAGGCTACCCACTCCAGTATTCTGGCCTGGAGATTTCCATGGGCTGTATAATCCATGGGGTCGCAAAGACTCAGGCACGACTGAATGACTTTCACTTCACTTCACTTCACACACCTGTGAGATGGTGCCTGTGAATGCTAATCCCCTTTCAAAGGAAAGGAAATGAAGGTTAAGAGGGGCTAAATGACTTATTCAGGGTCACACCACTAGGAAGTTGTGTAATCAAGATTCAGAAACAGGTATTTCTAACTTCAGAGTTCCCGTTACTATTTTTTAATTGAAATATAATTGACATTTAACATTGTATGAGTTTATGGTATAGAATGTGTTGATTTGATACATTTATGTATTGCAGTATGATTACCACCATAGCATTAGCCCACACCTCTCTCATGTCACATTTTCATCATTTTTTTGTGGTGAGAACAATAATGATCTAGTGTCTTAGCAGCTTGGAAGCATATAATGTAGTATTGTTGACTACGATCACAATGCTGTGCATTAGATCTCCAGAACTCACTCATCTTCTAACTGCAAGTCCGTACCGTTTGGCCAGCGTCTCCTTAATTCTCTTACCGTCCAGCCCCTGATAACTAATACTCTACCCTCTATTCTTGTGATTTTGGCTTTTTTAGATTCCACATACAAATGATGTCATATATTGCAGAATTTATTGCAGAATTATTTGCAATAGCCAAGATATGAAAACAACCTAAGTGTCCACAAACAGATGAATGGATAAAGAAGATGTGATGTGTTTGTGTGTATTTGTGTGTATATGTGTCACTATATATCTTTATATATATGTATATATTCTATCTTTGGATATTACTTGGCCATGAGAAAGAATGAAATCCTGCCACTGGGGACAGCAGGGATGGAACTTGATGACCTTGTGCTAAATGAGATAAGTCAGACAGAGCTCACATTCTTAAAACCTTTACTATCCTACTGTCATACTGTTCATGGGGTTCTCAAGACAAAAACACTGGAGTGGTTTGTCATTCCTTCTCCAGTGGACCACGTTTTGTCAGAACTCTTCACTATGACCCGTCCATCTTGGGTGGCCCTGTGTGGTAGGGCTTATAGCTTCATTAAGTTACACAAGGCTGTGATCCTACTTCCAGATATTTCTATAACCTGGAATCAGAATTCCACTGTTGCCCATGTGACTGTCAGTTTCAGTGGTTTGTGAGAACAGTGCTAGGGACCACCATGTATTGAGCATCCCTGATGTGCCAGGCACTGCCTATAATTAATTTTGAATCCTTGTACCCACCCTGCTAAATAGATACTTCTCATTTTATGGATGAGGAATATTTCATGTCCTTCATGATGGGGAGGGATGGTAAGTGTAAGAATGCCTTTGGGTAGCATGAAGGATATGCATTGCTGAATTTCACTACACACTTCCTGAGCTGGTAAGAAAGGCAAAATCCCCTGTTGTTTTTAATCAGCAGACCTCTGAGAAATAGCACAGGGTGCTATTTCTTTGCTTCCTCAGAGTCATAGCCTTGTCATCCTGGGCAATTTCATTCCTTCCTAGGAGTTGGTTTCTTCATCTGTACAATGGAGATAACTCCTATATCACAAGTTTGCCAGCAAGACTAAATGAGAAGGTGTTTGCAGACTATTTAGCCCAGCATCTCTCTGTTCATGACCCTTCTGTTTCCAACAATTATTCATCTTGTCTTTCTGTGGACGGTTCACAGGTATCTGTTTCACCTTTGCAATGGTCATGGCTGAAATTTAGCTCAACTGCTTTTCACATTAGGAATGTGTGATCTTTCTACATTAGAATTTGAATACATTGGGGAAATTAAGCTAGAAGAATTTTGTGTCTGATTTTTCCCCACCCCCCAAAATTCAAGAATTCTCTTCTCTGGGTACTTACATGGGAATGCTAGCTTCCCAAAGAATGTACATGACAGAGGATTCCAAAATTTTACCTTTTCTCTTACTTTATATTTTTAATAATACATGCACTGGGGGGAAGAGTAAAATGGTTATACATTGAAGAATAAATTGTTCTTTCTCACCACCCTCAATCCCCTAGTCACTCTTCTTAGAAGTAACCACTGTACTTATTTTGTGTTCCTTTCAAGAGAGGTACTCTGTTCGCGTATAGGCATATCTGTATATATATATTCTTTTCACAGCTGAACTCCACTTTATTTATTTTTTCATTTATTTTTATTAGTTGGAGGCTAATTACTTTACAATATTGTAGTGGTTTTTGCCATACATTGACATGAATCAGCCATGGATTTACATGTGTTCCCCATCCTGAACCCCCTTCCCACCAACTGGAGCCCATTATACAGAGTGAAGTAAGCCAGAAAGATAAACACCAATACAGTATACTAACGCATATATATGGAATTTAGAAAGATGATAACGATAACCCTATATGCAAGACAGAAAAAGAGACACAGATGTATAGAACAGACTTTTGGACTCTATGGGAGAAGGCGAGAGTGGGATGATCTGAGAGAATAGCATTGAAACATATATATTATCAAGTGTGAAACAGATCACCAGTCCAGGTTGGATGCATATCTGTATATTTTTATCTCCCTGATTTTTTTTCCCACAAACAGGATAGCATAGTCTATACACTGTTTGAGCCGTGTTTTTGTTATTTAACAATGTGTCTTGGCAATCTTTCCATTTCAGTATGAATAGATCTCCCTCATTATTTTTAATGGCTGTGTGGTATTCAAACATATGGATACCCTATAATTTATGTAAACAGCCCCAAAGTTGTTTATGGTCTTTTGCTGTTACAAATAATTTTGAAGGCATTATCTTCACTCACACATCATTGTGCACGTGCACGTAGAATCCTAAGATAAATGGCTATTAGTAGAATCACTGAATCAAAGTGTATATACATTTACAATGTTGATAAATATTGTCAAATTGTCCTTCAAAGAGGGTGCCCCAGTTTAATTACCACTAATAATGAACAAGGGTGTTTCTTTGCATCCCAGAATATACTATAGCTTATCCTTTTCAGTTCTAGTTGGAAGAGGATCATTTGTTTTAGTTTAATTTTGTTTTTCTGTTGCTATGAGTTGATTGATCATCTTTTCATATAGTTGACTCATTTTTTTTCTATATGCATGTTCCTTACCCATTTTCTTATGGATTATTAAATTTACTTTACTGGTATATAAAACCTCTTTAAAGTTTTAGATTCTTTACCATAGACATTGAAAGTATTTTATCTGCCGCTTATATTTCAATTTTATTCATAGTATCCATGGTATTTTGATACATGGAATGTTTTATGTTTTAATGTCTTTGCCTCTTGTTTAATGGTTCTTGGTGCATGTGTCATACTCACAATACATGTCTAAGAATGTAATAAATTTTTCTTGTTTTCTCTTTTGTTACTTTAGTGATATCATTTTTTAAGAAAACATTTAGCATTTTTATCCATCTGGTATTTATTTTAGTATAAGAAATGGGGCAGATAGCCAACCTAATTCTTTTTTCAAATGTGTAGCCAGTTGGTCCAATACCATTTATTGAATAATTCATTTCCCCCTGTTGATTTTAAATGGCTCCTTAATAATAAAGCAGGTTTTTAAAAGCTATATTTTGGTCTATTTCTAGATCCTCTGTTCTGTTCCATTGATTTGTCCATTCATTTAATGGCATCAAACTGTGTTAATTACACAAGTCTTATGATATCTTAATAGGTGTTATTGCTGCCATCCTCACACAACTCTTCTTTTTCCAAATTTTCCTTGAGTTTCTTACAAGTCATGTTGCCATTTGAACTTTAAGAAGAAGTTGGGCTGCTTCAAAATATTTGAATGTTATTTTGGATTGTTGAAATTTATAAGTATTCTTGAAAGAATAGTTTCAGTAAGAAGATTTCTGTTGTTAGTTTAAATGAATTGTTTTCTGTGATTTTATTTTCCAACTGATTATCTATACATAAAGGAAAGTGGGTGTTATCTTTATTAAAGAATCTCCTATAAAAATTGTGATGGGAATCCATGTGTACTGAGTCTACATGATGAACACTCTGATTCCAGCTTTGAAATGTAGACAAATATAAAGACTCCTAGGAAACATATTGACAAGACATGAGCCAAAATCTCAATCTTGATTATCTCAGAATGGCTGATAACTCTGAATATCTTTTGTTGTCTTCTTTGTGTTTTTCAGTGTTTCCCGTATATCTTACTGTAAGCATGTATTATTATTATATTGAGAAGAAAAAAATTTTTAAGTTGATGACATAATTAAGAGATATAACTTTGGAGTATACTTGATAGGGAGAAAGGGAACAACATAATTAACTAACTGCTTAGGGTAGATTAACTGCTGTAGTAAACTATCCTCAAAGACTCAGTGGCTAGAAACAGTAAAAGTTTCTTTCTTATGATCTAACGCAGGTCCACAGAAACTGGGGCAGGGAGAGGTGAACTATTGCATGTAGTTGGTTTTGGGGTCACTTCCTCTCACATTCCATTGGCCTACACTCAGTCATATGACTATATCCAACTGCAAGCATGGCTGGGCAATGTCACCTAGCTGTGCAAATAGGAAGGAGAGAGCATGCAGTCTGGTGATCCCTCCCAGACTCTGGTGAGTCTAGTGACCATTTACAGTTACACTAGTGTTTTTGCATCATTTTCTGGGGTAATTATTTGGGTTTGGGAGTGTTCTTCCCAGAGAGCTTTCTTAAAGTTATTGAGACTACCCAGATTGTCCTTGAATAACCAAAAAGGCAGAGGTGTGCCCCCCTCCCATGCAAATCTCTTGGTATCTTATTACCCATATTCAACCTTTTTGTGCACTGAGCCACCTCCAATCTGAAGTTGAATCCTCAGACTCTGATTTCCCACCTTACATCTGCTCTGGTGTGGTATCTTCAGTCAGTTAACTCGGTATCTGACCATCATCTACACTGGTTGCTGCTATCTCTATGTTCAGTGGTTTGGTGAGCTGTCAGACACATTTCTTTCTCTTTCTGAACTCACTTCATTTCCTGCTTCCTGACCTGACACTGGGTTGTGAGACTGACATCTCTAAAGGACTCTGTATCATCTTACCTATCTATGGCTGATTACTTCCTGGAGAAGGAGGGAATCATTTTCCCTGCTCTGGTTTCTGGAGAGTGATTGATGAACTACTTACTGTTCAGTGCATGCTGCTCCTTGTCCAGTGTCCTTTGGTACCCTGAGTTCATGTAAAGAAGCTGATGGATGTATGCAGTACAGCCCGACATGGCTTATCTGGAAAGGATTATACCTAACACCATCACTTTCCCACAGAATATAAAAAATGCAGGATATGGTGAAAACATTCAGTGTGGTCATAAAGGACAATCCTTAAATAAATATCCTGGGAAGCCAAGGTCTGATTTTCCTAGCTCTGTACTCATCCTGAAAGAAACTCTTTGTTTCTTTCTCTAGGACCTTTGGAGTATAATTCCTTTTTCACCCAGGATCAGTTTTCCATGTTGTATTTCTACTTGCAATGCAGGAGACCTGGGTTCAATCCCTGGGTGGGGAAGATCCCCTGGAGAAGGGAATGGCTACCCACTCCAGTATTCTTGCCTGGAAAATTCCATGGACAGAGGAGTCCAGTGGGCTACAATCCATGGGGTCACAAAGAGCTGGACACAACTGAGCAACTAACTTAACTTTTTTATTTGTGTAGTTTCTGTGCTCTGCTCATCCAACAAGCTGCTAGGGAAACAAAATGCCTGGGGCCTATGACAAGCCTTAGGTATTGAAATCCAGAGTTATTTTTAAAATAACATTTTCTTTCTGATTCTAAAAGTAATACATAACAATGACTTATGTTTTTGAGTACACACTAAGAGCTCAGTACTGGGTTCTGTGCTTTGCATGCATTGATTGATCTCCACAACAAATTTCTGTGGTAAATATTGTGATTTCCATTTAACTTAGAAGGAAACTGAAGTCCCAAGTAATCCAGCATCTTGTTCAGGTTCACAGAGCTGGGAAGTGGTAATGCTACAATTAGAACCTAGGTCTTCTGACACTGGAAACTTCACACTTTACTGCCACCAAATCCTACCTGTATATGTAACTATTATGGCAAATTTTAAAAGATAAAATATAATGAAGAAAACAGCAATAAGAATAAAAAGTATCTATAGTACTTTAACTTGGAGATACCTATTATATTTGATACATTTTCTCCAAGTCTTTACCCTGGATGAGAATATAGATAAAATTTTTTAATGAATAGGTTGTATTCATGGTTTTGTATGCTGTTCTCAACGATTAACCTCTTATTGTGATTGTATTTTCAAGTCATTAAATTTGGTTGAAAGCATTTTTGTGGTTGCTTTCCACACAACTCTACCATAATTCATTTAACCAATCTTTTATTACTGGACATTTTTCTGCTTTCAGTTTTTGCTATTACAAAACAAGATAAATAATTCTACCATGAATCAATTTGGTTATATTTTGACTGATTATTTTCTTGTTGTAAATTCCTAGTAGAACTACTGTTTTAAATATATGCATATAAATAAGTAAATAAGTGCATATATTTAAGGACCTTGACACACATTGTTGAATATAATGGATTATTGATAGTATCTATATCCTCAGCCATAATTGACTTTAATATACTTCAAAATTTATTTTAACCATTTCTAGAGGCATCTTTTTTATATAGTAATTGAATATAAAATAGATTTAGATTATTTTTTAAGTGTTTTGTCTTCTTTCTTATCTAAAGATCTATGTTTGGGGAATAAAGGAAAGATTGGACTTCAACACTACCAGTTCAGAAAGGACTCGATCTCAGGAGACCAGAGATAAGGTAGATGGTATCTCCAGTAATACATGGCCATCAGGAGGTAGGACCTGCAGGACAGAGGCTGAGGGAATTCTGTCTACTATAATGATTTTACATGGATACAACCTTTGCAGCTACAATCCGTGTGTGAGATTGGCATTGTTGAGTAAGGAAGAGAGGTAAAAATAACTTTGAGCACTTACAGCTTCTTCCAGCTTAGAAACTGAATTTAAAGTACTACACATTTGAAGATGTCATGAGCTTCCCTGTGTAATACCCTTGTGACAGCCCTGTATGGCACACAGATTAACTACTAACATCCTCACTTTACAGAAGATAAGAACAGTAACAATGGAAATTTATCAAGTATGTAATAGGGGGCAGGCATTGTGCTAATACTTCACATGTATTATTCCCCTTAATGTACAGAAGAACCCTGTGAGATAGGTACTATCTTTAATGGATAAGGACATTGAGACTCAATAATTTGAAATTTATTTAAAGTCACAAATTTATCAAGTGGCAGAACTGAGATTCAAACCCACTTAATTTGTCTCCAGAGAAATCTCAGAGAGATGAAGTGCCTTGTTTAAAGTATCCCAGAGTTATCACCTCACACTGATCAGAATGGCCATCATCAAAAAGTCTACAAATAATAAATGCTGGAAAAGGTGTGGAGAAAAGGGAACCCTCCTACACTGTTGGTGGGAATATAAATTGGTGTAGCCACTATGGATATAGTACGAACGTTCCTTAAAAAACTAAAAATAGAGTTACCATGTGATTCAGCCATTCCACTCCTGGGCATATATTCAGAAAAGACAAAAACTCTAATTTGAAAAGATACATGCAGCCTAATGTTCATAGCAGCACTATATACCAAGCCATGGAAGCAACCTAAATGTCCATTGACAGAGGCATGGATACAGAAGATGTGGTGTATACAATGAAATACTAGTCAGCCATAAAAAGAAGATGCCACTTGCAGCAACTTGGATAGACCCAGAGATTATTATACTAAGTGAAGTAATTCAGACAGAGAAAAACAAATATTATATGCTATCACTTACATGTGAAATCTAAAAATATAATACAAATCAACTTATTTACAAGACAGAAATAGAATCACAGACATAGAAATTTAACTTATGTTACCAAAGGGGAAAGGAGGAGGAGGGATAAATTACGAATTTGAGATGCATATACACACACTCCCATATATAAAATAGATAGACAATAAGGATTTACTGTATAGCACAGGGAACTATACTCAGTATCTTGTAATAAACTCAAATGGAAAAGAATCTGAAGCCATACACCTGAAACTAACACAATATTGTAAATTGTATAGATCAATTTTTTTGAAAGGGAAAAATCTGTGAAAAAATAAAGTCCTGAAAAAATAAAGCCTCCGAGAGACTTAAGCTGTGGAACTGGAGCCCACATCCAGGCCTCAGTATTCAGCAATCTTTCCTCTACATGAAGACTTCACTATAGCTATTTGGATGCCAGCCCTCATTTGAAATGCCCAACACTGTTAAGAGTCTCTAAAACACAGACCAGTTTGCTCACAGACACATGGTGACAAATCATTGTTGTTTTTTTTTCCCCTGCAATTGGTATATTCCCCTGCATGTGTTTGTACCTGTGAGGATCTGACAGTTCTCATAAGTGCCATTTTCCCAATGAGTAGGTAGAGGAACTTAAAGATAAAATGATGTAGTCAAAGTCACATAGCTGGTAATATAAGTAGAAATCATAATACTTTATCTCCCAGAATTGTTGAGAGCACTGTATGCATGTTCAAAAGTGCCTATCATAAGGTAGGCATCCAATAAATAATAGTAAATATGCATAGCACTGTTGATGATAATTATCCAGTTACTATGATAAGGTAATGAGTTCTTCTGCTTTCTTAACCCTTATGTCCTCAATTAAGGACCATTGTAGTCATTCATTGTCTTACTGGACCAAACATTACCTTCAAGATTTGCAAATACTGATTCCACTTTATATGAAGACTGTCTCTGTGGGATGTCGCTAATTAGTTAGAAGAAGCTGGCTAACTGAGATCTTCAGATTTGTACCAATGCTCGAGAGACTTCTAAGCAGAGGCGTTATTTTCGAAGTGTCAACCTCTCGCATATCTTTGATAAACAGGGACACTTCTACTTTTGCACACTATTCTTGGATACAAGTCTGCTTTAACATGATAGGAAGCCACATGCTACCCTCTGTCTCTATTTTAAGTAAGAAATAGCAAAATGTAGTGGCAGTCTAGGAAACTTACCTCTGCAGAATGTGCTGACATAGTAGAATGGAATGAATGGGACTTCACGCCTAGTGTATTTCTCCACCAGCATGTTTTATTCATCCTTGCCTGGCCGTATGAATGGGCAATTTTCCTTCCAGATGAAGAGACACTCTAGTAACAGAACTATAATTTTCCAAGGAGAATTACTGGGCCCCTGTTTAGAAAGAAGAGGTCATTTTGGCTGGGAGAAATTATTAGTTTCCTGGTGTGGTATTCCCTTTACTATTAAAGTACATAGTGTGGAGATTCTAGCTGGAATTTTCCTAGGAACAGTGAATGCCAAAGAGTGAGACTCTTTAGTCCTGCATTATCAAAGCCATATATTCTAGCGAGGTTAGACCCAGACATGGCTCTCTGTTGAAGTCCTGGCTATAATTGTACTGGGGAACACATCACTGCTGTGTGCATTAGTCTTCTCATCAGGAAATGGGAAAACAGAACAAGCCATACTCTCTCCAAGAGGCCTAGTGAAGAAAGTAGGTTTGGGACTTCCCTGGCAGTCCAGAGGTTAAGACTTTGTGCTTCCAGTGCAGGGGGTATGGGTTCGATCCCTGGTCAGGGAACTAAGATCCTACATGCTGTGAAATGTGGCCAAAAACATAAAAATAAAAAAGTTTTTAAAAAATAAAAAAAATGTGCTGTATGCAGTTTAAGTTTTTTAAAAAAGAAAGAAAGTAGATTTGTGTCATCAGCCCCAGACCACTGAGGGCAGTGTACTGCCAGGCCAGGGCCAGTCATTGCCATGAGAGCAGGCAGAGTATAGAAGATACAATAAATCCATTCCCACTTCCAAAATAAAACAAAAGATAGAATAATTAATGGAAGACTTGATTTTTGTTGGGCATCAATTATGTGAAAGAAAGAATCAAGCACCTCAGGTGTGCTTGAATATTATAGTAGATGCTTTAGTAACCATATCACCAAACCTGAAAGTAATCATATGGGCTAAGTAGTATTATTATTGTACCCATTTTTAAGATAAGGAAACTGAGGCTCAGAGGAATAATTTTCCAAGAACAGATGGTAAGGAACAAAGCTAAGATGGAACCTGAGTAGTTCAATTTTAGAGCCTGTGTTCTTAATCACTAAGCCCGGTTACCAAAAAAATAGGTGTATTACTATGAACATCAGATCAATACAGAAGTTTTACAGTGTATTCATTAGAATACCTGTGTCGAGTTCTGTGTGGAACACTCCATTAAGGAAAAAACCATCACAGCAGCCTTAAAAATTGAGTACTATTATCATGTCCATCATACAGATAGGGAAACTGGGAACACAATAACTTTAGGGTATAGAGCTGAGATGTAAACTCCAGTTTTTCTGATTTTAAAATAACAACCTATAAAGTGGCTCTACAGATGAATCAAACAAGGCTTTTCCTCACTATGAATGTGTGTTCTCGTAAGTGGGGAACGGACCCTGGACATGAATCACTGTAATACCAAGTCCAATGTAGTAATTTTCATATGGGTAATGCAAAAGCAGAAGGAGAATGAGAGGGAGGGGAAGAGGAGAAAGGAACAAAAGGAAGGAGGACAGGAAGAAAGAGGGGATCCTGGGGAAGAGCAGGATACCATTTCTCTTCATGAATGGCTCTGTGGAAGAGGAGGCAGGAAGTGCATCCTTCAGGGATGGGTGAAACCTGACTAGATAGCGCCTCCTTGTCTTTAGAGCCTGCTTTATGTATGCCAGACCTTGCCCTAGGGACTTTTCCTCCATTAAGACTTGGTCTCACAAGAACAATGTTGTGAGTCCCAACTTGTAGATGAGGAAACAGAGGCTGGCAAGAGATTATGTAGACAGATGTGGTGAATGGCATGAACAAAAGCCTGGCCCAGGGACCATGAAGAGAGATGCTGTTTTTACAGAGAATTGCACAGCAAACTGGAGAGGTCTACCAGACTCAGATTATGGGAGTTCTGGGACTCTGTTGAATTGACATTGGAGAGTTGGTCATTTCCTGAGAAGGCAGAAAGGAGATAATGAAAGCTGTGTGTTAGGAAGATTCTCAGGCATTGGTATGCAAGGATGAATTGAGTGACAGGAAATCGAGTAAGTAAAGACACTCTTTCTCTACTCCAAGCTCAGGGAAATCAGCACAGGCCCCAGAGGCCTGAGTCTGAAGCTGAGCGCAGCCATTGATTAGCTGTGTGATCTTAGGCAAGGTGTTCCATCTCTCTTGACCCTCAGCTGTCTCAGCTGTGGATAAAGATGATAATGGAAATGTATGTATCTCATAGGGAGGCTGTAAGGAGTCAACAGGACAAAACATGTGAAATACTCTGCTCAGTGCCTGACCCGTAGTAATCATGCTGTAAATGGAAGCCCCTATTTTTTTTTCCATGAAAAGAGAGTGAGACCAGCTTGGAGACTGTTTTAATCCATGCATGGGATGATAAGGGACCAGCCTGAGATGATGACAAGAGAGATTCAGAAGGGGAAAATAATTATGTTAAGTGTAAGACAGTGACTAGATTGTTGAGGGGAAAACAAATCTTTCCTTAGCCAGAATATTCTGTTGTCAAATGCAAAACAGATTTGAAAATGAAAATTATCTATCATGTGCAGTGTAGTATTTGTTGGGCTTTTGTTAGACTGCAAGACATTGACTCCAATTTTGTAATATCTATATCTATCATTCCTTAAGCATTCAGCATGTTGATTTCATCTCTCTCAAAGCCTTTCCATTTTGTAACTACTGAAATGAAAGGTTTTGAGATAAAGCAAGGGATTTGAGTATATATGAAAATGAGTCCTAAAATGGAAGATTGAGTTTCATATTTATAACCTTTTAGTCTGTTTCCAAAAGACTTGCAATTTCATCATTTCCATTCTGTTTCCTGAAATGGCATGAATGTTATAGATATTAAGTCTGATATTCAATTAAAGGGAGGTTGTCTATTCATGTAATTGCTATCTAGGGAAATTATCACTTGTCTTAGGTAGCTAGAACGGAATGTTACCACCACAAACCCGTGTCAGTTATTTGATACATAAATCAGGCCCTGGAGAAAATGAACTTAGGAATTCAAAATGTGGGACCTGCCTTTGGTTTTAATATTCAGCCCACAATAAAAAGTCTTAGAATGCCAACCTCCAGCCCTTTCTTAAAATAGGTTTATTGGTAGATCACTAAACATATGGTATATGCCACATAATTAATTTTATAGTAAAGTTGGTTAGAGCCTGAGTAAATGGACAATTACCCTCTCCTCTGTGAGCAGATCTATTATCATAATTGCTAATGAAACAAAATTCACAGGCATGCATAAGACAAAAATAACCCTTCTCTCTGATATGACACAGAAGCAAAAAACTCAATCTGTATTATTTAACAGGAATAATTCCTTCATTTCATTCTTTATCTTACAGTGATAATCAAATCTTCTTATGAAGCCATCCTATCTTGTTTGCATTTTAATTCTCCAGCTTCCCTTATTTGAAATCTAAAGCTTGTGTTTAACACCAGAATATATTATTAGTTAGATTTCAAATACCTAGACAAAATAAAGAGAGAGCATACAAATTTCATCAGGAGGTTTGAAAAACATGATTAATATAATAGATCATTTATAAAGTGTCTATACAGTCATAGGTTAAATATCTCTCAATGGAATTAAGAGAGATGACAAATACTTTGAAATGGCACATACTTTGGTAATTACTCTGCTGTAGACAGTAGAATTGATGGATAATATACAGAAAAGATAAAGAAAAAGACACTTGGCCTTGGATAGAAGACAGGTATTTCCATGAATCAGATACAGAAAAGCAAAGTACAGGTGTGAGCATGGCTGAGTGTTGCTGGGCTCTTGCTCTGGTAATGGGCGATGATGGCCAAGTGGTTAGGTGCTGCTGAGGCATCTAACGTGCTTCATATATAAAGGGGGATCAGGACTAACTGAGTGTCTAAAAGCAAGAACTGGAAATGGAGGACAGAACGCCTTGTCTCATAAAAGGAAGCTGTGAAATGTTGCCTGAGACCATATCCTTTGCAAGATACAGGCCTTGGGAACTAGGAGGACACAGATACAGCCTCAGGACCTAGGTATAAGCCAAGTGGCCCATTTGTTCAGTGAAAGCATCTGCCAAGTCCCTAATATTACCACTGGACAGAAACTTCAGACTGACTGTAAGACCGAGTTCTAAAATAGGGACGTGGGGCTGGGTGGAGATGACTGTAAAACTGCTAGATGGGAAGGGGTGAGAATAGACACATAGCTGGAGGAGGGGAAAGGCTCTAGGTTGTTGCTTTTAAGATGATGTTTGCACAGCACTGAGGATAAGTGCCTCCTTAAATTTTGTGCCCCAGCTGCTTTATTCTCCTCACCTAGGCTCTGCTGTGAATCCACAAGTTCATACAAATACCAATATAAATAAATAAATGGAGAACTTGTGAAAGTCCTTCTTTACAGGAAATTTTAATAAATATAGCTGGAATCAGAAAATCACCATTTGGCAGTAATCGTTAATAGATGCTAAAAGTAGTGAGTTACAATTTTTATGAGAAATGGCATATTTACATACTTTCAAAAAGTTTCCTTTATAAAACACTTAATAACAAAGAAAAACATAGTAAGGAGAAACCTGGAGGACACCACTGTAACCAAGTGAACAGACTTTATATCACCAGTAATGGGACATAGATATCATGTGTCTCCTAAGTTGCACTGAGAAGGACACATCATTTGTGTGACATTGCTGCCATAGTTATAGAAATAACCTGAATTTTTTTCATGAGGAAAGATCAAACAAATCCAAATTGATAGACATTCTCCAAATTAAATGGTCTGTACTCTTCAAAACTGTCAAGATCATGAAAGACAAAGAAATGCTCAGCTACTCTTCTAGATTAGATACCACACACACCCCCAAGAAATGTGACAACTAAATGCAATGCCTAATCCCAAATTAGATCCTTTTGCTATAAGGAATATTAGTTAGACAACTAGTATCACATAAATTGTCGAGAGATATATGACCCAGCAATCCCACTCCTGGGCATACACACCGAGGAAACCAGATCTGAAAGAGACACGTGTACCCCAATGTTCATCACAGCACTGTTTATAATAGCCAGGACATGGAAGCAACCTAGATGCCCATCAGCAGATGAATGGATAAGAAAGCTGTGGTACATATACACAATGGAATATTACTCAGCCATTAAAAAGAATACATTTGAATCAGTTCTAATGAGATCGATAAAACTGGAGCTCATTATACAGAGTGAAGTAAGCCAGAAAGATAAAGACCAATACAATATACTAATGCATATATACGGAATTTAGAAAGATGGTAATGATAATCCTATATGTAAGACAGAAAAAGAGATACAGATGTACAGAACAGACTTTTGGGCTCTATGGGAGAAGGCGAGGGTGGGATGATCTGAGAGAACAGCATCGAAACATGTATATTATCAAGGGTGAAACAGATCGCCAGTCCAGGCTGGATGCATGAGACAAGTGCTCGGGGCTGGTGCACTGGGATGACCCAGAGGGGTGGGATGGGGAGGGAGGTGGGAGGGGGGTTCAGGATGGGGAACACATGTAAATCCATGGCTGATTCATGTCAATGTATGGCAAAAACCACTACAATATTGTAAAGTAATTAGCTTCCAACTAATAAAAATAATTGGGAAAAAAATTGCTGGGAGAAATATCAATAACCTCAGATATGCAGATGACACCACCCTTATGGCAGAAAGTGAAGAGGAACTAAAAAGCCTCTTGATGAAAGTGAAAGAGGAGAGTGAAAAAGTTGGTTTAAAGCTTAACATTCAGAAAACTAAGATCATGGCATCTGGTCCCATCACCTCATGGGAAATAGATGGGGAGACAGTGTCACACTTCATTTTTTTGGGCTCCAAAATCACTGCAGATGGTGACTGCAGCCATGAAATTAAAAGACTCTTACTGCTTGGAAGAAAAGTGATGACCAATCTAGATAGCATATTAAAAAACAGAGGCATTACTTTGCCAACAAAGGTCCATCTGGTCAAGGCTATGGTTTTTCCAGTGGTCATGTATGGATGTGAGAGTTGGACTGTGAAGAAAGCCAAGTGTCGAAAAATTGATGCTTTTGAACTGTGGTGTTGGAGAAGACTCTTGAGAGTCCCTTGGACTGCAAGGAGATCCAACCAGTCCATCCTAAAGGAGATCAGTCCTGGGTGTTCATTGGAAGGACTGTTGCTGAAGCTGAAACTCCAGTACTTTGGCCACCTCATCGGAAGTGTTGACTCATTGGAAAAGACCCTGATGCTAGGAGGGATTGGGGGCAGGAGGAGAAGGGGATGACAGAGGATGAGATGGCTGGATGGCATCACCGACTCGATGGACATGAGCTTGAGTAAACTCCGGAAGTTGGTGATGGACAGGGAGGCCTGGTGTGCTGCGATTCATGGGGTTGCAAAGAGTCGGATACAACTGAGCGACTGCACTGAACTGAACTGAACTGAACACATAAATAAGATCTGTAGATTATAATACTGTATCAATGTGAATTTCCTGATACTTGATAATTGTATTGCAATTATGTAAAAGAATGACCTTGTTTTTAGAAAATACACACTAAAATATGAGGGAAAAAGAGACTTTATGTCAGCAACTTTCTTTCAAACAAATGTGTTTAGAAAAGTATATAATATTGATTTGACCAACAGTTCGTTTGGGTTTTCCAAACTTTTTGGCCAACCCATTATATGCAAGTGTGTGTGTGTGTGTGTGTGTGTTTGTGTGTGTGTGTGTGTTTGTGTGTGTGTGTGTGTTTGTGTGTGTGTGTGTGTATGATGGACTTCCCAGCTGGCATTAGTGGTAAAGAACCCCTCTGCAATGCAGGAAATGCAGGAGACCTGGGTTCGACCCTGTAGTGGGAATTTCTAATAATGTACTTTCACAGCCTTGAGAAATTTCATAGAAATAGTACCTGGAATGCACTGGGAAGACCCAGAGAAATTGGGTGGAGAGGGAGGTGGGAGGGGGGATCGGGATGGGGAATGCGTGTAACTCTATGGCTGATTCATATCAATGTATGACAAAACCCACTGAAATGTGAAGTAATTAGCCTCCAACTAATTAAAAAAAAAAAGAAAAGAAATAGTACCTGGAAAACAGCATATATCAAGAAACTGTGTTGATGACTATTTTTCATGTTCTTCTTAGAATAATAACCTGTTACAGACCCCAGAAGGGAGTATGACCCAGAAGGGAGTATGACTGGGATCATGAAAACATGGACCTTGGAACACCAGGTCAGTGTGAGGTATGAATACTGCCTACACACTTGCTGACTGTTCCCAAGACTATCCCAGAAGGGAATGGCCTGGGGTAAAAACAAGGAGATCTGGACTATGTCAGTGTAGTGTCTTGGGAAAGATAGATCAAAGACTAGATCAAAGACAGTTTTGTAGTCTGCAATTAGAAATAAAAGCTGGACTCAGAATGGACTCTACACCTCAGTCCAATAGAGGCTACAGATCCCCTGACCCATTGCACTGGATTTTGTATTCTGTTTTCATTCTCGTTGCTGGCTCCCAGACCTTTAGGGCAACACGATCCCTGGGTTGGGAAGATCCCCTGGAGCAGGTCATGGCAACCCACTCCAGTATTCTTGCCTGGTGAATCCCATGGACAGAGGAGAATGGTGAATTGTAGTCCATAGGGTTGCACAGAGTCAGACACGACTGAAACAACTTAGCATGTGTGCATTCATTTATATATACATGATAACCTTTGTGGAATTTGCTTTGTGGTACATAAGAATTCTTTTATTATTTTTGCAACTTTTCTGTCAGTTTTAAATTATTTAAAAAGAAAAGATCTAGTGTTATCTTGCTGAAGTGATAAAGGTAATTTTACAATCTTAACTATATTTAATTTACAAATTAAAGCAAATGGAAAATAAATGAATTAAATGTTTAACTCAGGAAACCAGAAAAAAGAAAGGAAAAACAAAGTATTTTAAAAAGAAGAAAACTGTAAGGAGCAGAAATTAATGAATTCGGTAGAAAACAAATCAGAGAGAGGATCAACAAATTTTAAAAATTGGTTCTTTGAGGAAAATAGGGATGAATATAGTGAGAAAATAACAACAATGGTCAAGAAAAGACAAATAATTTTAGGAATAAAAAAGGGACTATGACAGTTGTACTGGTGAATTAGAGATTTCAGTGATCATAAGATAAAACTACAACCAACTTTATGCCTATAAACTTGAAAGCTTGAAAGAAATTAATATTTTCCTAGAAAATGTATCAAAAGTGACTCGAAGAAAACATACTTCCATAATGCAATAAAAATTAATGAAAGTGAATTTTCTCTACATTAAAAAACACTAGGCTCAAGCAGTTTTATAGAAAAAAAAATTACCAAATCTTCCAATCCCTCTTTTACAAACTGCTGCAGAGAATAGGAGAATCTCAGAGAAATATCTACAAGATTTTGGAAGAACTAAGTACAGTATCTTGCTCTACCTAATATAAAAACTTCTTACAAAGCTATGTGGGTATTCTCTGGTGGTCCAGTGGTTGGGCCTCCACGCTCTCACTGCCGGCGTGCATACAGGCTTAGTTGTTCAGTTGTGTCTGACTCTTTGTGACCCCATGGACTGTAGCCTGCCAAGCTCCTTGTCCATGGGATTCTCCAAGCAAGAATACTGGAGCGAGTTGCCATTCCCTTCTACAGGGGATCTTCCCAACCTAGGGATCTAACCTGTGGCTCCTGCCATCTCTCCTGCATTGTGGGTGGATTCTTTACCCCTGAGCCACCGGGAAAACCCCTATACATCAACATGAATCAGCCATAAGTATACATATGTTGCCTCACTCTTGAACCTTCCTGCCATTCTTCACCCTATCCTACCCCTCTAGGTTGTCACAGAGCACCAAGTTGAGCTCCCTGTGTTACATAGCAACTTTCCACTAGCTATCTATCCATTTAGTATCTTGAAAACATAATGTTGAGTGGAAAACCCAAATTGCCTCAAGATGCAGTATAACCTCATTTGTTAAGTGTTGAAAAATACATACACTAATAGTATACATTGTTTATGGGTGTACATGTCTGGTGATGATTTAAAATGTGCATGGGAAGTTTAATACTGTATTCCTAATGACAAGAAGAGAAAAGTGGGGACTAGATTGGGAAGAGTACAATGGGGTTCTCAACCCTATCTGAAATGGGTTTTGTTTCTTTGCCATGGCTTTTCAGGGTTTTCTGTGGTTCCATACAAACTTTAGAATTGTTGTTCTATTTCTGTGAAAAATGCCATTGGAATTTTGATAAGAATTGCATTGCATCTGCATTATGGGTTATATGAACATTGTGACAGTATTATCAGTTCATGAACATGGATTATCTTCACATTTATTTGTGTTTTCTTCAATTTCTTTCATTAATGTCTTATAGTCAACCTCAATGTACAAGTTCTTTCACCTCCTTGGTTAAATTTATTCCTAGGTATTTTATTCTTATAATTATGCAATTATAAATGGGATTGTTTTCTTAATTTCCCTTTCTGATAATTTGTTATCAGTGTATACACACACAACAGATATTGTATGTAGATTTTTGTATCCTGCAAGTTTGCTGAATTTATTTATTCTAACAGTTTTTTGGTGGAGTCTTTAGAGTTTTCCATATATAATATCATGTCATCTATAAATAGTGACAGTTTTGGCCATTTTTTGGGTAATTTTTCATTTTGAAATAATTTCACACCTACAGAAATAGTTACAAAGAACTCCCATTTACCCTTCACCTCAATTTTACCATAATCATTCTATTATTAAGATAAAAAAAGCCTTGATAAATAGGAAACCAAACTATCATATAGCCTATCCTATGGTAAAACTGGACTATTTGGAAGGCAGTATATAACCATGGTTAATAATGTAGGCATTACATGTGACAATATGGATGGGCCTTGATGGTATTATGCTAAGTAAAATAAGTCAGACAGAGAAAAAGAAATATCACATGATTTCACTCATATGTGTGTAGATAGCTATAGAAACAAACAAAAATAAATTAACAAACCAAACAAAACCAAACATGTAGGTACAGAGAACAGAGTAGTGTTAACCAGAGGGGAAGGGATAGTGAGGGATGTACAAAATGAATAAATGAATTAAAGGAATCCATTGTCTGGTGATTAATGGAAACTAAATTTTTGGTGGTGAGCATACTGTAGTGTACACAAAAGTAGAAATAGAATGTTGTGCACAAGGAACTTAGTATTATAAAGTAATAGTATCTTAATTTTTTTAATAAAGTGTGCACCCATTGTATTTTGACAATCCTTAATAGGATCTCAGCTTTCCCATTGACCAACTTGTGGCTTTGGGTCACCCAACTTCTTCGAGTCCATGAGGGAAAAAGTCAACACAGTATGGCAACACTGGTCATTGATCCAGGCTTTGAATCAGTAAGCAACCTCAACATTACTGAGTTGGGACTATCTGTAGCAATTTCGGAGATGCTTAGAGAGGCCTACCCTCCCTAAGGGGCAGAGAGATCTGGAGTCTGGCATTTTTCTCTGTGAACCAGAGTCATATGAATGAGACCCAGCTTCAGATGCCTGAGGCCAAACTTCAAATTTCCTAGATTCTTCTTTCAGAATGCATGCATGCGCATGCACAGGCACAATGCACCACACATGTCCTTTTGATTTGTTTGATTTTTTTCCAACTCATCAAACCTAGCTTCCTTTGCCACTTTATTCTCTGTCTTGTTCTCTGCTGAAGCTTTTAGACATAGATGTTCTTTTCCTTCTGGGGAGGAAGAGGCCAGCGGCATTCCCTTGATGAGTTTCTGACTGAAGCAGCAGTAAGCAGGCCTGGTGGAAGAGATCACCCACCCAGGGTGACTTTAGGGGACAAATAAGAAAGTTTTGGTGCCATAGAGCATTGAATCCCAAAAGTGGATCTGATGAGTTTTGCCAATCTTTAACAATCTTTTTTTTCTTTCTTGGGCCACGTGACATGTGAGATCTTAGTTCCCCAACCAGGGATCAAACCTGTGCCCCCTGCAGTAGAAGTGCGGAGTCCTAACCACTGGACTGCCTGGGAAGTCTGGACAATGATTCTTATGTGTGTGTTGCTCAGTCCTGTCTGACTCCCTGCAACCCCATGAACTGTAGCCTGCCAGACTCTTCTGTCCATGGGATTTCCCAGGCAAGAATACTGGGGTGAGTTACCATTTCCTTTTCTAGGGGATATTCCCGACCCAGGGATTGAACCTGCCTCTCCTGCATTGGCAGGCAAGTTCTTTACAACTGAGCCACCTGGGAAGCCCAGTTTTCTTATACCTGTATCTAAAATGAGAGAAAAAAAATAGACAAGATAGTGAGTTATTCATAAAGCTAAAAGGATTCAACGTAATGACCTGTTCTCTATTTTGAGATGATGCCCTTCCAAGTTTTTTGGTGATAAAATGTCTTTTCTTGTTTGACAGTATTGTGGTACCTTTTAAAAATGCCCTCACTTGGCAGTCAAACTTTGTAAATTCTATGTATGTCTCCAAAATGTTCATGGAAAGTGTCATTGGTCCATGCAGTTCAAAAATCTGGGAACCATTGATTCAGACTGCCAAAGATGAAAAGACTCTTTGATGTTAAGGTCCCTAGTCCAATTTTGCAGATAAGTCAACCGAGGGACTTGAACTCATAGCAAGTTGGGAGCAGAACCAAGATTAGGATCACATCCCTTGATATCCAGCACACAAAACCTTCCTGTCCTCTGCCCTGCTGCTCCAAATGGAAAGAGACATTGAAGAAAAAAACCCTGTTGACCTAACTATGTAACAAGTTTTTACCATGCACTGTTTATTTCCTGTTTCATCTTACATTCAGGAACCAAAAGAACAGCCAAATTCCCAATGGGAAATGATGATAACTGAGTTCCCTACTTCATAATCGTTAACCCTGTCGGTGTGGAGGTGGGCAATAAAGTGCTCAATTAAGGATTTTGCTGACTTGCTCACTGTTAAGTCAGAAGAAGTGCCTACCCAGAGCATTAATTTCTGATTAGCTTGTTAATCCAGCCAGGTTGGAAAATAAGATGGCGAACAATAAGCCTTCCCAGATCCTTTTCAGATCGTTAACTAGCAACGGCTTGCAGAACTGGGTCAGTGCTGTTACAGAGGGGAAACTGGAGGCTTCCGCTCTCCCTAAAGCAAGAGACAAACAAGTCAACGTCTGGCCTGAGAAAGCTGAAGGGGGGTGGGGGAACCAGTTCAAAATTAGGGCACTTGCATAGCTCACACCAAGAATTCTAACTGCTATGCCAGGATTTGAGCGACCCTAGAAAGAATCATGGCGAGGCACTGCCCTGGAAAAATGTCTCTCTGCCTCTGGGTTAAAGGAAGCATGGCTTTAAAAGCTTCATGATGTTTTATACTAGCATATTCGTTACTTACATTTGCTGTAACAAATCACCACAAACTTAGGGGTTTGAAACAACGCAAACCTATTATCGTACAATTCTGGATGTTGAGAGTAAAATGAGTCTCAGTGGAATCAAATCCAGGTGTCAGCAGGGCTTCTGCAGGCTCTAGGGGAGAATCCATTCTTGCTTGTTCCAGCTTTCAAAGACTGCCCACATTCCTTGTCCCATGGTGGCATCACTTGAACTTCCACTTCCATTGTCACATTATTGTCTCTCTTTCTCACTTTGACCCTCCTGCTTCCTTCTTTAAGGAAGAAAGAAGGATTTATTTATTTATTCATTTATTTGGCTGCACCAGATCTTAGTTGTGGCATGTGGGATCTAGTTCCCTGACCAGGGATCGAACCTGGGCCTCCTGCATTGGGAGCATAGAGTCTTAGCACTGGACAACCAGGGAAGTCCTGAGTCCTTCTTTTGAGGACCTTGTGATTACATCTGTCCTACCAGGATAGTTCAGGATTACTTAAGTGCTCATCTCAAGATCCTTTATTTATTAATAAAACATGTCCTGGTTAAGAATCCATTTTCCAATGTGTGGGATGCAAGTTCGATCTCTGCTTGGGGAACTAGGATCCCACATGCCAAGGGGCAACTAAGCCTGTGAGAGAGAAGCCGGGTTGCTGCAACAAAAGATCCCACATGCGTGCATGCCATGACTAAGACTCAACTCAGCCAAATAAATTTTTAAAATATATTTTTAAAAAAACACATTTGTCAATCCCTTTGGCCATTCAGGTAACATTCACAGCTTCTAGGGACTGAGATGTGGACATTATAGAGTAGGGGCGGGCTTTATTTAGCTTATTACAACTAATAAAATCATTTTTTTCAAGTGAAATCATGTGAGGAGCCCCAGTACATAAATTACATCAAAGCAGAACAGCTATACTTTAAGTCTTACTCATTTAACCTCTAGAACTTCCTAACCATGATGGTCCCAGAAGCACCCAAGGGGAACCTTTTTTGGGTCTAGGACTGGTTTAAATACAACTGATTTATACCTTAAAGGAGGACACTATTTGGAAATACTTCAGCCCCAACATCCTTGTTGTTCAGTATATTTTTCAGTGAAACCAGATGCCTCTTAATATTTGTCTGTGAACTTGACAAGAGACCTTGTTCATTTAGCTCAGCATCACCAGAATCTGAGGTGTTTGATGTTTGTTGAGTGAACGAGTGCATAATCAACTCATGGTGAATGAAAAATGCTTAGGCAGCATCCGTTTCCTGTTTCCCTGCTCACAATTAATCATGAGTCAGATCTGTACCTCAGCATTATTGGAAACAGATCAAAATGGAATCGTGCCACCTTGCTGTCCCTCACTATATCCTGTCCCAAACCACTTGTGCACGTGGATATACACTGAATTTAAGCGCTTGTCATGAGCCTTAACAAAATGTGTTATTTCAAATCTTGACCATGGACATCTTAGTTGCACATCATAGAAGTAAACAGTGGTAGTCTAATATATTCCTCTTCCTGTCTCCCAGAGCCTCATTCCCTGAGGGCAAGATTAGAAATGGAAGAAGCAATCTTAGAGATGAAGGTATTCTGGTACCTTAAAGGCTGTTTAAGGCAGGCCACTTTACAGATGACTAAAGAATACAAGGGATTTATCCAATATCGCTTTATTTACAAGCACATTTTGTAGGATCTGGACTAGAACCCAGGTCTTCTGTTTGTGAAAGCAGTGTTCCTTTCATGGTTCCACAGTTGTGCAATACTGAACAGTTCTATCTAGAAGTTAGCTATAGAGATTATAAAACCTGAGGTTTCAAGGGTGATACGATTATCTTTGATCTCTGTAAAGCTAAGTTTGGCAAACTGGTGGATCCCAAGACAAATCTAACCCACAGACCTGCTTAATTTGTCCGTAGTTCTGTTTTCATTGAATTGGTATGTGTTTAAATAGAGTAGTCACACTCCAATTTCCCAAATGTCCCCAGCACTCCTGTTATCTTACACTGAGTCCATTTCACTCATTTATGTTTTATATGTGACCTTTTCAGACATGTGAGTTTCTTTTTCAATCTGCAAATGTGGATTTACAAATGTATTTATATACTGACATTTGAGTTTTTAATCCCTGACATAAACAATCAAAATGTACAAGACCTGTTCATCTTTGGAGTCAGAACTTCTAAGTGTTTTTAACACTGTAAACGGTACAAAAGTCTGACAGACCATGTGTCTTGAAGACTGATGGTTTAGAAAATAATCACCAGTTAACCTGTACATCAGGCAACGCATGAGAAGGGAAAGATGCTAAAGCAGAGCATGTCTCCTTCCCTTCCTCCAAACCAGTCATCCATACCTCCCCACCTGGCTCTCTCTCCACCCACCCCTTTGGAATCTTTAAGTCTGACTCTTGCTGAGATTAGCCTTGGCTGACATGTGACTGCGACTTTGGCAGGCTAACCTTATAGCGTGTGAAAGAGATAATTAGAAAGCCTGTTATCACATGAACTCTTGAGCGTGAGATAACTGTTCCTAGTGGGGGCAGAGCAGTGTTCCAGTATCAGTGAGGAGCTGGAATGGTCATTAGAAACTGTTGTTGGGCACAGACAATGAGATTTGGCATGGAGGCCATATTTTAGTTGGCATAGAGAGCCACAGTATCCTCTCCGATACACCAGAGAGCAGGTGCCAGCTAGCAGGACTGAGACTAAGCCTACCTGTGGTGGAGATTGGGCTTCTGGTATCCTACTTGGCATAGATTTTATAGGCTTTTCATACATAAGGCTGGCAGAGCTCGGCAAATAGGAGATGACCATTATCACCCTTCTGGGCACATCACTGGTACTCAGTCAAAGCATGTTGATTGAAAGGATTTATTGGAGGTAATTCCAATCTACCCAGTAGAAATAAAATTTGGTTTCAAGTTATGGTTCTGGACTTGCACACCTAAAAACATTGAAACAATTTCAAAACTTTCAGCATGGTGCGCCACACAGAATATTCTTGGAAACTCTCCGGTTTTATTTGGAAAATTATATCTGCTGTTTGGTCAGGTTTAAAGTTTCCTGGGCTTTGAAGTAGTGTTGAATCCTAAACAGTGTGCCTTCAAAAGCTTTGACTGCTACAGGGCATTGATGTGATCTATAAACAAGAAGAGAGCTGTATTTGAAAAAGGAAAAAAAGAAAGTGCCAAGTTTTTACATTACAATAGGTAGGATTCCTTCTCTGTTTCAGCAACAGTTGTATCCCTTAGGAACACAACTCTGAGCAAAGATATCTCAGGACAATGCATGAGCAGGGAAGCAGGACAGAACATCGTCCTGGCTATGCCCCTGATGTCCTCTGCTGGGGGACTGTCCCAATCGCCTGTTCCACAAAGATAGCATGCTACATAAGTGATGGTGGCAGAAAGGCAGTTCACACCAGAAATGTCCCCTGGGAGGCTTAGACATATAAGCTCCATGGAGACAAGAACTATGTTTATGATACTGTCCTACCCTGTGACTTAGAAAGTCTGCGTGGCACATGGTTGGTGCTTATGCAGTGGAACAAAGGGGGTCCCAATTTCAATTTCATCATCTAGATTCTGAGCAAGTTGAGAAATACACAAAACAGTAAATATGGGCTTTAAAAGATCACTTCCTTGCTGATGGAGGCCATCCTAGAAGACTGAGTTTAATGAGCAAGTGAAATGTGTCTGTTAAATGAATTGTAAAAATTAGACAAACTTGCCCACTTCAATATAAGCAGCACAGAACCAGGTCAGGCTGCCCACACAGAGGAGCAGAGAACACCTACTCCCAGGAGTACAATTGCTCCCAAGAGAAAGGAGGACGGTGTTGAGTTGAGCTTGTCCAGTAATCTACCCAAATGTACCCATCAAGTAAGTATTCATCACTTGTGGTGCTCAAGAAATACTCTGTGAAGGCATACATGCATGGTACCTGAGGAAAGTGGAATGTGAACTTGAATTGCGAAAGGTCAGAAACACCCCCTGTGATAATTTGCTGTTGTTGTGTCTGACTTTTGTGACCCCATGGACTGTAGCCCGCCAGGCTTCTCTGTCCATGGGATTTTCCAGGCAAGAATACTGGAATGGGTTGCCATTTCTTCCTCTAGGGGGACTTCCCTACCCAGGGTTGAACCTGAGTCTCTTATGTCTCCTACATTGGCAGGTGGATTCTTTACCACTGCGCCACCAGGGAAGCTCCCTATGATAATTGGTATAGCCCAAAGACTGCTCTTCATGTTGGCCTGAAGAGCCCTGGGGTAGCCAGAATGGGGTATTGGTGTAAAGACCGCTTTGGAGCTCACAGTAAGTTTCTGGAGTACCAGGCTTGGGAATCCTCTCACATGCAAATAAGAGCAGATAAAGGCTGCTTTGATTTCTCTAGAGGATGTCATAGGAAAACATCTTTTACCCTGAGACAGGGAAAACTCAACTGGAAGTCAGGGCAAAGGGTTACAGATACAGCTTAAATAAGAGGGATCAGCTAATTCTTTCCTCCCATACCAAAGTGGATGAAGAGAAAGAGATTCATTAAGCCAAAGCAAGTTTCATGCTTTGTTTTGCTTTGGGTTATTGGTAGGACACCTGTTGGTGTCACTCTCTGTGTAGCCATGTTTCTCATTGAACTAATCCAAAGCAATACAAAGAAGTGCCAAGAGGCTTCATGCTATTAGAAGGAGATCCTTGGAAGGTGGCTACTTTGTCCCTAAAGACCTCTATGACTGGAAGCCACAGGCTTGAAAGGAAAAACATTTGAATCTTCTCCATTTTTCTAAAGTACTGAGTTCATTCATTGAGAATGATTCAGAGGACTTCCATGGTGGTCCAGTGGTTAAGACTCCATGCTTCCAATGCAGGGGGCCAGGTTCAATCCCTGGTCAGGGAACTAGATCCCACATGCTGCAACTAAGACCTAATGCAGCCAAGTATATAATAAATATATAAGTATTTTTTGCAATATTTAAATAAAAATAAATAGTTTTTAAAGAGTGATTAGAAGGGATTGTCATTGTGTGTCCACATTTTTTAGGTCAGAAGCCCAGCAGGTTCTGCACTGGCACTATTTTTCCTTTCAGGTAAGTTCACACCGTCACCCTGTGCCCTGGTATATGACTCAGAGTTCTAGGCTTAACTGTGGCAAAGCAGAGTTGGCAATCTTAACATTCCTTCATGGTCATCTCTCACATTTAATCAAGTTCTGTTTTTGCTCACAGACTTAGATGAGACCACCCTTGTTAACTCTAAGTGAAATCTGAGAATCAAATCTTCCTGGGCCTAGGATTTGCATCAAAAGCCTAATGATGTATGCAGTTTTCTGTCACAGCCATCAGTATTCTCTTTTTTTTCCCTCTGACATTTCTTTAATTTTCACCAAAGTACTACGAAAAATTCTGATTATATTTTCTGATCATTCTTTTGGACCATAGATAAAGAGTATGGTCAATTTTAATTTGGGGGCTGCCATTATCCAGTTCAGACCTTGAATTCCAGGGCATTATTCAGAGTCTTCATCTCTCCACATATCTTCTCATGAGATGGTTCTCTTAGTCCATGCTAGATAGCAATAGATTCACGTTTTTCTTCTTTACTTGACAACTATCAGTATCCTCTTGATCCTGCTTAAGCTTTAGAGTGAATTAAAGGGACAGGCTTAGTTTTGATATTCATAAATGGGTATTAATTCCACATTTATGGAGGGCCTACTTTGTGTCAAGCTCCATACTCTTTAAGCCCTTTACATACACTATCTTATTTAACACTTACAACTCCCCTGTAAGGTTGATGGTATCCTCCCAATTTCTGAGATGAAGAATCATCTCATTAAAGAGATGGAATCACTTGGCCAGGTTCCACAGAAAATAGATGGCAGGATTCACACCCAAGTCTTATGAGCTGCCAAGCCTCACAAGCTCTTTCTAATCATATGCTCATCTGCTTCCAGCTACCTTTGTGGCTCATCTCCAGATTAGGGGGACTGAGTCCTGCTTTATGTGATGTTTACTTTGTTTCTTCTCCCAGTTAAAATAGAAGAAGCTGCCCCCATCACAGTATGATTGGGCCCCTTAATAGTATAAGTTGCTCACTGATTTCCTCTTTGGGTAAGAACAGCAGGATCCTTTTTTTGTTATCTGCTTCTTTGTCTGGAAACTACCAAGTGTGAAGAGATGGAACATCATTAAACTACACTTTAAAGCTTCCTTCCATAACCACTGAAACTAACAAACGGCCTTGTTTGGCAGAGCTTCCAGACATGAACTGAGGCTTGTACCATGACAGAATTTTGGAGCCATTTTAATCTAATCATCAACAAAGTTGTTTTTTGTTATAAATGGAGACTTCAAGCAGCTTCATCCAGGCCTCAGATCCATAGGGATATCCACAGATCAGAGCTCAGGTCAAGTCCAGTGGCTCTGGGAGTCCTGACCACCCAACTTACTCATCCTGATTTGGGGGGGTCAGATGTCAGGGAAACAGGAGAGCAGGAGGGTTGTGATTCCTTGATATGTGAGTCAAATGTCCCCAAAGATTGTTTTCTGAGGACACTCTTCCACACATGTGCATTAAGAAAACAGAAGAGTGGGGCATCTGGGGAAAATGAGCCCAGAGTTACCCAATGGATTCCAGAGTCCTGGCAGAGTCAGCCATCACAGTCCCAAGTGTGGCCTTCCAGCCCAGCTGACCTGAGATAAATCATTTATTATAAGGTGGTTCTCATATTACCTACTGTAGAGTTCCTGTAACTCTGGTACAAATTGATGTTTTTATTTTTGTAAACAGGAATCTTGTACAAATGCGCTCCCATTAAAAAAGAGAACGGTGAATCCTTCCGTCAGCTAAAGAGATCTTTTGTCATGCAAATAAGCTCCCTCCAATCTATCCTCATTGTTTCTGAGTTTTGTGTTTAGGATTTTCTTAAAAAGGATGTATTAGTAATGCCCCAAATCACAAATATTGTGTTTATTTATCAGCTATTCATTTGAGAACACAGTCCACCTAGAAATTCCTATCCCATTGTTTCTCTTTATTATTAATGAGTCTTGGCGAATACTGACGGTATTTTAGAGCTGCTTCACCCCGTCACATCAAGCTTTGGAGACTTTGCAGGAGATTTTCAAAACTAACAAGGACAAAAATCAAGCGGATCATGAAATAAAAGGGAAGGCAGATGTCAAGGATCAGGACAATGACACTGAGATCTTTGGTTTTGCTTTCGTTCTTGTTTTTCCGTTGAAAAAGGAAGTAAGTGGTCTGTGCATTACAAGTAGTGGCACAAAGACTTTTCTCTTTCTCAGTTCTCAGGCTGGAGTTAGGGCACCAAAATCTTTTAAAAAAGAATCTTTCGAAATTCGAAAGCTTTGCTTTTTGTTTTTTCAACTTCAAATGTCTGATGGGTGTTGATGCCTCTTTGTTTCCTAGCTGGCTCACTTGCCAACTAATTTATCCTGTGGTTCCCTCAGGATAGCTGAGGCAGAAACCAGGCATCTGGACCAGATGCCTGATAGTGAGGGTAAAGACCTCTGAAAAAGAAAGGAACAATTTTGAAATGAGATTGGAAGGACAGTAAGTTTGGGCTATAGCACTGACCACTCTCAGTTCAGTTCAGTCGCTCAGTCATGTCTGACTCTTTGCGACCCCATGAACTGCAGCACGCCAGGCCTCCCTGTCCATCACCAACTCCCGGATTTCACTCAAACTCATGCCCATCGAGTCGGTGATGCCATCCAGCCATCTCATCCTCTGTCACCCCCTTCTCCTCCTGCCCCCAATCCCTCCCAGCATCATGGTCTTTTCCAGTGAGTCAACACTTCCCATGAGGTGGCCAAAGTACTGGAGTTTCAGCTTCAGCAACAGTCCTTCCAATGAACACCCAGGACTGATCTCCTTTAGGATGGACTGGTTGGATCTCCTTGCAGTCCAAGGGACTCTCAGGAGTCTTCTCCAACACCACAGTT
>NC_057419.1:110477657-110481155 GCF_019320065.1 Cervus canadensis
TCTTGAAGAATTTTCCACAGTTTGTTGTGATCCACACAGTCGAAGGCTTTTGTGTAGTCAACAAAGCAGAAGTAGATGTTTTTCTGGACTTCTCTTGCTTTCTCCTTGATCCAACCAATGTTGGCAATTTGATCTCTGATTCCTCTGCCTTTTCTAAACCCAGCTTGTACATCTGGAATTTCTTCATTCACATACTGTTGAAGCCTCGCTTGGAGAATTTTGAGCATTGCCTTGCTAGCATGTGAAATGAGCACAATTGTACAGTAGGGTGAACATTCTTTGACATTGTTTTTCTTTAGGATTGGAGTGAAAACTGACCTTTTCCAGTCCTGTGGCCACTGCTGAGTTTTCCAAATTTGCTGATACTGAGTGCAGCACTTTAACAGTATCATCTTTTAGGATTTTAAATGGCTCAGTTGGAATTCGATCACCTCCACTAGCTTTGTTTGTAGTAATACTCCCTAAGGCCCACTTGACTTCACACTCCAGGATGTCTGGTTCTAGGTGAGTGACCACATTACAGTGGTTATCTGGGTCATTAAGACCTTTTTCGTATAGTTCTTCTGTGTATTCTTGCCACCTCTTCTTAATCTGCTTCTGTTAGGTCCTTACCATTCCTGTCCTTTATTGTGCCCATCCTTGCATGAAATGTTCCCTTGATATCTCCAATTTTCTTGAAGAGATCTCTAGTCTTTCCCATTCTATTTTTTTCCCTCTATTTCTTTGCATTGTTCATTGTTCTTATCTCTCCTTGCTATTCTCTGGAACTCTGCTTTCAGTTGGGTACATCTTTCTCTTCCTCCCTTGCCTTTTGCTGTGATCCTTTAAGGGAAGAAAGTACATAAGAGACAGTATTTAGGAACTTGGGCTAGACAAAGACTTTGTAGACTTGAAACCAAAAGCATGATCCATAAAGGAAAAATAGAAAAAAAAATTAAAAACTTGTTCTGTGAAAGTCTGTGTGAAGAAGATGAAAGATTAACTATAGATTGGGAGAAAACATGTGTAAACAACATATCTGACAAAGGACTAGTATCAAGAATATATAAAGGGCTCTCAAGACTCAGCAGTGAAAAAAAAATCTTATTGTAAAATTACCAAGAAATATTTCACAAAAGTGGATATACAAATAGCAGAGATGCACATGAAGAGATGTCCCACGTCATTAGCCATCAAGAAAATACAAATTAAAATCAAAATGAAACATCACAACACATCTATCAGAATGGCTAAAATAAAAACCAGTGACAATACCAAATAATGGTGAAGGTCACTCCTGTATTTCTGTGTGAATGCAAATAAATGGTAGCTACTTTGGAAACTAGTTCTTTCAAAACTAAAAATATGGGACTTCCTTGGAAGTCCAGTGGTTAAGACTCTGAGCTTCCATTGCAGGATGCACAGTTCAATCCCTGGTCAGGGAACTAAGATCCAACATGTTATGTGGTGTGTCCCCTTCCCCCAAAAAAGACTATACATGCAGTTATCATACAACCTGCCAATGGCACCCTTGGTCATTTATCCCAGTGAAATGGAAATTTATGTTCACACAAAAACCTGTACACATATGTTCATAAAACCTGTACACACCTGTTCATAGCATCTTTATTCTAAATAGGCAAAAACTGGAAACAGTTCAGGTGTCCTTGAAGAAGTGCTGGTTAAAGAAACTGTGGGATATCTATGCCACAGACTACTACTCAGCAGCAAAAAAGACTAAACTATTGAAACACACAACTTGAATGAACCCCTAGGAAATTATGCTGAGTGGGAAAAAAGAAGCCAATTCCAAAAAAGTTAAACAATGCATGATTCCATTTCTATAGCATTTCTGTAATGACAAAATTTTAGAAATGAAGGACAGATTAATGGTTGTCAGGAGTTAAGGACAGGAGAGGAGGCAGCAGGAGGAAGATGGGTGTGATTATCAAATAGCAACAGGAGGGATCTTTCTATTGTTGGGGCTATTCAGTATTTTAACTTTTGAGATAGACACAAACCTACACAGGAGAAAATAAAGTATAGCATTAAATATAACACACACACACACGGGAACCATTATAACTGGAAAAATCAGAATAAGCCTGGTGAATTCTATTAATGTCAATATCCTGGTTTATAATTTTGTAAAATGTCATTTGTATAAACTGGGCAAAGTGAACAAGCAATCTCTCTGTATTTCTTACAACTGCCTGGAATCTTCAGACATCTCAATAAGAATTTCAGTTAAACATACTACTGCAGAAGTCGAGAGAACAGAGGAGGAAATTGGACTTAGGTGAGATAATGGAGATCTTACCAGGGTGTTATTCAGTAAAAAGAAACAGGGTCCAGGGTAGATTGTGTGGTATGTTCCCGCTTATGACTTAAAAGGCTGCATCTGGGACTTCCCTGGTGTTTCAATGGCTAAGACTCTGTGCTCCAGTGCAGTGGACCCAGGTTTGATCCCTGGTCAGGGAACTAGGATCTCACATGCCACAAGTAAGAATTCACATAATGCAACTGAAGAGCCTTCATGCTGCAACTAAGACCTGGTGCAGTCAAATAAATAAATAGTTTTGTTACAAAGATGCATCTATACATATTTGTATATGAACACTGAAAATTACTGTAAGGAAATATAGGAAATTATTGAAATAGTGGCCACTGGAAAGTATAGCATGGGAGAACTATTTTTCAAAATAGTTCTTTTTGAGGCCCTTTTGTGGTACTTTATTTTTCTTTTAACTATGTGCTTGTATTACTTGTGATAATTTATACTAAAAAATACATAGAAACTAGACTATCTTACACAGAATATAAACTTCAGTGTTTTAGGATATGAATTTTTATATTCAATGCTGTCATAATTATCACAGAGACTCTGTGGGGAAAAATCTCTCAGGGGGGCAAACAAATTTGCTAGTTTTGCTGGAGGAGGAAGCTGTCATGAAGAAATGAATGCCATTGCTCTGATACTCCTGAAGCCCTAGACTCCAAGCCAGAGCCAGTTGCAGAGGGAGCTATCACAGGGGAGTGAGGTGAGTTGTGATATGAGGTTGATGGTAGTTTTAAAAAATGGTTCCTAAATTCTTTTTCAGGTAGATTCCCTATCTCCTCCTCTTTTGTTTGACTTGGTGGGCATTTTTCATGTTCCTTTACCTGTTGGGTATTTCTCTGCTTTTTCATCTTGTTTAGATTGCTGTGTCTGGAGTGGACTTTCTGTATTCTGGAGGTCTGTGGTTCCTTTTATTGTGGAGGTTTTACCCAGTGGGTGGGGTTGGATGATTGGCTTGTCAAGGTTTCCTGGTTAGGGACGCTTGCGTCGGTGTTCTGGTGCATGGAACTAGATTTCTTCTCTCTGGAGTGCAATGGAGTGCCCAGTAATGAGTTTTAAGATGGGTCTATGAGTTAGGTGTGACCTTGGGCAGCCTGTATGTTGATGTTCAGGGCTATGTTCCTGCATTGCTGGAGAATCTGCGTGGTATGTCCTGCTCTAAAACTTATTGGCTCTTGGGT
>NC_057419.1:110481165-110778139 GCF_019320065.1 Cervus canadensis
GGTGGGTCTGGGAAAGGGGCAAGGGGAAGTGTGAAGAATTTGAGGTTGGATTCTGCAACTTAACTATGGTCCTTTCATACAGTCAGCTCAAGGGGGAGCAGAGCTGATTCTTCATGGTCCCAAATCACCTCTAGTTTCCTAAATCTAATGGACATTTTCCCATCCTCATCTTACAGGGCATCTGCCCCAGGGCTACTGTTGATGACTCCCCCTTTTAAAAAATTTATTTATTTTTTAACAGACTTGGACTCTATGGGAGAAGGAGAGGGTGGGATGATCCGAGAGAACAGCATCGAAACATGTATATTATCAAGTGTGAAACAGATCGCCAGTCCAGGTTGGATGCATGAGACAAGTGCTCGGGGCTGGTGCACTGGGATGACCCAGAGGGATGGGGTGGGGAGGGAGGTGGGAGGGGGTTCATTCAGGATGGGGAACACATGTAAATCCATGGCCGATTCATGTCAATGTATGGCAAAAACCACTACAATATTGTAAAGTAATTAGCCTCCAACTAATAAAAATAAATGAAAAAAAATTATTTATTTTTTAATTGAAGGATAATTGCTTTATAGAATTTTGTTGTTTTCTGTCAAATATTAACATGAATCAGCCATAAGTATACATATGTCCCCTCCCACTTGAACCTTCCTCCCATCTCCCTCCCCATCCCATTCCTCCAGGTTGATACAGAGCCGGTGTTTGAGTTCCCTGAGACAAGACATAATGCAAATTGCCATTGGCTATCTGTTTCACATATGGTAATGTAAGTTTCCATGTTGCTGTCTCCATACAGCTCACCCTCTCATCCCCTCTCCCTGTGTCCATAAGCCTATTCTTTATGTCTGTTTCTCCATTGCTGCCTTGCAAATAAATTCATTGGTACCATCTTCCTAGATTTCATATATATGTATTAGTATACAATATTTATCTTTCTCTTTCTGACTTACTTCACTCTGTATAATAGGTTCCAGGTTCATCCACCTCATTAGAACTGACTCAAATGTATTCCTTTTTATGGCTGAGTAATCCCTGACCTGCCTCTTGAGTAACCTGTGTGCAACAGTTAGAACTGGACATGGAACAACAGACTGGTTCCAAATAGGAAACGGAGTACATCAAGGCTGTATATTCTCACCTGCTTATTTAACTTATATGCAGAGTACATCGTGAGAAATGTTGGGCTGGAAGAAGCACAAGCTGGAATCAAGATTGCCAGGAGAAATATCAATAACCTCAGATATGCAGATGACACCACCCTTATGGCAGAGAGTGAAGAGGAACTGAAAAGCCTCTTGATGAAAGTGAAAGAGGAGAATGAAAAAGTTGGCTTAAAGCTTACATTCAGAAAACTAAGATCATGGCATCTGGTCCCATCACCTCATGGGAAGTAGATGGGGAAACAGTGGAAACAGTGTCAGACTTCATTTTTTTGGGCTCCAAAATCACTGCAGGTGGTGACTGCAGCCATGAACTTAAAAGATGCTTACTCCTTGGAAGGAAAGTTATGACCAACCTAGATAGCACATTAAAAAGCAGAGACATTACTTTGCCAACAAAGGTCCGTCTGGTCAAGGCTATGGTTTTTCCAGTGGTCATGTATGGATGTGAGAGCTGGACTGTGAAGAAAGCTAAGCACTGAAGAATTGATGCTTTTAAACTGTGGTGTTGGAGAAGACTCCTGAGAGTCCCTTGGACTGCAAGGAGATCCAACCAGTCCATCCTAAAGGAGATCAGTCCTGGGTGTTCATTGGAAGGACTGTTGCTGAAGCTGAAACTCCAGTACTTTGGCCACCTCATGGGAAGGGTTGACTCACTGGAAAAGACCATGATGCTGGGAGGGATTGGGGGCAGGAGGAGAAGGGGGTGACAGAGGATGAGATGGCTGGATGGCATCACCGACTCGATGGGCATGAGTTTGAGTGAAATCCGGGAGTTGGTGATGGACAGGGAGGCCTGGCGTGCTGCAGTTCATGGGGTCGCAAAGAGTTGGACACGACTGAGCGACTGAACTGAACTGAATATTCCATTGTGTATATGTACCACAGCTTCTTTATTCATTCATCTGTTGATGGACATCTAGGTTGCTTCCATGTTCTAGCTATTGTAAACAGTGCTGCAACACTGTTGCATTGAACATTGGGGTACATGTGTCTTTCAATTTTGGTTTCCTCAGGGTATATGCCTAGGAGTGGGATTGCTGGGTCATATGATGGTTTTATTCCTAGTTTTTTAAGGAATCTCCACACCATCTTCCATAGTGGCTGTATCAATTTACATTCGCACCAACAGTGCAAGAGGGTTCCCTTTTCTCCACACCCTCTCCAGCATTTATTGTTGGTAGACTTTCTGATGATGGCCATTCTGACTGGTCTGAGGTGATATCTCATTGTAGTTTTGATTTGCATTTCTCTAATAATGAGTGATGTTGAGCATCTTTTCATGTGTTTATTAGCCACCTGTATGTCTTCTTTGGAGAAATGTCTGTTTATGTCTTTTTCCTACTTTTTGATTGGGTTGTTTGTTTTTCTGGTATTAAGTCGTTTGAGCTGCTTGTATATTTTGGAAATTAATCCTTTGTCAGTTGTCTCATTTGCTATTATTTTCTCCCATTCTGAGGGTTGTCTTTTCACCTTGTTTGTAGTTTCCTTTGCTGTGCAAAGCTTTTAAGTTTAATTAGGTCCCACTTGTTTACTTTTGTTTTTATTTCCATTAATCTAGGAGGTGGATCATAGAGGATCTTGCTTTGATTTATGTCATCGAGTGTTCTGCCTGTGTTTTTCTCTAAGAGTTTTATGGGTTTTGGTCTTACATTTAGGTCTTTAATCCATTTTGAGTTTATCTTTGTGTATGGAGTTAGGAAGTGTTCTAATTTCATCCTTTTACATGTAGTATCAGTTTTCCCAGTGCCACTTATTGAAGAGGCTGTCTTTGCCCCATTGTATATTCTTGCCTCCTTTGTCAAAAATAAGGTACCCATAGGTGTGCAGGTTTATTTCTGGGCTTTCTATCTTGTTCCATGATGACTCTTTCCTTGACACCCTCACTTTCCTAGCTCCCAGCCTGCCTTATTCTTCTTAGCCTTCTCTGTCTGTTCTCTCCCTGACGTTAATCTGATAGAGGTGATCAGAGTTACGTCTTCCATGCTCACACTCAATGCCCTGCTGAGGAGCTCATTCATGCCTCACCTTCAATCCCTGCCTCTATACTGAGCTGACAGAATTTAGATTTCCAGCTCCTTTCCTCTAAGCTCCTGATCTATATATGCAGCTGTTCACTGCTCTGCTTCCCAGGCATCTCAGTTCAACTCATCTCAAAAGGTATACCCCTTCCTTCCAGCCCACTCCACACCATCACTTCCCCCGGGGTTTCCCATCCATGTGAATAGCTCCCAGCATCCACCAAGGGTACCAGCCTGAGAAGGAGTCACTCCTGACCCCTCCTGCTCCCTCACACTCCGCATTCGATTCATCGGCAAGGCTTTTCAGTTAGACCTCTGACATCTCTCTCAGATCAACCCACTGCACACGTTCGCTCTCCCCACTCTCCTCCTCTGAGTGGTTATCACCTCTTCCTGGATAATAGCACCCACGCAGGTCCCTGCACCCTCACTCTGGTCTGCCTCCCCACAATCCATTCTCCGCACGGCAGCCAAATCTTTCAAAAACCTAAGTCAGGTCATCTTGGTCTCTGGCTTAAAATCCATCGACTGTTCCCCACTGGCCTTTTTAAAAGCAAGTTTCCTGATCCTGGACCAAAGACCTTGAGTGACGTGGGCCCACTGACCTCATCACCTCATCCTGTACCATTCTTCCTTTCCGGGATTGCCCCCAGCCTAACTAGCAATCTCTCAACTCCTTCAACTTGTCACGGGTTTTCTTTCTTGGTGTCGTCCTTAAAGTTTCCTCTGCCTGTAAGCCTTTCTCCCACCTACCAACCTGCCTCCTGCAGCCTCTGCCTAGAGAATTGCACATCCTTTAGTTGTTGTTTAGTCACTAAGTCATGTGTGTCTCTTTCTGCAACCCCATGGACTGTAGCCCACCAGGCTCCTCTGTCCATGGGATTTCCCAGGCAAGAATACTGGAGTGGGTTGCCACATCCTTTAGAGCTCAGACCAAATGTTACTGCCTTTATGATCCTCCAAGCCCAGCCAAGCCTTCATTATCTACTCTCCTAGCAACCTGGTTCTTTTCTTCCATCACCTACACACCTAGCAAGTAATTAAAACAGGAAGTATATGGTTTCAATTAGGCGATCCCCTTCACTAGGTTGTAAGCACCTGATCATCAGGGATGCTGTCTGCTTTTATAGCACCAGCACCCCTCTAACACTGAGCATAGGACTTGGCACAAAATTTTGCTCAATCCATAGTGGTTAAATAAATATGTGAATATTGTTATTTCTTGCCCAATTGAGTATTGTTTGTGATCACTGAGGGCCAAGCCAGCATCCAGCTTGCATACCACTGTAGTCTCTGCTTCCCGTTTGGTGCCTGGCCAAGGAGCAAGTCTGGTGTAGGGGTGGGCATGGCCTCACCTCAGGGACACCTGGACCTGCTGCCAAATGCCAAGCCTGTGGCAGGCCCGGCTCAGTCATCTCTGCAGGAGAAGCCACAGCTGGTGAGGAAGATCCCCCTGGAGAAGACTCTTGGGGGCTTTTGGAGCAGGAAAAGTGAAACAGGGCTGCCATTGTCCAGAGTCCTGCAGAATAGAGCATTAGTGAGAGCATTAGTACCACCAGGCCCCGATGGCTCAGCAGGTAAAGAATCACCTGCAGTGCAGGAGATGCAGGTTCAGTCCCTGGGTCAGGAAGATCTTCTGGTGAAGAGAATGGCTACCCACTCCAGTAGTCTTGCCTGGGAAATCCCAGGGACAGAGGATCTTGGCAGGCCATGGTGCATGGGGTCACAAAGAGTCTGACATGACTGAGTGAGCACTAGTAGGGAAGACCCACTGTCACAAGACCTGGTGCAAGCCAGCTTATTTTTATTTATTTATTTATTTTTTGACCATGCGGCACAGCTTGTGGGGCCTTAGTTCCCTGACCAGGGATCAAACCTGTGCTTCCTGCATTGGAAGCACACAGTCTTAACCACTGGACTGCCAGGCAATTCCTGAGCCAGCTTAGAGGGCGTGCCAAGCACTGTGCTGAGAGTTTTACGGGCATTCTTTCATTTCATCCTTGAAAAACTCTGTGCAGTATGTGATCTTTTACAGGGGAGAAAATTGGGGCATAACGAGACTAGGTAATTTTGTCAGGGTCATAGAGCCAGTCGGGTGGCAGAGCCATCTTGAACTCCAGTGTAGACACTTGTTCTCTGGACATAAAATAGACTCCTGCTCATGGGGCCTTGGTGTGCCCAGGTGGACAGTGAAGAAGTTGGATAAGAGTGCCGTCAAGGGCCTTTCTTAGTGTTTCCGTCTGGCGGCAACAGCTTGTTTTCCAGGGAGAAGTGGCTGAACTGAGTCCTTTTCAGAGCCAGCTGTCACCTCCCAGGTCTCATTGTTCTGTGCGGTCAGCCTGTCTCCAAGATCCCTGCCACGGTACCTTGCATGAACCTCAGCTCCACTCCCGCTGCGAGGAGTGGGGTTGATGGTCATCTGCCGCCCTGGCCCTGCACTCACAGTTCTGCCTCCCCGGCCCCCCTCCTTCCCGCCCCCACATGCACCAGCTGATGGAGGTCCCCTCTTCCCTTGGCAAGCCACTTGTCCTGCCTCCATTCTCCCACTCGGGGTTGCTGGGCGGTTGTCAAGGCGCAGGGGAGCTGACTCTCTCCCACAGCTGGGTGGTCAGCGTCACATTTTACAGTCTCCTGGTAGGAATTGCTACTCTGCATTGTGTGTGTCCTCCATGCCAGGGCGTGTGCTGAATGCTGTCCTCGTGTCTCCACATGAAATTCTTGCCATCACACTGTCAGAGAGAGGCCATCCTTTCTACATGAGCAAACCAAACCTCAGGGAAATGACATCACAGAGCTCACCTCTAAAAAGTGGCCCCAAGCGTGGGAGGTGGGAGGGAGGTTCAAGAGGGAGGGGACATATGTATACCTGTGGCTAACTCGTGTTGATGTGTGGCAGAAGCCAAAGCAATATTGTAAAGCAATTACCCTTCAATTAAAAATAAGTTAAAAAAAGAAAGTGGCCCCAGTGGAGGTCCAAGGCTAGTCATTTTCTGCCTATGCTGCTTTCCTGTCACTTCCTCTCCATGTGGGCTTTGGCCAGGGACCTGTCCTCCCCGAGCCTCAGTGTCCTCATGTGTGAAAGGAAGATGATGTGAGCGCCCATCTCATAGGGTTGCCAAGAGGCTTAAAACACAAGCTGTGTAGACCTAGCGTGGAGGAAGTGCTCCGTGTGTTGTAGCAATTACACGTGTGGTGGTTGTAGTTAGTGATATAGCCTTATGCCTCTAAGCTGCACCCACTGAGCTCTTCCAGCCAGCTCTTTTCCTCTGAACAGCCAGGAGGCTAGGGTGTAAGAGCCAAGCCGCTTTGTGGCCAGGGAACATGGTGGCTTTTCATCTCTCCACAGTCCCCTTCCCCAACCCATCCCGTCTGCCCTGGGAGAGCTGGCTTTTGAGTCATGGCTCTGCCCAGGTGACGAGAATAATGAGGTGATCCACCTAGTAGGTGACTGAGCCGCTCATGCCTAATAAAAAAGACAAATTCCCGAGGCTAGCCAGCCAGTGTCTTTAAATAAAACTGAAATCCAGTGAAAGGAGAGATCTTCACAGTTGTTGAAATCATGGCCTCCTGCACCTGCAGAAGGGAATGTGTGGCAATCCCAGGTTGAAATCTAATGCGTGGCCTCCTAATCTCTTAGAACTGATTACTTTAATGAATTTTAAAGGTAGAGCTTTAATTAAAACAGGTCTTTGTGGACAGAAAGCATGCTATTTTGTGAGCTCGGTAAATATTGCCTTTTAAACTAATAAGTTCAGTTACCAGAAATACTACTGCATATAAACAGTTGGTTTTTTTTCATCCTGTGCTGTGGAAACATAACTAGATATTGAAGAGAGGCTGGCTGCATTTCAAAGTCTGGCATTTGGCTCTGCAAATAATAGCGACTTAAATGTACAGGACATCTTTCTTCTCTGGAGCACAAAGAACTTTCCAGGCATGATCTCATCCTGTCTTCAGACATTCCCCTCTGAGGCTGGACTGAGGAAGACAGTGTCCATGGTGGCAGCATGGCCAGGCCTTTCTGACTCCCCCGAGACCCCTATTGCACCCCCACCCCACCCTGTACATTGCAGAGAAGGCGGAGACCACCCAAAGGGACACGATAATTTATTCTCCCTTTCTCCTTACCCAGCTGGTAGGTACCACTCTCCTTTTGTTCAGAAGAAAAATAAATAATACGAGTACTCAGGCTGATGTTATGT
Source organism: Cervus canadensis (assembly GCF_019320065.1). NCBI lineage: Eukaryota > Metazoa > Chordata > Mammalia > Artiodactyla > Cervidae > Cervus > Cervus canadensis. The sequence continues at coordinate 110,488,549 of NC_057419.1, forward strand.
GCCAGGCACTGGGCTAAGCATGAACTACTATTTCATGTAACACTCAAAACAATCCTGGGACATAGGTACTAATATTATCCGCAAAGGTTCCTCCACTTCACTCACTAACAGCCTTGCTGTGGCCTGCCAGTCCCCCCTGCAGGTCCCTCTTAGCTCTCTGTTCTCATTCCCTCCCCTTTCTCCTTTGTCTGGTGGGATATCTGAGAGTCGAGGATAGGCTAGAGCAGTAGGCCCCACATTGAGAAATTAGTTTGCCAATATTTTTTTTAAAAGAGACCCTCTCTTAGGCATCTTCTCTGTGCCAAATTTCATGCCAATCAATTTTACATTAACTATTTACCTTTCCCAGGAGCTCTGTGAGGAAGGTATCATTAATATACTCATCTTAGTGATGAGAAAACCAAGACTTAACAGAAGCTGAGATCTTCTCCCAAGACCATAGACTTGGTAAATGACATGTCCTGGCCTTCAAACCAAACTGTCTGCCTCCAGAGGCTGCTCTATTTCCATTCAACTCACTGCCTCCCAAAGTCTACAAATCTGTCTGCAAACATATACGGAGTTCTGCACCTTTTCCCATTGCACATCTCCCATTGGTCACATTCATTGTATCTTCCCCTAATAGCAGCATAATTTATAGGCTGAGAGGCAGTGTGTGTGGCTTGTGTCACCTGTCAATCACCTCTAATTATGTGACTCAGCCCTTGAGTGCTTCATTGTCAGAAAGCAGATCCTTTCTGTCAGTAGAGTTCTGTCTTCATTCAAGTAACCTCTAATTTGTGAGCCGACTATTCCCTTTGGATTATTTGGAGAAGGTATTAGTCATGTCATGGTCAGTTTCAGGAAACCCACTTATTTTCCTTTTGTCTTTTCTTATCTCCAGATTTATTGTAATGCCTTAGGGATTTGCATTCCTATTTGAAAATCAAAGAATGGAGGACTTGACCTTGGAGGTTGTTGCAGAGACCCCTAGCACTCACCAATATTCATGTTCTACTCTTCTTAGGCATTTAGTTCAACTATTGTTCCTAGGCTCCCCTGCAATAAGGTGTGGCCGTGTGACTATTCCACATGAAACAAATGTAAATGATGTGAATTTTGTCCAGAGTTAGCCCAGAACAACTCCAGGTAATCCTCAATCCCTTTCCCATATCTCAGTCAGATTGATGGAGAGAACTCTAAGCATTGGGCTTCCCAGGTGGCTCAGTGGTAAAGAATCCACCTGCAATACGGGAGACATGAGTTCGATCCCTCGGTTGGGAAGATCCCCTGGAGAAGGGAATGGCAACCTACTCCACTATTCTTGCCTGGAAAATCTCATGGACAAAGGAGCCTGGCTGGCTACAGTCCGTGAGGTCACAAAGAGTCAGACATGACTTCGTGGCTAAAACAACAAACAACAGCTCTGAGTATGAGAGGAGCCTGGATCCAGGATGACAATGCAAGAGCTGCCTAACCAGGAATGCTTGCACTGGGTTATGGCTTGAATGGAAAACAACCCTTTTTTTGTTTTGCTACTGAATTTTGAGTTATAGAGGCTAGCTTTACTGACCTTAACTAATATAGAGGAAAGCAATAATTTCTGGATATCCAAAATATAGATGGAAAGGAAGGATGTATAATAAGCCAAGAAAAGCAGAATCACTGATGAGGAGGAATCTGATATACAGTGAATGAATTACCTTCTTTCTCCATGTCCATATATCCTTTTTATTTCTCTCATCTCCCTCCTGCAAAGGAATCAGCACAACTTTGAACAAGATCATTTCCTCCCCATATAGAGCTGATTAAAAACAGTAGACACCAATGGATGAATGGCTTCTATGTATGTGCAAACCCATTGGTCAACCTCAACATCTCACCAATTGGTGGAATATACTAGATGGAGATTGTTTGAGGAGGAGTCTAATGTATGGAGGTCACTGCTGAGCAGAGAGAGGTCTTCCTTTCCTACCACCAGTCCTCATGGGTCTCTGGAGATCAGTTTGTCTTCCCAGTCCTTTCAGTGGTGACTCTGACCCATGAGAGTCAGCACAAGCAGAATCATCCCATTGAGGGAAGAGAGTTATGCATGTTCAATACCAGAAACCCTCATGGAGCCAGGACTTTGGGTGGGAATGCAAAGAATCTTCTATAGTTTTAACAGGTGACATAGGGACTCGTTGTAACTTTTATCCACTGTGGAGATCTTTCTGTTAGATATGGAGGGGGTTTTTAGTAGATTGTATAGATGGAGACATGGAGGCCTCAGGGGGTGGGGTGGACATGACCTGTTCAACACCTCCTGGCTGGTCAGCACTAGCAGGAGAACTAGATTAAAGCTGACTGTTCCAGATCCTTTCAAAGCAAGCTTGGCTTTAATCATTTTATAAAAATGAGAAGTAATTTTAATGTAATAAATCTTTTATAGTATGGTAGGCTTGGAGGCATATCTTCTCCCCAACTCAGGGTAAGTTATGGAAATACAACAGGGTGAGTCATCTCTTTGTGTGTATATGTTTATTTGAAAGTATCAGAATATTATAAATGAAGTGTTTTTCTGAAAAATTAACTTGGAGATTTGCCTGAAATCGTGCAGTTTTTGCCTCTGCTGTGTTATGTAAAAAAAAAATGGTTCCTTGATGAGTGACTAATAGCTATGTATCTGTTTATCATTATTCAGTCATTAAACATTTACAGAGCACTTGTTGGAGAGCTGGATTAGGTGTTCTTTGGAGGGTTGTGTGGATATGTAGGCCAAAGACATGTCTTGCTCTGGGACACAAGCCCTTCAATCCTCAGGATCCCTCCCCTATATTCCCCCCACAATAGCCTTCCAGAAAGTCAGAGCAGCTCTGACCACAAAGAAAAGTTCTGCCTTTCCCCTGTCAGCACTGCTTCATCCAGGATCCATCTTTTCAGCTTCATTCCCATAGTCTCCCCTGTTTATTAGCCTCTTTTGCTTTATTTTTTAAAATGATTTAAATTTATTGTCATTACTTTTTGACCATGCTGTGCAGCTTACAGGATCTTAGTGCCCAGAACAGGGACTGAACCCAGAACCCTGGCAGTGAAAACACCAAGTCCTAACCACTGGACCACCAGGGAATTCTCTAGCCTCTTCTGCTTTAAATGATCTCTCTTGCTTTTTATTAAGCATTGAACTTTTTAATTATTCAAAAATGCCAGATTCTATGTAGAAGATATATAAAATATAGACAAGAAAATTGAGAAAAAATGGATTAACTCCACCAACCATAAGAAACCACGCAACATTTAGTGAACATGCTTTCAGTCTTTTTTCCTATGCATATAGAGTCACATGTGTTTTAAATTTATGCACGTGAAATTATCTTTCAGACACTATAACTTGCCTTTTGATCAATCGTGAAAAGATTTCCATGACCACAAATAATTCATTTTTACTTTTAGTGGCTGCATAACATTGTACTGTAAAGAGGAACTATCATGTACTTAACCACATGTTGATGAATATTCAATTATTTCCAATTTTTCACTGTAATGAATAGTGTTTCTGTATTTATCCTTATATACACACACGTTGTTGTTTAGTCACTAAGTTGTGCCCAACTTTTTAGTGATCCCATGGACTGTAGCCCACCAAGGTCCTCTGTCCATGGGATTTCCCAGGCCAGAATCCTGAAGTGGGTTGTCATTTCCTCCAGGGGATCTTCCTTACCCAAGGATCAAACCCATGTCTCCTACATTGGCAGGTGGATACTTTACCACTGAGCCACCAGGGAAGTCCTATATACACACATTTGTATGTTTATCTTATTATTTACAAAGAATAAATTCCTAGAAACTGAATTTCTACATCAAGGGGTATATACTTTTTTGAGGTTTTTAATCTTCATCTGTTTAGCCTTTGAGTCTATGGGCATACCACCCTGAACCTGCCCGATCTTGTGTCTTTAGCTTTTGATCCATCTTCTCCTAAAAATATTGCCTCCCAGATTATTCCATTTTCACTTCAGAAACCTCAGACCAAGTATTGCCCCACCAACCAAGACCTTAGGTCATACAGCCAGCCAGATATTGTCAGAGCAGAGACTAAAACCTTAATTTTCTGACCTAATTGACTTATAAACATTTTGGTTACCACTAAGGGACTTCCCTGGTGGCTCAGTGTTAAAGAATCTGCCTGCCAATGCAGGAGATGTGGTTCAATCCCTTGGTTGGGATGATCCCCTGGAGAAGGAAATAGCAACCCACTCCTGTATTCTTGCCTGGGAAATCTCATTGTCAGAGGAGTCTGGTGGGCTACAGTCCATGGGGTTGCAAAAGAGTTGGACATGACTGAGCAAGTAAACATCAACAACAAAGGGTTAACAATGGCCGCCACTAGCCCTCTCTTTCTTGCCAATAGTGATCTGGCTGCTGCCTGGAAGGAGAATCTGGTTTGCAATGGGCCTCTGGCTTATCTTCGCATTTTTACTCATGTCCAAATGGAAATCACATTACTTAAAATACAAACATGATTTAATGATTTTTAAAATGTGTAGCTGTCTCCATTCTAATTGCCCATTAAGGCAAGGAGCACAACTATGCAATGATAGGGAAAAAAATGATAGGCAGATAAATGTGAAGCTGAGAGGAAAGGGATGCAAGAGACGTAGCTTGGTCTAGTAGAGAAGAGCAAGAAACCATGGTTCTAAGTTTCACTCTGCCAGTAAGCCTCTGGGTCATTGAGAAATCATTTTGCAGAGGAGGTTGGACATTGATCTCTAGGCTTTCTGCCAGTTTTAGTGATCTAGGATTAAAAATCAACAGGTTTGAAGTTTACCCCTTTTCCCAGGTTTATAGAGAAGGGGGTGTTTGAGAAGTCTAATGATAGACCCTGGACCCAGGGCTTAAAGCTTGAACCAAATGGCTATGAATTTAATGAGCCTTAAAGCCCCTTTTTTCACTTTCACTTCACTTTCAAAGCCTGAACATGACTAACTTAATGTATCTCATGGAATCTAAGATGCCATACTAGTAAGATGCTCTCTTATATACCACTAAGAAATGTTTTTTTAATGCTTACCATTAAACTATGAAACAATACTGTTTTATATGTCAATTATAACTTACATCCTAATCTCAAATCTTAAGATTATCTGGCCTTCACACTCACAGACCCCTCTACATTGTACAGAGGAAGAAAGCGTGGAGAAGTAACGTGAGTAGCCCAAAGCCACAGAGATAGTGTGGGACTAGAGCCAAAAAGCAATAGAGAGAAGCACTTGCGGAATAGAGGAGTAAAGTCATTCCTCCATGAAAGCAGGGAAAACACTGGCAAATTTATCAAACTCAACTTGTTCACAACTTTTTCTAGAAATTAACCAAAGGCTTCAAAAATCCATGGAGAATTTTATTCAAGAAAAATAGCTGGACTTTGATAAGAATAGAAGACTTTGTTGTGTTTTAACTTTCCCTACTTACATCCTCCTCTCCCCAACTCAGTGGCAGCCTTGAAAACCAGTAGCCTAGGAGGAGAGCCAGTGTTAGAAGGAAAACAACAGAGCATCAAACTATGTGAGGCAAAAACTAATAGAACTGCCAAGAGAAATAGATAAATCTACCATTATACTTGAAAACTTCAACATCCCTCTCTCAGAAAAGGATAGATCCAACAGACAGAAAATCAGTAAGAACAGAGTTGAACTGAATAATACCCATCAGTCAACTGAATATAACTGATATCTCTAGACTACTTCTAACAACAGCAGAATACACTTTCTTATCAAACTACCATGGAATAGTCACCAAGATAGCTACAGTTTGGGCCATAAAACACAACTTAACAAATTTAAAAGACTAAGGTCATACAATGTCTGCTTTCAGACAACAGTGGAAAATGATAAGGAAGGAGGACTATGAACAACTCTAAGCCCACAGGTTTGATAACCTAGATGAACTAGACCAATTCCTTGAAAGACACAATTTGCCAAAACTCACACAAGAAGAAACAGATAACAGATATGCCTGTATCTAAAGAAACTGAATCAATAATATCCTTCCAAAATAGAAAGCATTTGTCCCAGATTGGGTTCACTGGTGAATTCTACCAATCATTTAAAAAAGAAATTATAGCAATTCTTTACAATCTCAGAGAATATAAGCAGAGGGAATACATCTTAACTCATTCGAGGGCATCATTGCCCTAATATCAAAACCAGACAAGACATTACAAGAAAACTGCAGACCAATATTGCTCGTGAACATGGAAAAATCCTCATCAAAATATTAGCAAATTGAATCCAACAATGTATAAAAAAGATTATATACCATGACTAATGGGATTTATCCCAGGTGTGCAAGGCTGACTCATCACTTGAAAATCAATGCAATCTATCTTATCAACAGACAAAAAAGAAAAAGTATCACATGATCATATCAATAAATGCAGAGAAAGCATTTGACAAATCCACACTGAACTCTTAATAAGCTGGAGTGGAACTTCTTCAATTTGATAAAGTTGGGTGAAAGTAACTACACAATTGTCCAGCCCATAGAATATACAGCACCAAGAATGAACCCTAATATAAACTATGAACTTTGAGTGATTATGATGTGTTAATGTATGTTCATTAATTGTAACATATATACCACTCTGGTGGGAATGTTGATAATGAGGGTAGATATGCATGTGTGGGGCAGAGGATATATGAGAAATCTCTATACTTTTCCCTCACTTTTTCTGAAATTTTATTAAAAACTTTTAATAAAAATGATCCAGCTATATTCACTTTATAAGAGGATCACCTTAATTAAAGAATCATTATAAGGGACAAAGAATGACACTATTTGTTGATAAAAAAAGTAGTTCATTAAGAAGATCCAATAATTATAAATATATACATAACTAATAATAGAGCCCCAAAATATAAGAGCCAAAAACTGACAGAAATGAAATAGAATAGATAGTTCTCCATAATAGTTGAATATTTAAATACCTCACTTTAAAAAATGGATAGAATAATGAGAAGATCAATAACGAAATGTTATATACCAACAGACACTGTATCCAACAGCACCAGACTATACATTTTTCTGATGTGCACTTGGAACACTAAGAGACATAGGCCATAAATTAGGCCACAAAACAAGTCTCAGTAAATTTTAAAATATTGAAATCCTGTAAAGTAATTTCTCCAACTCAACAGAAACTAGAAATCATTAAAATAGTAAATCTGAAAAGTTCACAAATATGTGGAAATTAAACAGCACACTCTTAAACAACCAATGGATCAAATGAAATCACAAGGGAAATTATAAAACACTTGTAGGTAAATGAAAGTGAAAAGATACTATACCAAAACTTAAGGGATTCAATGAAAGCAGTGCTCAGAGAGAAATTTATGACTATAAACACCTACATTGCAAAAGAAGAAAGATCTCAAATCAATAACCTGTATCTTTGCACCATAAAGGAAAAAAAGAGAAAACTAAATCCTACTGTAGCAAAAGGAAGGATTGAGTTTAGAGTAGAAAATTTTTAAAGTACATAAGAGAAAAGCAATAGAATCAATAAAACCCAAAGTTGGTTCCTCAGGAAGATCAAAAAATTGGCAAACCTCTAGCCAGACTGGCCAAGAAACACAAAAAGAAGACTCAAATTATTAAAATCAGAAATGAAGCTGACATTACTATAGACCTACAGAAATAAAAAATATTGTAAGATAGTACTGTGAACAATTGCATGCCAAAAAATTAGATATTCTAGATGAAATGGATAAAGTCCTAGAAACAAACTACCAAACCTGACTCAAGAAGAAATAGAAAATCTAAGTAGACTCATAACAAACTGAGATTGAATCAGTAATCAAAAACCTCTCCACAAAGAAAAACCTAGGACCAGATGAATTCTACAAAATATTTTAAAAAGTGTTAACACAAATTCTTCTGAAACTCTTCCAAAATATGTAATTTTGGAGGGATTATTCCCTAATTTATTCTTTGAAACCAGCATTCTCCTATCAAGGCCAGACAAAGACCTCACAAGCAAAGAAAACTACAGATCAATATCCATTACAAATATAGATGTAAAAATCATCAACAAATTACTAGCAACCAAATCCAGCAGTATATTAAGGGGACTCTAAACCATGAGCAGTTGAGATTTGTCTAAAGAATGCAAGGAGTTCAACATTAAGGAAAAGAACAGTCAATGTATATTAGTCTACTAGGACTGCCTTAACAGAACGCCACAGCCTGGGTGGCTTAAATAACAGAAATTTATTTTCTCAGATATAGAGGCTGAAAGTCTAAGATCAAGGTGCTGGTTGGTTTCTAGTGAGTCTTCTCCCTTGCTTACTTCTTGCTGTGTCTTCACATGGCACTTCCTCTGTGCTCATGCACTCCTAGTGTCTCTTCCTCTTCTTGTAGGCATACCAGTCCTACAGGATTAACACTCTATCCTTATTACTTCATTTAATCTGATTACCTCCTTAAAGGCCCTCTCTTCAAATACAGTCACATTGAGGGCTTGGGCTTCAACATACGCTTTTTTTTTTTTGAGGGGGACATGATTCAGTTCATAATGTAATATACCATACTAACAGAATGAAGGGGGAGAAAACTCATATGATTATCTCAACTGATGCAGAAAAAAGCATTTGATAAAATTAGATTTCCCTATTTATGATAAGAATATTCAACAAATTAGAAATTGATGGGCACTTCCTCAACATGATATAGTGCATTTATGAAAAACTCACAGTGAACATCATATTTAATGGTGAAAGACTGAAAACTCTCTCTGTAAGATCAGGAACAAGACATGCAACTTGCTTTCCCCAGTTCTATTCAACATTGTACAGGAAGTCCTAGTCAGAGCAATTAAGCAAGAAAAATAAAGAAAAGATATCCAAATTGAAATTAAGTAGAACTATCTCTATTTTCAGATGACATGATCATATATATAGAAATTCCATGATATTATATATAGAATTCCTAGAGCATCCAGAAAAACTATTAGTGCTAATAAACAAGTTCAGAAATTTTTCAGGATATAAGTTCAACATAAAGTGATCAATTGTAACTTTATATGCTAGTAATAAACTATTCATAAAGGAATTTAAAGTAAACAGTTTCATTCACAATAGCAAGAAATTTAACCAAGATGGTACAAGATTTATACACTGAAAATTACAAACATTGCTGAAAGAAATTAGAGTTAAATGAATGGGAAAAAACCCTGTGTACATGAACTTGAAGATTTAATATTATTACTATCTAATACTCCCTAAATTGATCTAAAGATTCAATGCAATTCCTGTCAATATCACAATAGCCCCCATCAGTTCAGTCACTCAATCATGTCTGACTCTTTGCGACCCCATGGACCACCGCATGCCAGACTTCCTATCCATCACCAACTCCCGAAGCTTGCTCAAACTCATGTCCATAGAGTCAGATGTCAAATACCCCCCTCATTTTTACATAAATGGAAAAGTTGATCCTAAAATTCATGTAAAATTTCAAGGGACTCTGAGTAGCCAAAAAGAGTTTTAAAGAAGCAAAACAAATCTGAAGGAGTGTCTCCATCCATTCAGGCTGCTGTAACAAAATATCATAGACTGAATGGCTTACATACATCAGAAATTTATTTCTCACAGTTTTGAAGGCTAGGAAGTCCAAGAATGTATGTAGCACAACAGATTTGTCATCTGGTGAGGACCTGCTTTCTGGTTCATATATGGCTATCTTCCCAGTGTGTCCTCGTATAGCAGAAGAGACAAGGGAGCTCTACAGGGTTTCTTTTATATGGGCACTAATCTCATTTATGAAACCTCTGCTCTCATGAGCTGATCACCTTCTAAAGACTTCACATCCAAGCACCATCACCCTAGAGGTTAGGATGTCATCATGTGATTTTGGAAAGATACAAGCATTCAGTCAATAGCAAGGAGTCACACGTCCCTGTTTCGAAACTTGACCGAAAAGATACAGTAATTTTTAACAGTGTTGGTAGGAGCTTTCCTGGTGGTCTAGTGGTAGACCACTAGTCTACCTGCCAATGCAGGGGACATGGGTTCAATCCCCAGTCCAGGAAGATTCCACATGCCACAGAGCAGCTAGGCCCATGTGCCACAACTACTGAACCCACACTCTAGAGCCCGCAAGCTGCAACTACTGAGTCCATGTGCTACAACTACTGAAGCCTGCATACCTAGAGCTGTGCTCCACAAGCGAGATCACTGCAATGAGAAGCCTGTGCACCACAATGAAGAGTAACCTCACTCCCTCACCACAACTAGAGAAAGCCGGGGCAGAGCAATAAAGACCCAGTGCAGCCAAAACTATTAAAAGAAAAAAAATTGTCAATAAAGGAATAAGGATAGATATATAGATTAATGGAATAGAACAGGGTCTAGAAATAAATCCATATATCTAAGGTCAATTGATTTTTCACAAGGATGCCAAGATCATTCAATGGGAAAATGACAGTCTTTTAACAAGTGATCCTGGGGAAACTGGATATGTGTATGTATTAATAAAAGAATGAAGTTGGATCCTTACCTCATATCATATGCAAAGATTAGCACAAAGAGGATCAAAGACCTAAATATAAGAACTAAAATTATGAGACTCTTAGAATGAAGCATAGGGGAAGCCTTCATAAAAATGGATTTGGGAGTGGCTTCTTATATATGACACCAAAAGCACAGGCAACAAAAGAAAAAATAGATAAACTGAACTTCATCAAAACTAAAGACTTCTGTGCATCAAAGAAATACTATGAACAGAGTAAAAAGGCAACTCACAATGTCAGAGAAAATATTTGCAAATCAAATATTTAATAAGGGAATAATATCTTAATATCCTGAAGCTCCAGTACTTTGGCTACCTGAAGCAAACAGCCTACTCATTGAAAAAGACTGTGATGCTGGGAGAGACCAAAGGCAGAAGAGGCGACAGAGGATGAGATGGTTGGATGGCATCACCGATTCAATGGACATGAACTTGGGCTAACTCTGGGAGATGGTGAGGGACAGGGAAGCCTGGAGTGCTGCAGTCCAAGGGATCACGAAGAGTCAGACACGACTTAGCGACTGAACAACAGCAATATCCTAATTAAAAAAAAAAAACTCATACAGCTCAATAACAACAACAAAAGAACCAAAAAATTGGCAAGGACTTGAATGTACATTTCTCCAAAGAAGATATAAAAGTGGGTGACAAATATATAACAGATACTCATTACCCAGGTTCAATCCCTGGGTCAGGAAGGTCCCCTGAAGAAGGGAATGGCTACCCACTCCAGTATCCTTGCCTGGAGAATCCCATGGAAAGAGCAGCTAGGCAGGCTACAGTTCATGGGGTCGCAAAGAGTCAGACATGACTGAGCGACTAACACTTCATTGTCACTTTTATTCTGGAGAAGGGAATGTCTACCCACTCCAGTATTCTTGCCTGGAACATTCCATGGACAGAGGAGCCTGGTGGGCTATATTAGGGAAATGCAAATCAAAACCATAGTGAGATACTGCTTCACGCCAATTAGGTTGTGCATGTGTGTGCGTTAGCTATTAAGTCACATTCAACTGTTTGCGACACTATGGACTGTAGCCCTCCAGGCTCTTCTGTCCGTGGGATTCTCCAGGCAAGAATACTGGAGTGGGTTGCCATGCCCTCCTCCAGGGGATCTTCCCGACCCAGGGATCGAACCCATGATCATTACATCTCCTGCATTGGCGGTCAGGTTCTTTACCACTAGTGCCACCTGGGAAGCCAAGTGACTCGGCGGAGATGAAAATTAGCACTTCTCAATCTATGACATGCTTTGGAAACACCTGGGCATCCTGTTAAAATGCAGATTCTGATGTAGTAGGTTTGGGGTGAGGCTTGAGATTCTGCATTAAAAAAAAAATTAGCCATGCCACACAGCATGTGGGATCTTAGTTTCTGGACCAGAGATTGAACCTGCATCCCTTGCATTTTAGGGGGACACAGTTCTAGGGGGCAAAATCTTAACAACCGGACCACCAGGCAAATCCTGAGATTGTGCATTTGTAATAAGCTCCCAGGTAACACTGATGTTGCTGATCTCTGAAGAATATACTTTGAGAAAGAAGGCTGTAAAGGAATGACTGCTCACCTTGGTTGTCAGTAAAAGCCTTCATTTAGTAGTTATTTGAAGAACCAACTGTACTAGAAAGTCATAGAGGCGTGGTTTGTTGGGAATAAGGCTTTGAATAAAGTTGGGTGTGTTTTTGTGTAAAATAACAAACACTATTTAGTATGTGCCAATCACAATGCTAAAGCATCTCATTGATTATCCCTTTTCAGTCCTTTGAACAATTCCATGAGGAAGTCACTTGTCTTTTAGACTGAGTGGCTTATAAACAAAAGAAATTTGTTTCTCACAGTTCTCGAGTCTGGGAAATCAAAGATCAAGTTGCTGGCAGATTCAGTGTCTGGTGAGGGCATACTTTCTGGTTCATAAATGGCCAGCTTCTTGTGGTGTCCTCACATGATGGAAGGAAATAGGGAGCCCTCTGGGGTCTCTTTTGTAAGAGCACTAGTCCCGATCAAGAAGGCTCCATTCTTAAGACCTAATCACCTCCCAAAGGCCCCATCTCCTAACATCATCACACTGGGAATTAAGTTTCAACATGAATTTTAGGGGGACACATTCAGTCTATAGCAGTGCTATTATAGCTGAGGGACTGAGCACAGTGAGGTGAAGTGATTTGTCTATGTTTATGTATGTAGAACATGGCAGAGCCGGGAATTGTACACAGACAGTTGGACACCAGAGCCCTTTAACCAGGGCACTACCCCAAACTTGCATATCAGTGTCTACCTAGAACTCATACACTTCCCAATGGCAAACTATCATTTATGTGTTTATCTGTTTATTCGTCTCTACCTCTTATATGTAAAATCATATAAAAATATCTTTTAGAAAATGATAGAAAAACAGGCTTTGAGTGAATGCTTATTCTGTGCAGGTCTGACCAGGACCTATAACATAAAATCATCTCATTTAACTTAATTCTCACAACAGTCTTTTCAGATAGTTATTATAACCCCCAGTTTATATGCAATGACAGTAGGCTTTGCATAGCTTAAGGAACGTGTTCAAGATCACTAAGCTAGCACAAGGTAGGAGAACCAGGGTGGAAACCCAGGTCCCCAGGCCTATCAGTCTGTACTTCTTTTCATCTAACAGACTGCTTTTGCAATGATCTTCATAGACCTTGGTTTTGTATTACTCAATGAACACTTTTGGCTTTGGGCCATCTAAGCTGTGTAGTCAAGGTTAGTATTTACCATTTATGCTACCTCTTTCAGGCCAGGTAGTTTCAGAGTGGTTCTTTTTTGTTTTGTTTTGTTTTCATTTTACTTTATATGACTTCAAACTTTAATAAATAGGGTGAAGGAGAGGGAATGTAACTGCTGCTATTAATAATTTTATATTAGGCTATAGCCAATTAATGATGTGATCATTTCAGTTGAAGAGCAAAGGGACTGGGCCATATATATACATGTATCCTTTCTCTCCCAACACCTCCCCCTCTCAGTCCAGGCTCAGAGTGGTTCTTTACACTATCCCAACCTCATCGGTTCCCAAGGCCAGATTTCCTGGTTATCAAACTTTGGCTATAATCCTGTTCTCGAGGATCCTGCTACACAGCAAATTTTCATTGTGTGTGGTTGTGGTTATGGTGAGTGGTGATGGGGTGGTGGTGGAGGCTGGTTAAACATAAACACCCATCAGCCATATTTGGGGCTTTTAAACTTGATAAGCATCCACATTCTCTACACACTTTCTCAGTGGATTTGAGAATAGTTATTTTAAATGGTTGTTTTAAAAAAGTACATCTTGAACTTCACAGTGAAGTCTGAGAAGTCAAAGCAACTACATGCCACAGTGGAATTAGATGTGCTAGATAATGGGTGGACTTGTACTCAAACTTGAGCAAAATGTTCTCATTGGGTTTTTTTAACCATTGTCAAGATGAAATGAGTTATGTTATATGAGACAGTTTAAATTCAGAGAAAAGTATACAGAGAACTAGAAGAGACACACCCATATACCACATCTGATATTAACAAATGCTAACCTTTTGCTTCAAGTTTTTTCATTTTTTTAATAAAATTATATTACAGAAATTTCCAGTTGTAAGGTGGTTGAGTAAAATATTCGAGTTGGGGTAAATAGACCCCTGGGAATACAGAGGTACTCTATATCTATTTCCATATCCTCTCCTTATATATTCTCTCCTGAAACTGATCAGACTGAGTAAAGATAGTAGAAGGTTTAATAAACTTGCCCACTGATAGATCATTAAACATAATTTTTTTATGAAATATGACTAAGTGATTAGAGCATATGATTCGAAAGGAGTTCAGGGAATTGAGTGACTTTGCTATAACAAACTCCTTTTAATACTTGTTTATGTGAAAAAAGTCTCCTAGCCCTCCCACATACAAAAATGTGAAAGAGGGATAGAATTGATGCTGAACCTTGTCTAATTCTGTCAGAAAGTAGTATCAGTTAAGAGATACCTAAGTTAAAAGAGAACCTATCCTCATACAATGCATTCAGAAATGAATTTGCAATAAAATTTTATTTTTAGGTTTAATAAATTTAATGACTTAATAAATATTAAACATTTTTATTTAATATTATAAATAAAGTAATTAATGATTAATAATTATTTAATAAATATTTAATAGTCAATAATTATTTAATAAAACATTTAATAAAGTAATTAAACATGTTATATTCTTTTTAAAATTGTGTAATAGTGATAATTATGATGCAGTTCAGAAGAAAGGCATATAGAACTTTGTGCCAATAGAAAATTTTTTAAGTTAATTTCAATTTACATATGTATTTTGATGTGACTTAACTATAGACATTCCAGTATAAAAATATACTAAGATAAAAATACTGGGGGTATGGAATGGATATATGAGGTCAAAGAAAAATAGGAACTGTGTATATTTAAAGGAGATAATGCTTCAATGGTTTTTATTTTATTCACAATCTGTGGAAAATTATATTCCTTGTACCTCCTTACACATATGAAAAAAAGAGTCAACATTAAAACGTGCAAAGATTTGAAGACCACTGAAGTAAAGATTTTATTGCCTCCTTCTTTCAGAAATCATCTAAATTAACCAGTATGAAAAGAAATCAGTATACACTCTGTAACCTACAACAAAAATGTATGAGGAAGGGGTGCCAAATATAACACATGCAGGTATGTATGCAGGTATGAAAGATACCAGGTGAGGTTAGGTGGGACAGTAAAATTCAGTTGAAGCTGGCAGAAATGATACATTGAACATTCTCTGATCAAAATGAACTATATGTAGAAAAATTAGATAACAGTAACAAGAAAACACTATCACTTGAAAAATCATGAATACTATATGAATTTTAAGATCAGTAGGTCATGGAGAAGGAAATGGCAACCTACTCTAGTATTCTTGCCTGGGAAATTCCATGGACAGAGGAGCTTGGCGGGCTACAGTCCATGGGATTGCAAAAGAATCCGACATGACTTAGAAACTAAACAACAACAGTCATACTTCCAAGGAATTTATAATTCAGTGGGGAAGAGAAGGTGTATGTGTAAATAATTAGAATTCCAAAGTGAGAGTGATAGGTGCCCTTAAGGTATTTGTAGAAGTGGGTTGTAGATCTTGCTTCTTCCAGTGTCCTCACCTTAGGCCTACTGATTGAGAACTGGCCCTTTAGCAGTGTACCTGGCTGATTCATATATGCCCATTAAATTTGAGAAGTACAGCTGTAGATTTCTGAAAAGAAAAAAATTTCTTCTCACTGGCAGAATCAGAGAAGTCTTCTTGAAGGAAGAGGAGAATAGAGCCTTGAAATGTTAAACTGATACTAAATTTTCAGTCTTGAGTGGAATGAATAAAGTAGCTTGTACCCTTCAATAACTTAATAAATCTTTATTATGAATTAGTTACCTTCTTTTTTGGTTTTATTTTTTTAAGGAGTCTTATTGTGTGACATGCTGACATGGCCAGATATCAGAAATGGCCCTAAAGAAACTGGCAAAGCCCTTGGCCAGTTTCCATTAGAATGGCTCTTTATTATCTTAGCCAAAATAAAATCATGGTCTTTAGTGGATTCTCAGTAGCCTTCCAGTTACTCCACTCAAGAGGAGAGGGACCAAAATGGGACTTTGGAGAAGTTTCTTATGTAATGCCGTGGATCTCAGCTCTTCGTTCAGTTCTCGTAAATATTACAATGCAATTCTAACTGCTTTGATTCCCATGATGATATTGTTATCAAGATCTCTGATTCCTCTAATTCTGGTATTTTCTTATTATGTGAAACCTTGAACATTATACTTTAATGTACCTAATTTTTAGTCACCTGAGTTTGTAGACATGAACATTACTAAAGTAATACAAAAAAGAAGAAAACAATGAAAAAGAAGGAAAAAAATCATCTTAGAAAAATATTCAAGTATTGGAGCTAAAGACAACTGTCAGAAAGTGCCATGGAATATTGCTAGTCTAGAGCTTCACTCTTATCTGTCTCAGAAACCAAGACAAATGAGGTATTACTTGCATGCTTCCATGGTTCTGTGGAACTAAAAGTGGTAAAAAAGCAGATTGTTGCACACAATTTTTGAGGAAGCTTCCAATGTCATTAAGGAAGAATATACAAATGCAAATCAAGTAGTGTTTGCCAAAGTTGACTGTGATCAGCACGCTGATATAGCCCAGAGATACAGGATAAGCAAATGCACAACCTTCAAATCATTGCATAATAGGATGATGATGAAGAGAGGATACAGGGGTAGTGACAAGTGAAAGAACTTGCAGATTACATCAGGCAACAAAAAAGTGACCCCTTCAAGAACTTCATGACTTAGCAGAAATCACCACTCTTGTCCACAGCAAAAGAAATATCATTAGATATTTTGAGCAAAAAGATTCAGAAAACTATAGAGTTTTTGAAAGAGTAGCAAATATTTTGCATGATGATTGTGCCTTCCTAGCTAGCTGCATTTGGGGTTGTTTCAAAACCAGAAAGATTCAATGGAGACAACATAATTTACAAACCATCAGGGCTTTCTGCTCCAAATATGTTGTACTTGGAATCTATGACAAATTTTGATGAGACTTACAATTAGATTCAAGATAAATGTGTTCCTCTTGTCTGAGAAATAGCATTTGAAATGGAGTGAGATTGACAGAAGAAGGACTGCCTTTTCTCATATGGTTCCATTGTATGAAAGAAGATACAGAAAGTTTAGAAATGTTCCAAAATGAAGTAGGCCAACAATTAATAAGTGAAAAATGTACAATAAATTTTTACATGCTGATGGTGACACATTTAGACATTGTCTTCTGCACATACAGAAAACTCCAGCAGATTGCCCTGTGATAGCTATTGACAGCTTTAGGCATATGCGTGTGTTTGCAGACTTCAGTGATGTAGCAATTCCTGAAAAACTCAAGCAGTTCATATTTGACTCACATTCTAGAAAACTACACAAATAATTCCATCATGGTCCTGACCCAACTGATACAGCCTCAGGATAGGAAGTCTAAGATGTAGTAAGCAGTCCACCTGAGAGCTCCTTCCAAAGCACCCAGTGAATATAAGTATACTTTATTGAGGGATGGAGATGAGCTTTAAAAACTTAGAAAAACTTGCAAGCCTTTCCATTATGAAAATTATATTTTCATAATTCTATGTTTTTATTTTGAATAAACTGAAAGATTTCGGTTTTTAAAATTTATTTATTATTTAATTGAAGGATAATTGCTTTACATAATTTTGTTGTTTTCTGTCAAACCTCAACATGAATCAGCCATAGGTATACACATATCCCCACCCTCTTGAACTTCCCTCTCATCTCTCTCCTGATTCTACCCCTCTAGGTTGACACAGCCCCTGTTCGAGTTTCCTGAGACATACAACAAACTCCCATTGGCCATCTATTTTACATATGGTAATGTAAATATCCATGTTATTTTTTCCATACATCTCACCTTCATACATCTCATCTTCAATTTTTTTTTAATAAACTGAAAGAAGATTAAAAAAAAAAAAAAGATCAGTAAGTTAAATTCTATGGAAACTTCTATTGGAGTTTTGATTGGGATTGCAATGTATTCATAGATTACTTTGAAGGAAACTGACATCTTAATCATTTTGTGTCTTCCTATCCATGCTTACCTCTTTATTTAAATCTTCTTTTAAGTGCTTCTGTAAAAGTTTATATAATAATTGATTACATGTAACTGTGATGTACCTCTTTTGATGTAATTTGTCCCTTATATTTTATGGTATCTTGTATTTTGTCTATTTTTCCTTATTTATAGATACATTTACTTATTTTTTAATTTATCTTGATTCTTGAATCTTGCTCATATTATTTTTGGTCATTTATCTTTAGATTTTCATGGATTTTTTAATATGACCACATCATCTGTAAATAATGAAAATTTTATTTTTTCTTTTATAATCCTTATTTTAATTGTTTCTTATCTTACTTCATCAGCCATGATCTCTAGTGAGCGGTGAGTGCATTGAGATAATCAACTTCTTTTCCTTGTTCCTGATTCAATATCAGTGTTTCTAACATTTTACTACATAGCACGAGGCTCACTATAGTTTTTTGTAGACATCAAAGGTTAAGAAAATTTCTTTTATTCCCATTTTGCTAAGAATTTTTAAATCACAAATTTGTGGACAATTTATTGAAATAACTTCTCTGCATTTAGTGGGATGATTTGATCTTTTCTTCGCTTTTTCTATAATTACTGGAACAAATTCAACTTGACTTAGTCATGATGCAATTTTTAAAAAAAGCTTGGCCACACCACACGACATTTTAGTTCCCCAGCCAGGGACTGAACCCCCAGCCTCTGCATTGAGGGCACAGAATCTTAACCATTGGACTGCCAGGGAAGTCCCTCTGATGCAGTTTTTATAAAAACTAATTTATTGGTTGGATTCATCTGGCAGACATTTTAAGAGTTTTTCATTTATAACCTTATGTTGAATTTGCTTATAATTTTACTGTGTTTTTTGGTTCTTAACCTTTTTATTGGTTTATTTTGAAATTTAGATTGTCATAGGATCATAAAGGAATTGAAGGCATTGCTTCTTTTTCTATTATCTCAAGTAGTTTTTAGAAGATAGGAGGAATTTACCTGAACATAATAAAGGCCATATAGGAAAAGTCCACAGCAAATGCCATACTCAATGGTGAAAAACTGAAAGTCTTTCCTCTAAGACCAGAAACAAGACAAGCATGCCCACTCTCACCACTTATATTCAAGTACTTGGGTCCTAGCCAGAAAAATTAGGCAAGAAAAAGGTATAAAAGACATCCTAATCAGAAAAAAAAAGAAGTTAAATAGTTGTTTGCAGATGGCATGATTTTATGTATAGAAAATTATTTATATGTAGAAAAGATTCACAAAGAAGCTGTTAGAACTAATAAGTATCCAGTAAATCTGAAAAATACAAATTCAACATAAAAAATCAGTTTCATTTCTATAATCTAGCAATGAGTTATTTGAAAATAAAATAACTTACAATAGCAAAAAGAATAAAATACTTAGGAAAAGCCTTCAGCAAGAAGGTGAAAGCCATACACTGAAAGCTATAAAATATTGACGAAAGAAATTAAAGAAGACACAAATAAATGGAAAGACATCCCATGTTCATGAACTGGAAGACTCAATATTATTAAAAATGTCCATAGTATTCAAATTGACCTACAAATTAAATGTTATCCTCATCAAAATCCCAATGGCATTTTTTTACAAAAAGAGGAAAACAATTGAAAAATTCATATGGAACCACAAAAGACCCCAAATAACAAAGCAGTCTTGAAAAGGAACAAATGTGGGGACATTATACCTTACTGGTTTCAAAATACATTACAAAGCTACAGTAATTAAAACAGTATAGTAATGGGATAAAGACAGGCATATAGACCAATGGAACAGAATAGCTGCTGCTGCTGCTAAGTCACTTCAGTCATGTCTGACTCTGTGCGACCTCTAGACAGCAGCCCACCAGGCTCCTCTGTCCCTGGGATTCTCCAGGCAAGAATATTGGAGTGGGTTGCCATTTCCTTCTCCAATGCATGCATGCATGCTAAGTTGCTTCAGTCGTGTCTGACTCTGTGCAACCCCATAGATGGCAGCCCATCAGGCTCCTCTGTCCCTGGAATTCTCCAGGCAAGAACACTGGAGTGGGTTGCCATTTCCTTCTCTGGGAACAGAATAGAGGGCCTTGAATTGACCCAATAAGGTCATGGTCAACTGATCTTCAACAAAAGTGCCAAGAATCTACAAAAAATAAAAGTCTCTTCAACAAACAGGAAAGTTTGGAAAGCTGGATATCTGCATCTCATACAAAAAGATGAAATTGGACCCTTTCCTTCACTCCACATACAAAAATCAACTAAAAATGTATTAAAGACTTAAGCATGAGAACTGAAACTACAAAACTCCTAGAAGAAAACATTGGGGAAAACCCTCCTGACACTGATCTTGGCAATGACTTCTTGGGTATGATGCACAGGCAACCAAAGCAAAAATTGACAAGTGGGAGTACATCAAAAAACCCAAATAACCTGATTTTAAAATGGGCAAAGGTCCTGAATGGACATTTTTCCAAAAAAGCATACAGATGGCCAACATGTATATAAAAAGATGCTCAACATTACCAGTCATGAGGAAAATCCAAATCAAAACCACAGTGAGCTATCACCTCACACCTGTTAGAATAGCTATTTTCAAGAAGACAAAAGATATTGTGGAGCTTACAATGAGTGATGTGGTAGGGAGGGAAGACAGATGTTTTTAAAAAGATGAAAGTTAAATGTTGGTGAGGATGTCAAGAAAAGTGTTGGTGGGAATGAATGATCTAGTAATCCAACTTCTGGGTACATATCTAAAGGAAATGAAAGCTGTACCTTGAAGAGATAGCTGCACTCCCATGTTCATCACAGCATTATTTAAAATAGCCAAGATATGGAAACAACAAAAATGTCTATTGACATGTGAATGGATAAAGAAAGTGTGGTATTACACACAATGGAATATTATTTGGCCTTTAAAAAGGAAAAAAGACATCTATCTCATACAACAACATGGACCAACCTTCAGGATATTATGCTAAGTAAAATAAACCAACACATAAAAACAAATACTGCATGATCCCGTTTATATAAGATATCTAAAATAGTCAAACTCATAGAAGCAGATAGTAGAATGGTGGTTGCCAAGGGCTGAAAAGAGGAAGAAGTATGGAGTTGCTGTTCAATGGCTTAAAGTTTTAGTTTTGTATGATGAGTAAGTTCTAGAAAGCTTTCTATAACACTGTGCCTACAGTTAGTAGTTTTGTGCACTTAAAAATTTTGTTAAGGGGGTAGATCTCATGTTGTGTTATTACCAAACAAACAGGCAAACAAACTGGGGTAAGAGAAAACTTTTGAAGGTTATATATGTTTATTACCTCATTTGTGGTGATGGTTTCACAAGTACATGTACATGTCCAAACTCATCAAATTGTAAACATTAAATATATGCAGTTTTCTGAATTTCAATTATGCCTTAGTAAAGTTGTTTAAAAAATAATAAATACATACATATTATTTTATTTTTTCCTTTAAAGTTTGCTTTGCAAAATAGTCTGGAAAATTCTTTGGCTTAGTGGTTAGTTTTTTGTTGTTGTTGTTGTTGTTGTTGTTGTTGTTTTGCTGCTTCTAAGTCTCTTCAGTCATGTCCGACTCTGTGCAACCCCACAGACATTTCTGCTACTATTCAATTTCTCTAGTACTTTTAGTCTGATATTCTTCTTGATTGATTTAAGTACATTTTATTTATTTATTTTTTTTTTCTTCAGCCTTGTCTGAAACTAGCCCGCATGCTCTACAGCACACACGACGAGCACAGTGTCAGTACTGCTATTCCTCCTCTTACGACCACCGAGACCAGGGTTTAGATCCGATGGGAAAGGGAACTGGAGGGTTTAAGTACATTTTAAAAGGAAGTTACTCATTCTGTCTACATTTCCAAATGTATTGACCTACACTCACTGTTCATAGTATTATTTTATTATCTTTAAATTTCTATGAAATCTGTAGTAATGTCCTCCAATATTTATTTGTCTGTAGAGAACCTTCTCATGTTGTTGATCACTTCTGTTGTTTTTATTAATGTTTCTTTTTGATTTTTATTATTTTCTCTTTAAAACTATAAAATTCCCCCCAAATAATCCCCTTAAACTGAATCCCACAATTTCTGTATGTATTCCTTTCAGTGCTGCTTATTGCAAATACTGTATCCATCATGATCTCTTCTTTAATCCATATTTCATTTATAAGTTCTTTAGAGTCCACATTTTTGCTATAATTATTGACTTCTAATTGTATTAGTTGTGGTTAAAGAAAGAAGTCTATATGGCATTGTATTCTTGGAACTGATTGAATTGGGCTTTGTGGTGAATTACTTGTATTTTTTTCTCATTTACTTACTCATTGGAGTAATCAAGGATTCCTTATTCCTTTTCTCCCCTCTCTTGGTTTGATATACATTTTGTTTCTATTCTTTTGATGGTTTTTTATCTTTATACTTAATACAGATTAAATTTAATCTGTATTTCTTTCCTCCTAAAAAATAAAATGCTTTTAGGGTACTTTAATTTCTTTTTTTTAAAGATTTCTTTATTTCTTTATTTTTGGCTGTGCTGGGTCTTAGTTGCTGCATGCAGGGTTTCTCTAGTTGTGGTGAGCGGGGGCTACTGTCTAGTTGTAGTTTTTGGGCTTCTCATTGTGGTGACTTCTCTTCTTGAGGAGCATGGGCTCTAAGGCATACAGGTTTCAATAGTTGTGGCCCACAGGCTTAGATGCTCCATGGCATGTGGGATCCTCCTGGACCAAGGATTGAACCTATCTGCTGCATTGTAAGGCAGATTCTTAACCAGGAGACCACCAGAGAAGCCCGTAGGATGTTTTAATTCTGAGCTCACATGTTCCATCTTCTATGTTACTATTGTTTAGATTTTTAGTTTCATTTTATATTTACCATTTTTATTAGTAATTTATTAGAGAGGCAATGTAGCAAACAGGTTATGGGCACAGATTCTGTAGCCAGACTTTGCCACTTATTAGCTATGAGACAGTGAACAAGTCACTTATCCTCCCTGAGTCTGTTTTCTCCTTTATAAAATAGGATTATATCAGTACCTATCTCTAAAGATTCTTGTAAAGTGCTAAATATAATATTTGGCTCATAGCAAGTGCTGTATAAGTATTATATAATAGTGGTAGATGTAATATTATTTAGGCATATTGTTTAGCACTTTATATGTTTACAGTGATTTTTGTAACTAAAACTTTTCTTCTAGTTTTATTTCCTTTTTGTGATAATGTGTCATTTAGTAGTTCTGTTAGTGATGGTCTGTGAGTAATAAACTCGGAATTTATATGCCTGTAAAAGTATTTTATGCTCCTCTAAGATGAGAGCTTAGCTGTGTAGAGCTTATTAGATTGTTATTTTCCTTCAGCACTATGAATATATTATTTTTTCTGACATCTCTTATTGGTGATTCAATATCTACAGCAACTGTGGCATTCTTTGTTTTTTCCCTTCCATTTTTATTGAGATACAGTTGACATACACTGCACCGTGGCTTTCTTTCCTTTGCAATTAATCTATCTTTTCTCTGTGGCTGCAATTTCACTGTAGTCTATCTAGTTGCGATTTGTTGTAACATAACCTTCTAGGGAGTCACTTACATTGCATATGCTACTTGAATCTGGGGACACTCACTTTTCTCAGTTCTGAAATTTTTAGCAAATATTATCTTGAAGATTGCATATACACTGTAGTTTCTAGAACTCCTGATGGCCAAATGTTGGCTATTCTCATGCTATCTTTCATGTCTCTTCACCTCACTTTCATATGTTCTTTTTCTCTCTTTGTGCTGCATTTTCAGTGATGTCCTCAGCTTTATCTTCCAATTCATTTAACTCTTTTCAATGATTTCTAACATATTGTTTCATACGTTGAGTTTTTTAAATTTCAATGATTACATTTTCCAAATTTGGAAGTTTTTATTTGGATCATTTGTAAATTCACCTATTCTTCTTCATTTTCTCTCTTTTTAAAAAATGATTTCAAAGAGAGCTTAAATTAAATACATTTTAAATGCCAAATTATTTCTAGTTTTGAGTCCAAAATCTTGTTCACAGTGTTTTGTTTTCTTGTAAGTCTTGAATGTGAACTAGTCTTCAGAGGAAGTTATTTTCAGTAGGTATCCCAGACACTTTGGTAGCAGATGAAATCCTGTAGGTCAATTTGGCCCTTTTTACCAGATGCTATAGAATCTTCTTGCTTCAAACATGTTTTTTATTTCTTGCTTCAGTTTCCTGAACCATGCAAGTACCATGAATTTGAGTCTCACTTCCATGGATAATGCAGATTTGGGAACCCATTCTTACAACTGTCTCTTTTTTTACCCATACTGACAAGAGTATGACAAGCTATTTTGCTTCTTCTCTTGGCAGGTAGAGTTTTGTGATTCTCTGTTTCACGTAAAGGACATTTTTTTTTTTTTTTGTGGGGGTGGGGAGGTGCATGTAGCTTTAGGCAGGAAACTCAATTCTAGCTTTCTACATGGTCCTGAGCCCTTATTTGCTATCCTTGAATAGATGTTAAAATACAAATACTCCAAGACCTGTCCTTGTCACCTCTAAGAGCTGTTCTATATCAATATCTCCTTGCCATTCTAACTTTTGAGTTCCTTCTGGTTTTTATAAAGGTATTTCCTCTTCCTATTTTTAATCTTGACCAGGCATTTTTAACTGATTTTTTCATATTTTATCTAACATCTATTTTGTGTTTGAGGCAGAAGGTTGCTTTTGTTTTCATTTTTACTATTGTCTCAGTACACCATCTTGACAAGGAGTATCTCTGGTTTGATATGTACAGGTACTAGCAAGCTGGAAAGGGGGCTTAATGGTTCACTTGATCCCAGATCAGAGCTTAAAAGATAAAAGTCCTGTTAACCTGCTTTTTGCTTTACAGTACTTAGTCCTACTTATTTAAAGCTAAACTCTTACTGTATAATTTGCTTCAAAGAATTTCCCCAAATATAAATATAGACTAATTACATTGCATTGTTACTTAGATTTGAACACTTAATATAGCTTCCTCAGAGGACAATTCAAATGAAGTATAAATGGTGCAAGGTTCAGAATGAAGTAAAGATTATTTGAGGTTTTATTTTTTGCTGTTGAGTTGTAAGTATTCTTTATATACTTTGTATATTAACCCTTTATCTGATATATGATTAATATATTGCAAATACTTTACCCCATTCTGTAGGCTGTCTTTTCACTTTGTTGATGATTTCTTTTGCCATATAGAACCTTTTTAGTTAAATATAGTCCACTTTTTTTTTAATTTTGTTGCTTGTGCTTTAGGTGTGATTTTCAAAAAATCATTTCTATGTCCCATGCCAAAGAGCTTTCTTCTGTTTTCTTTTAGGAGTTTCATGCTTTCATGTCTCATACTTCAGTTTTTAATCCATTTGGAGTTAATTTTTTGAGTAGCATAAGGTAGAGATTAACTTTGATTCTTATTCATGTACATATCAAGTTTCTCCAGTATCATTTATTGAAGAGAATCTCTTCTTTTCATTGAGTATCCTTGGCTTACTTGTCAAATATTACTTGACTGTATATGCTTGGGTTTATTTCTTGGATCTCAATTCTTTTCCATTGGTCTATTTGTCTTTTTTATGCCAATACCATACTATTTTAATTACTATAACTTTACAGTATACCTTGAAATTAAAAAGTGTGATGCCTCCTGCTTTGTTCTTCTGTTCTCAGAATTTCTTTTATATATGAATGGCCAATAGATATCTGAAAAGTCACTAGTTAGTAAAGAAATGCAAATTAAAACAACAGTGAGCTCTCAACCCACACCTGTTAGAATGGGTATCATCAAAAAGTCCAGAGATAACAAATGCTGGCATGAATGTGTAGAAAGGGGCACCCTTGTATATTATTCATGAAATTGCATGTTGGTCCAGCCACTTTGAAAAAACAGTATGGAGGTCCCTCAAGAAATTAAAAATAGAACTATGAAATGATCAACAATTCCACTTCTGGGAATATGTCAAAAGGAAATGAAAACACTAACTCAAAAAGATGTCTGCACTGCCATATTCATAGACACATTATTTATGATAGTCAAGATACGGAAACAACCTAAGTACCCATTGATGGATGAATGGATAAAGAATTTGTGATATACATGTACACACACACACATAGATACAGTGGAATATTATTCAGCCATAAAAAAATAAAGGAAACACATATATATGGGATTTAGAAAGATGGTAATGATAACCCTATATGCAAAACAGAAAAAGAGACACAGAAGTACAGAACAGACTTTTGGACTCTGTGGGAGAAGGCAAGGGTGGGATATTTCGAGAGAACAGCATCAAAACATGTATATTATCTAGGGTGAAACAGATCACCAGCCC
Organism: Cervus canadensis; assembly: GCF_019320065.1. Lineage (NCBI taxonomy): Eukaryota > Metazoa > Chordata > Mammalia > Artiodactyla > Cervidae > Cervus > Cervus canadensis. Next base: position 110,515,067 of record NC_057419.1, read on the forward strand.
AGGTTGGATGCATGAGACAAGTGCTCGGGCCTGGTGCACTGGGAAGACCCAGAGGGATCGGGTGGAGAGGGAGGTGGGAGCGGGGATCGGGATGGGGAATACATGTAAATCCATGACTGATTCATGTCAATGTATGACAAGACCCACTACAATATTGTAAAGTAATTAGCCTCCAACTAATAAAAATAAATGAAAAAATAATTAATAAATAAATAAACAAATAAATAAAGGAAGTCCGACCATTTGTGACAACATGGATGGACCTTGAAGACATTATGCTAAGTGAAATAAGTCAGAGAAAGGCAAATAGGATATGATCTCGTTTATTTGTGGAATTTAATTTAAAAAGAAAACCAAAAGCACCAAACTCATAGGAAAAAAGATCAGTTTGTAGTTACCAGAGGCCAGAAGGGGAGTAGTTTAAAGGGAGATAGTCAAAAGGTACAGACTTTCAGTTATAGAATAAGTACTAGGGACATAGTGTACAACATGATGACCATAGTTCCTGCTGCATGATGTACAGGGAGTGGTTAAGAGGGCAGATCTTAAGAATTCTCATTACTACAAGAAGGGTTTTTTTTTTCCTTTGGTATTGATATGAGATGACAGATATTAACTAAACATAATGTGGTAATCATTTCACAATATATGTAAATTAAACCATCATCCTGTACACCTTAAACTTATACAGTAAAAAGTATCAATTATTTCCCATTAAAACTGGAAGAAAATGAAGTAAAGAGGCATTAGACTTAGCCACCTCCTCTCATTGTTTTCCTGGGTTGTGTCACCACATTTGGTATTCTTGCTAAAATGTCTCTCATGACTTTTTGACTTCTGAATTTTGCTCTTAAAAGTTTTCAAAAAAGAACTAATCACATTGTTCAAATATAACAAAGAGTTCAAAGAACATAATCAATCTGATTTCAGTGTTGACCCTCTGGTGATGTCCATATATAGAGTTGTCTCTTGGGTTGTTCGGAAAGAGTGTTTCCAATAAGCAGCATGTTCTCTTGACTAAACTCTGTTAGCTTTTGCCTTGCTTCATTTTGTACTTCAAGGCCAAACTTGCCTGTTATCCCAGGTATCTCTTGACTTTCTACTTTTGCATTTCAGTCTGCTAGGATGAAAAGGACATCTTTTTTGTGTTAGCTCTGGAAGGTGTTGTAGGTCTTTATAGAGCCATTCAACTTCAGCTTCTTTAGCATCAGTGGTCGTGGCATAGACTTGGATTACTGTGATATTGAATGGTTTGCCTTGGAAACAAACTGAGATCATTCTGTTTTTTTTGAGATTGCACCCAAGTACTGCATTTCAGACTCTTGTTGACTAGGAAGGCTACTCCATTTATTCTAGGGGATTCTTGCCCATAGTAGTAGATATAATGGTCATCTGAATTAAATTCACTCATTCCCATCCATTTTAGTTCACTGATTCCTAAGATGTTGATGTTCACTCTTGCTGTCTCCTGCTTGATCATGTCCAATTTACCTTGATTCATGGACCCAAGATTCCAGATTCCTATGCAATACTGTTTTTTATAGCATTGGACTTCACTTTCACCACCAGACACATCCCCAAGTGAGTGTCATTTCTGCTTTAGCCCAGCCACTTCTTTCTTTCTGAAGCTATTAGTGATTGCCCTCTGCTCTTCCCCAGTAGCATATTGGACACTTTCTTACCTGGGTGGCTCTTCTTCTGGTATCATCTTTTTGCCTTTTTATACTGTTCATGGGGTTCTTGAAGTGAGACTATTGGAATGGTTGCCATTTCCTCCTCCAGTGGACCGTGTTTTGTCAGAACTCTCCACTATGACCCATCTGTCTTGGGTGGCCCTGCACAGCCTGTCTCATAGCTTCATTGGATTATGCAAGCCCCTTCACCATGAGAAGGCTGTGATCCATGAAGGGTCCCTAATTAATCTGATGATGACTATGTAACAGGCAAAATGTACCAACATTTACCTACTGAGTACTGAATTCCATTTACCTGTGCTAATTGCTATCTCATAGCACTATGTGGTTTAATGTAATCTTATCAGACAAGTATTAGCGCCTCCATATCATTTCATAACACAGTGGTAAGAGTTCAAATCAAGAATCAGATTTCCAGGGTTTTAATCATGGCCCTAGTATTCACTAGCTACATGATCTGGAGCAGATCACCTAAACATTCAAAGTTTCAGTGTTCCCATATCTAAAGTGGGAAACACTTTAAGCAAAAGGCCTGAATCATAGCGTAACTGTGAGGTTTAAATGAGTTACTACATATTAAGGTCTTAGCACAATGTCTGGCACATAGGTGATCAAGACTGCTGAGCTGTTATTATTGCTACTAGAACAGATAATCATGAATGTCTAGTCCCAGGTCACAAAGCTGTCTAATTCTCTATTTCTTATTCTTTGCCTTGTTCTGTGCTGCTTGTGATGGCAAGTCAATTCTCCTTTTTTGGTTTCAGTGAAGGTCCTCATTAAAAAAAAAAATTATTTATTTATTTGGCTGCACCAGGTCTTAGTTGTGGCATGCAGGCTCTTTAGTTACAGCATGCAAGCTCTTAGTTGTGGTATGTGGGGGTCTATTAATAGTTCCCTGACCAGGAATTGAACCTAGGCCCTGTGTATGGGGAGCCCAGAGTCTTGGCCACTGAGGGAAGTCCCAAGAGCCTCATCTGTAAAGTAAGCTTTGTGATCTCTTGCTATACTATAAAGTCATCTTTCTGTTCTAAAAAACAAAAACAATGATTTCTGGATAGATTTATATAGTCTAAGTCAAAAGTTGAGCGAAGAGCATTCTTTTCCTGGAAGCCCTTAGCATGACAGCACAGATACAAGGCTGAAAGGGGGATACCAGCAAATATGGCACTGTGACCTAAAGTGCAAGTGTCTGCATGATCTGTGAATTATTCTGAGTTTTTCTAGTTGTTCTAAGAGTATACAGCACATATGATCTGATACACTCACAAAGCTTATTACTGAGAAGCACTGGGAATGCTCTTCTGTCCAAGTCAAAGACAAGATAAATTTGGTTCTTGGCCTTCCTCTGTATAAGGATGGGAAGGGTCATGTCTAAAGAGAGAAAGGCAAGCATCAAAATCCACTCTCGTGAGGAAATCTTTCTATGAAAATGATTGAGGAGCTTGTCTACACCCATTAGATCTGTTATAACGAAATACCATAGACTGGATGACTTAACAACAAACATTTATTTCTCACAGTTATGGAGTGTGGGAAGTCTAAGACCAAGGCACTGACAGATCAATGTTTGGTGAGTGCTCACTTCTTGATTCATAGAAGGCCATTATCTCCATGTATCCTCACATGGTGGACAGAGAGAGCTCTGGTCTCTTCAACCCCTTACAAGGGCACTAATCCCATTTATGAGTATTTATGACATAATTACCTTCTAAAGGCCATACTTCCAAACACCATCACACTGGAGATTTTATTTCAACATATGAATTTTAGGGGACACAAACAGTCTTTAGCAGAGCTCCAAGGAATAATCTTCTCTGTACAGGATAGGACACAACTTAGTGACTGAACAACAACAACAATTTAATCCACTGTTGATTCCATCTGTATCTTGAACTGACTTCACCTCAAACCACCAGTTCATCAAATAATAGGTAATATTTACTGAATCCTTACAACCTGCCAGGCGCTACTCTAAGTGCTTTGAATGTAGTGCTTTAATCAATATATCATTCCTCTGAGGCAGATACTGGCATTACCCTTATTTTATTTTATTTTATTTTTCCATTCTGGAACATCTGTTCATTTACACTACCCTTATTTTCAAGGAAGGAAATAGAGGCCAAGAGAGGGTAAGTTCCCCACATTCTCTGGCTAGTAAGTCAGGATTTGGAACCCAAGCAATCTCGCTCCACAACCTGTTCTCCTAAATGCCATGCTATAAGCAGATGTGTCATAATTAACTTAGTTACCAGTGTTTTTCACTCAATTCCATAATTATACACTAGAGTCCTGGGCTGGTTTCCTCTTTCAAATCTAGTGACTGACCAGTGTGTATTGATTTCCATAATCCTTTAACAGAGAGGGTAGAATAAGTGACTTTTAAAAATAATATCAGGCAAAAGACTTTGTTGACAGTTCATGATCTGATTTCTGCTCAGGAACATTTTAACATAATAATTCTGAGATGTAAATTAGTGATTTTTTCCAATGCAGACAGTACAAGTAAAATAGAAATTATGTTTCTCAGCAGTATCTGAATTAAATATATACATGATGTGAATGCTTAAAGAATATTTTAAAATGCAAGTAGAAATGTGATCACTTAAAATATTGTTCGATTAAAACTAATCTTGGAGTTAATGATGTTTTATTTTTTTTTCTTCTTTGTGTTTTTTTTCCATTTATTTTTATTAGTTGGAGGCTAATTACTTTACAATATTGTAGTGGTTTTTGCCATAGACTGACATGAATCAGCCATGGATTTACATGTGTTCCCCATCCCGATCACCCCTCCTGCCTCCCTCTCCATCCCATCCCTCTGGGTCTTCCCAGTGCACCAGCCCTGAGCGTTTGTCTCATGCATCCAACCTGGGCTGGTGATCTGTTTCACTCTTGATAGTATACTTTTTTCAATGCTGTTCTCTCTGAACATCCCACCCTCGCCTTCTCCCACAGAGTCTAAAAGTCTGTTCTGTACATCTGTGTCTCTTTTTCTGTTTTGCATATAGGGTTATCGTTACCTCTTTCTAAATTCCATATATATGCGTTAGTATACTGTATTGGTCTTTATCTTTCTGGCTTACTTCACTCTGTATAATGGGCTCCAGTTTCATCCATCTCATTAGAACTGATTCAAATGAATTCTTTTTAATGGCTGAGTAATATTCCATGGTGTATAGGTACCACAGCTTCCTTATCCATTCGTCTGCTGATGGGCATCTAGGTTGCTTCCATGTCCTGGCTATTATAAACAGTGCTGCAATGAACATTGGGGTGCACGTGTCTCTTTCAGATCTGGTTTCCTTAGTGTGTATGCCCAGGAGTGGGATTGCTGGCTCATATGGCAGTTCTATTTCCAGTTTTTTAAGGAATCTCCACACTGTTCTCCATAGCGACTGTACTAGTTTGCATTCCCACCAACAGTGTAAGAAGGTTCCCTTTTCTCCACACCCTCTCCAGCATTTATTGCTTGTAGACTTTTGGATAGCAGCCATCCTGTCTGGCGTGTATACCTCATTGAGGTTTTGATTTGCATTTCTCTGATAATGAGTGATGTTGAGCATCTTTTCATGTGTTTGTTAGCCATCTGTATGTCTTCTTTGGAGAAATATCTGTTTAGATCTTTGGCCCATTTTTTGATTGGGTCATTTATTTTTCTGGAATTGAGCTGCTGGAGTTGCTTGTATATTTTTGAAATTAATCCTTTGTTTCTTCATTTGCTGTTATTTTCTCCCATTCTGAAGGCTGTCTTTTCACCTTGCTTATAGTTTCCTTTGTTGTGCAAAAGCTTTTAAGTTTCATTAGGTCCCATTTGTTTAGTTTTGCTTTTATTTCCAATACTCTGGGAGGTGGGTCATAGAGGATCCTGCTGTGATTTATGTCGGAGAGTGTTTTGCATATGTTCTTCTCTAGGAGTTTTATAGTTTCTGATCTTACATTTAGATCTTTAATCCATTTTGAGTTTATTTTTGTGTATGGTGTTAGAAAGTGTTCTAGTTTCATTCTTTTACAAGTGGTTGACCAGTTTTCCCAGCACCACTTTAGATTGTCATACCAATTGCACTAGGGATAAAATAAAGGAAATTTCAAAAGGCAGAATTGTATATGAATGTTAAAATACTAGTGTATCTCAAAGTATTGGGGAAAATAGGAAATGTAATTGAGATTCTAGAATGTTGAAATTATGAAGATCAAATTGAACCACCCAAATCTCACTATATTTACATGAAAAGGTCAAGACCACATTTATTTAGAGAGCTTATTTAGATGAAGATGAAAAAGATGAAGAGAAATTTAGAAAGATGACACATTTATGTTATTCTGTAATATTACTTCTCAACCATACAAAAGAGCTGATAGAGACCAAATTTTGTATATTAAAGTGTTATTTATTTTTATGATGTTAGCTATACAGCTCATGTATAAAAATGAGGAAAAGCAGATAAGTAAATAGATGAAAAAGTTTAAAACACTCACAATCCATCCTATAATTCACAGCAAGTTGTCATGTAAACCTTGATGTTTATCTACTGCAGCTCATTATTATGTACTGTGTATAAGATAGTTTTAAATCAAGTTTACTGCATATATTATTTTTAACTTTTAAAAAGCATAAGATATTTAAAATACACTTGATAAATAATAATCTACACTATCTTTTTTAGAGATTGAATTATTGTTGCAGTTCAGTCACTAAATTGCGTCCTACTCTTTGTGACCCCATAAACTGAAGCATGCCACTCCTCTGGCCTCCACTATCTCATGGAGTTTGCTCAAGTTCATATCCACTGAGTCAGTGATGCTCTCTAACCAACTCACCCTCTGCTGCCCCCTTCTTCTTTTGCCTTCAATCTTTCCCTGCATCAGAGTCTTTTCCAATGAGTAGGCTTTTCGCATCAGATGGCAAAAGTACTGGAGCTTCAGCCTCAGCATTAGTCCTTTCAATGAATATTCAGGGTTGATATCCTTTAGGGTTGACTGATTTGATCTCCTTGCAGTCCAAGGGACTCTCAAGAGTTTTCTTTAGCAGCACAATTAGAAAGCAGCAATTCATCGGTGCTCAGCCTTCTTTATGTTCCAAGTCTCACATTAGTACTTGACTGCTGGAAAAATCATAGCTTTGACCATATGTACCTTTGTCAGCATATTGATGTCTCTACTTTTTTAAATGCTGTCTAGGTTTGTTATAGCTTGCCTTCCAAGGAGCAAGCCTCTTTTAATTTCATGGCTGCAATCACCATCCACAGTGATTTTGGAGCACAAGAAAATGAAATCTGTCACTGCTTCCACTTTTTCCCCTTCTATTTATCATGAAGACTGGATGCCATGATCTTACTTTTTTGAATGTTGAGTTCAAACCAGCTTTTTTACTCTCCTCTTTTAACCTCATCAAAAGGTTCTTTAGTTCCTCTTCACTATCTGCCATTACAGTGGTATCATCTGCATTTCTGAGTTTTTAATATTGCTCCCCGCAATCTTGATTCCAGCTTGTAATTCATCTAGGCTTGTATTTTTCACATGATTTCCTCTATATAGAAGTTAAATAAGTGGGGTGACAATGTACTGCCCTAATGTATTCCTCTCCCTATTTTGAATCAGTCCGTTGTTCCATATACAGTTCTAACTGTTGCTTCTTGACCTCTATACAGGTTTCTCAAGAGATGGGTAAGAATTTAAAGAATTCCCATCTCTTGAAGACTTTTCCACAGTATGTTGTGATCCAGCCAAAGGCTTTAGCATAGTCAATGAAGCAGAAGTAGATGTTTTTCTGGAATTTCCTTGCTTTCTCTATCATCCAACAGATGTTGACAATTTGATTTCTGGTTCCTCTGCCTCTTCTAAACCCAGCTTGTACATCTGGAAGTTCTCGGTTCACATAATGTTGAAGCCCATCTTGAAGAATTTTGAACATTACCTTGCTAGCATGTGAAATGAGTGTAATTGCATGGTACTTTCAACACTCTCTGACATTGCCCCTTTTGGAGATTGGAATGGAAACTGACCTTGTTTTCCTTTTGCTACTGCTGACTTTTCTAAATTAGCTGACGTATTGAGTGCAGCACTTTAACAGCATCATCTTTTATGATTTGAAATAGCTGAGCTGGAATTCCATCACCACCACTAGCTTTGCTTTTTAGTAATGCTTCCTAAGGCCCACTTGACTTCACAATCCAGGATGTCCAGCTCTAGGTGACTAATTACACCATTGCTGTTATCTGGGTCATTAAGACTTTTGTATAGTTCTTCTGTGTATTCTTGCCACCTCTTCTTAATCTCTTTTGCTTCTTTTAGGTCCTTATCATTTCTGCCCTTTATCATGCCCATCCTTGCATGAAATGTTCCCTTGGTATCTCTAATTTTCTTGAAGAGATCTCTGTCTTTGCCATTCTATTGTTTTCCCCTATTTCTTCCCACTGTTTATTTAAAAAGGTCTTCTTATCTCTCCTTCCTATTCTCTGGAACTCTGCACTCAATTAGGTATATCTTTTCCTTTCTCCTTTGCATTTTGCTTCTCTTCTTTCCTCAGCTATTTGTAAGGCCTCCTCAGACAACCACTTTGCCTTCTTGCATTTCTTTTTCTTTGGGATGCTTTTAGTCACTGCCTCCTGTACAATGTTATGAGTCTCCATCCATAATTTTTCAGGCACACTGTCTAGATTTCTCCATCTTAGGCTGCAGAGAATATAATCAGTCCGATTTTGGTATTGACCATCTGGTAATGTCCATGTCTAGAATCATCTCTTGGGCTGTTGGAAAGGGTGTTTGCTATGACCAACGTGTTCTTTTTGCAAAACTCTGTTACCCTCTGTCCTGCTTCATTTTGAACTCCAAGGCCAAACTTGCCTGTTATTCCAGGTATCTCTTGACTTCCTACTTTTGTATTCCAATCCTCTATGAGGAAAAGGAAATTTGTTTTTGTTTTTTGGGTTTTTTTGTGTGTTAGTTCTAGAAGGTGTTGTACATCTTCATAGAACCAGTCAACTTCAGCTTCTTTGGCATCAGTGGTTGGGACATATACTTGGTTCCACTTTTCCCCTATTTGTGATGAAGTGGTGATACTAGATGCCATGATCTTAGTTTTTTGAATGTTCAGTTTTAAGCCAGCTTTTTCACTCTCCTCTTTCACTGTCATCAAGAGGGTCATTGAAAAAAAAAAGTAGAAAAAGTGGCAGATTTTGTTTTCTTGAGCTCCAGAATCACTGTGGATGGTGACTACAGCCATGAAATTAAGAGGCTTGCTCCTTGGAAGAAAAGCTCTGACAAACCTGCGAAGCATATTAAAAAGGAGAACCATCACTTTGCTGACAAAGGTCCAAATAGTCAAAGCTATGGTTTTTCCAGCAGTCATGTACGGATGTTTGACCATAAAGAAGGCTGAGCACCGATGAATTGATTCTTTTGAACTGTGGTGTTGGAGAAGATTCTTAAGAGTCCCTCGGACAGCAAGGAGATCAAACAAGTCCATCCTAAAGAAAGTCAACCCTGAATGTTCATTGGAAGGACTGATGCTGAAGCTGAAGCTCCAGTACTTTGGCCACCTGATTGTAAGAGCTGAAATTCACTAGAAAAGACCCTGATGCTGGGAAAGATTGAGAGCAAGAGGAGAAGGGGGTGACAGAGGATGAGATGGTTGGATGGCATCACTGACTCAATGGACATGGGTTTGAGTAAACTCTGAGAGATGGTGAAGGACAGGGAAGCCTGGTGTGCTGCAGTCCATGCGGTTGCAAAGGGTTGAACACGACTTAGCAACTGAACGACAACTGTTATGTTGAATGGTTTGCTTTGGAAAGGAACCCAGATCATTCTGTTGTTTTTGAGAATGCACCCGAATACTGCATTTCAGACTCTTTTGTTGACTATAAGTGATACTCCATTTCTTCTAAGGGATTCTTCCCTGCAGCAGTAGGTATAATGGTCATCTGAATTAAATTTGTCTATTCCTGTCCATTTTAGTTGACAGATTCCTAAGATGTGGATGTCCCCTCTTGCCATCTCCTGCTTGATCACATCCAATTCACCTTTATTCATGTACCTAACATTCCAGGTTCCTATAGAGTATTGTTCTTTACAGCATAGGACTTTACTTTCACCACCAGACACATACACAACCAAGCGTTGTTTCTGCTTTGGCCCAGCTGCTTCATTTTTTCTGGAGCTATTAATAATTGCCTTCCACACTTTCCCAGTAGCCTGTTGGACACCTTCTGACATGGGGGGCTCATGTTTCAGTGTCATATCTTTTTGTCATACCTTTTCATACTATTCATGGGGTTCTCAGGGCAAGAACTGATGTTGTTGTTTAGTCACTCAGTCATGTCCAACTCTTTGCGACCCCATGGACTGCAGCACACCAGGCTTCCCTGTCCATCACCAACTCCTGGAGCTTGCTCAAACTCATGTCCATTGATTTGGTGATGCCATCCAACCATCTCATCTTCTGTCATCTCTTTCTCCTCCTGCCTTCAGTCTTTCCCAGCATCAGGGTCGTTTCTAATGAATCGGCTCTTCGCATCAGGGGGCCAAAGTATTGGAGCTTCACCTTCAGCATCAGTCCTTCCAATGAATATTCAGGACTAATTTCCTTTAGGATTGACTGGCTTGATCTCCTTGCAGTCCAAGGGACTCTCAAGAGTCTTCTTCAACACCACAGTTCAAAAGCATCAATTCTTCAGCACTCAGCTTTCTTTATGGTCCAGCTCTCACATCCATACATGACTACTGGAAAAACTATAGCTTTGACCATGTGGACCTTTGTCAGCAAAGTAACATCTCTGCTTATTAATATGCTGTCTAGGTTGGTCATAACTTTTCTTCCAAGGAGCAAGTGTCTTTTAATTTCATGGCTGCAGTCACCATCTGCAGTGATTTTGGAGCCCAAGAAAATGAAGTCTGTCACTTTTCAGGGCGAGAATACTGAAGTGGTTTGCTATTCCCTCCTCCAGTGGACCACCCTTTGTCAGAACTCTACCCTGTGCCCCATCTGTCTTGGGTGGCCCTGCACGGCATGGCTCATGGCTTCATTGAGTTATGCAAGCCCCTTTGCCACAATAAGGCTATGATCCATGAAGGGGAGTGATTGGATAGCATCCCTTTATTTGAAAAAACCATGCATAATTTACCCATACCTCTATATTGGCATTTATGTAGTTTGAGGTTTACATCTACTAAAAACAATACTACAATAAAGATTTATTTTCAGGGTACAGATCTGTATGTATTTTGGTGGTATTGTAAAAGCTAATGCTTCTTTTAAAATTTCAATTCCAATTGTTCATTGCCAACATATAGAAATAGATTTTTGTGAGTGAATCTTATATTTTATGACTTTGATACAAACTCACTTATTAGTTCTAGAAGCTTTGAAATTTTTTACAGTTTCCAGCATGTCTTCTATGAATGATAATTTATTTCTTCCTTTCAAATCTCTTTTGATTTGAGAGTAAATAAGTTATCTTCTTCTATTGTATTTGTAGTTAGGACCTCCAGTGCAATGTTGAAAAAGAGAGATGAGACTGGACATTCCTGTCTTATTCCTGATCATAGGGGGAAAAAACAAATTCTTTCATCATTTGAGTGTGATAGACCAATTTTTTTAGAGAAAGTCTACTGGCTGAGGATTTTTAAAAAATAAATATCAGTTTTAGAAATTTCTTTTTTATTCTTATTTCTTGAGGGTTTTGAACTGAATAAGTGGTGAATCTTGTCAAATATTTTTGATGCATGGAGTGAGATAATAAAAAACAGTTCACTTGTTACAGTGAATTGCCTTATTGGTCTTTGAATTTTTTTATTGACATATAGTTGATTTACAATGTTTTGTTAATTTCTGCTGTACAGTAAAGTGATTCAGTTATACATATATACATTCTTCTTTAAAAATATTCTTCTCTATTATTGTTTATCATAGGATACTGAATATAATTCTCTGTGCTATATACTAAGACCTTGTTGTTTATCCATTCTATGTATAAAAGCTTACATTTGCTAACCCCAACCCCCTACCCCATCCCTTCATCAACCCTTTCCCCCTTGATAACCACCAGTCTTTTTCTAATGTCCATCAGTCTGTTTCTGGTTTGTAGATAAGTCCATTTGTGTCATATTTTAGATTCCACATATAAGTGATATCATATGGTATCTATCTTTCTCTTTCTGACTTACTTCATTTAGTAAGATAATCTCTACTTGCATTCATGTTGCTGCAAATGGCAATTCATTCTTTTCAATTACTGAGTAATATTCCATTGTATATATGTACCACTTCTTTATCTATTCGCCTTTGAATTTTGAACTAAACTTACGTTCTTGGACCAAATTCTACTTAGGTATGATAGTTTATCTTTTATATATTATCAGATTAAATATGCTAATATACTGTTAAGGATTTTTACATCTGTATTCAAGAGGGATATTGTTTTGTAATTTTATTTTAATGCCTTTGATTTGGTAGTGGGATAAAGCTGGCCTTATAAACTGAATTAATTATTCCTTCCTCTTGAGTCAATAGTTTTCTTTGGGGAGGTTTTCAAACTAGGGCTAGAGTTTTGTTTGTGGTAAAGTTTTGACTATAAATTTTACTTCTTTAGTAGCCATAAGGACATTCAGGTGATCTGTTTCTTCTTGAATAACTTTGGTGGCTTGTGATCTCCAAAGAATATCTAAGTTACTAAACTTCATCTAATTTACTAAATGTACTGGCATGAAGTTATTCATAGTATAGCCTTAATATCTTTTAAATATCTTTATAATCTATAGCTGTTACACAACCTATTTTGATGTTGAAAAGTTTGTGTTTTATCTCTTCTTTTTTGAACAGTCTTGCTAGAGATTTATCAGTTTTATTCTTTTCAAGGAAATAATTTAATTGATTTTTCTCTATCATTTGTTTTCTATTTGATTTATTTCTGTTCTTAGCTTTATCATTTCCTTCATTTTGCTTCTTTTATGTTTAATTTCTTCTACTCTTTCTAGTTTTTCAAAGTAGAACTTAGCTGATGGATTTTAGACTTTTCCTCTTTTCTAGTTTAAACAATTAGTGCTATAAATTTCCCTTTTAGCACTGCTTTAACTGTACCCACACATTGTGACTATATTATGTTTTATTTTTATTTAACTCAAATTTTTTCTGATTCTCCTTGTGACTTCTCTATTGTTTCATAAGTTATTTAAAAGTGTATTTCCTAATTTCCAAATATTTGGAGATATTCTAGAATATCTTTCTGCTATTGGTTTCTAGTTTAATTCTTTTGTAACCAGAGAACATAGTTTTTATAATTTTAATTCTTTAAATATTTTTGGAGGACTTCCACTTTTGAGAAAATGGACTACTTTATCCTCTTTGCCCTGCTAAGTGCAACTAAAAGCCCTAGAAATTATATATAAAAGAAATGTAAGAAGACGCTAAGATGTGGAGAGACGTGCAAACCATGTATAGACCTCAGGATCTAAGGTACAACGTGGTACTTAGTTCTCTCGGTTTTGTTTTTCCTCATACATCCCAGACTTGAAGCTGAAGAAGTCAGTAACAGAGAAATAATAATGGGCACATACCAAGAGAAAAATAGACCCAGTAGAAGCATGCTATCTCTAGCCAAAGGACTAGGAAAAGAGTAGCCTAGGAAGACAGAAACTTTTAGACAATACTGCTCTCCTCCAGCAAAACATCACAGAAAAAACTATGAACCCACCTCCAACTCATATCAACAAAGGCAGAATGGGGAACCTAGACCTCCATCCTTGCAGATTGTTACAAGGTGACCCAAAACTCACATCAAGATGATGTTAGAGAAGGCCATATAGGGAGCACTGTTCATTCCTGATGGCTAATAGTGAGCTCCCCACCTCCTGGTGTCAGTCAAGGTTATTTGGGGAGCAGTAACAAAGAACTTCTACCCCTCCAAGGCAGGAAGCTATCAATGGAGGCCTCATGAGGAGCCAGAAATCCTACTCACCACTCAACAGTAATGAGATACCTCCTCTTGACTGACAGAAGAGGTCAAGTAGGGAAGCTGGATTTCTAATCCCTGTTATCAGCAATGAGGCTGAGTCATCCTCCCTCTGCCAGTGTGGTGTCAGAGAAAGCCTCCTAAGGTTTAAATAAATTAGATCCAAAGCATTATAACACATTATGAAATTCTCCAGGTTTCAATAGAAAATTCAGTTTAGTCGCTCAGTCGTGTCCAACTCTGCGACCCCATGGACTGCAGCACACCAGGCTTCCCTGTCCATTACGAACTCCTGGAGCTTACTCAAACTCATATCCATTGAGTCAGTAATGCCATACAACCATCTCATCCTCTATCGTCCCATTCTCCTCCCACATTCAATCTTTCCCAGCATCAGGGTCTTTTCCAATGAGTCAGTTCTTCACATCAGGTGGCCAAAGTATTGAAGTTTCAGCTTCAGCATCAGTCCTTCCAATGAATATTCAGGACTGATTTCCTTTAGCATGGACTGGTTGGATCTCCTTGCAGTCCAAGGGACTCTCAAGAGTCTTCTCCAGCACCACAGTTCAAAAAGCATCAATTCTTTGGCGCTCAGCTTTCTTTATAGTCCCAACACTCACATCCATACATGACTACTGGAAAAAACATAGCTTTGACTAGATGGACCTTTGTCAGCAAAGTAATGTCTCTGCTTTTTAATCTGCTGTCTAGGTTGGTCATAGTTCCTTTTCCAAGGATCAAGTATCTTTTACTTTCATGGCTGCAGTCACCATCTGCAGTGATTTTGGAGCCAAAAAAATAAAGTCTGTCACTGTTTCCATTGTTTCCCCATCTATTTGCCATGAAGTGATGGGACCAGAGGCCATGATCTTAGTTTTCTGAATGTTGAGTTTTAAGCCAACTTTTTCACTCTCCTCTTTCACTTTCATCAAGAGGCACCTTAGTTCTTCGCTTTCTGCCATAAGGGTGGTGTCATCTGCATATCTGAGGTTATTGATATTTCTCCCGGCAATCTTGATTCCAGCTTGTGCTTCTTCCAGGCCAGCGTTTCTCATGATGTACTCTGCATATAAGTTAAATAAGCAGGGTAACAATATACAGCCTTGACATACTCCTTTTCCTATCTGGAACCAGTCTGTTGTTCCATGTCCAGTTCTCAGTGTTGCTTCTTGACCTGCATACAGATTTCTCAGGAGGCAGGTAAGGTGGTCTGGTATTCCCATCACTTGAAGAATTTTCCACACTTTATTGTGATCCACAATGTTTTTGGCATAGTCAATAAAGCAGGAGTAGATGTTTTTCTGGAACTCTCTTGCTTTTTCCATGATCCAGTGGATGTTGGCAATTTGATCTCTAGTTCCTCTGCCTTTTCTAAATCCAGCTTAAACATTTGGAAGTTCACAATTCACGTACTGTTGAAGCCTGGCTTGGAGAATTTAGACCATTAATTTGCTAGTGTATGAAATGAGTGCAGTTGTGTGGTAATTTGAACATTCTTTGGCATTGCCTTTCTTTGGGATTAGGATGAAAACTGACCATTTCCAGTCCTGTGGCCACTGCTGAATTTTCCAAATTTGCTGGCATACTGAGTGCAGCACTTTCACAGCATCATCTTTTAGTATTTGAAATAGCTCAACTGGAATTCCATCACCCCCACTAGCTTTGTTCGTAGTGATGCTTCTTAAGGCCCACTTGACTTCCCATTCCAGGATATTTGGCTCTAGGTGAGTGATCACACCATAACCATGCGGTTATCTGGGTCATGAAGATATTTTTTGTACAGTTCTTTTATGTATTCTTGCCACCTCTTCTTAATATCTTCTGCTTCTGTTAGGTCCATACCATTTCTGTCCTTTATTAAGCCCATCTTTGCATGAAATGTTCCCTTGGTATCTCTGATTTTCTTGAAGGGACCTCTAGTCTTCCCCATTCTGTTGTTTTCCTCTATTTCTTTGCATTGATTGCTGAGGAAGGCTTTCTTATCTCTCCTTGCTATTCTTTGGAACTCTGCATTCAAATGGGTAAATCTTTCCTTTTCTCCTTTGCCTTTAACTTCTCTTCTTTTCTCAGCTATCTGCAATGCCTCCTCAGACAACCATTTTGCCTTTTTGCATTTCTTTATCTTGGGGATGGTCTTGATCACTGCATCCTGTACAATGTCACGAACCTCCGTCCATAGTTCTTCAGGCACTCTGTCTATCAAATCTAATTTTTCTATTTTGTACATGTAAAATCTTCATTTTACGTGTACAAAAGGAAGATTTGAAACTGAATAAAAAAATGTATTCAAGAGGTGTCAATTCCAGGACTTCCCTGGTGGTCCAGTGGTTAAGACCCCATGCTTACAACTGAAGGGGCATGTGTTCAACCCCTGGTCATAGGATCCCACATGTTGAGAAGTAAAGCCAAAAAATAAAAATAAAAAGAGGTGCCAATTCCAAAATGACATAGGTGTGAGAAGTATCTGATGAAAATTTAAAGGCAGCCATAATAAAAATATTTCAAGGAGAATTTCACTTGAAAAGAATAAAAAAAAGATAAAACTCTCAGCAAAGAAACAGACAGTCTCAACAAAGGTATAGAAGATGTACAGAAGAGAAAACATAAACTTTACAACTGAAAAATACAATAATTGAAATAGAAAGTTTAGTGGATGGGTTGAATAACAAAAGGAGGAGATAGAGGAAAGAATCAGTGAACTGGAAGATAGAATACTATTTATTCTATCTCAATCTGTACCAGGCTTCCCAGGTGGTGCTAACAGTAAAGAACCTGCCTGTCAATGCAGTAGACTTAAGAGACGTGGGCCTGATCCCTGGGTTGGGAAGATTCCCTGGAGGAGGGAATGACAACCCACTCCAGTATTGTGTTTTTCTTTATTTATTTTAATTGGAGGATAATTACTTTACAATATTGTGATGGTTTTTGCCATACATCAGTGTGAATTGGCCATAGGTATACATCTGTCCACTCCATCCTGAAACCCCCTCACACCTCCCTCCCCACCCTGTCCCTCCAGATTTTAACCACTCCAGTATTCTTGCCTGGAGAATCTCATGGAGAGAGGAGCCTGGTGGGTTACAGTCCATAGGGTCGCAAAGAGCTGGACACGACCGAAGCAACTGAACACACATGCATATAATCTGTACAACAACAACAACAAATCTAGTACAAAAATGCATAGAGCCTCGGAACCCCATGAAACTATAACAGAATATCTAACATTAATGTAATAAGCGTCTTGGAGGAGAGGAATAAAAGAGCTGAAAAATACTTGAAGAATAATGGCTGAAAATTCGTCAGAGTTGGCAAAGACACACAGATTCAAGAAGCTAAACAAACTACAAAGGGGTAAACCCAAAGAAAATCTGTGTCAAGACACATTACAGTTAAACTTCTGCAAAATAAAGACAATGAGAAATCTTCAAAGCAGTAAGAGAAAAATGACACTTTGCAGGGAGAAAACAGTTGGAATGAGGGATTTCTCATCAGAATCCATAGAGCTAGAAGGAACTGGCACAATGTTTCTCAAGTGCTGAAATAAAACTGTCAACTCAGAATCCTCTACCCAATGAAAATATACTTCAGAAATAAAAGAGAAATCAAAATATTCTTAGATAAAGGAACATAAGAATTTTTCACCAGCAGACCCTAAAAGAAAGGCTAAAGGAAGTTCCTTCAACTAAAAGGAAATGATTTTTTAAAAAAAATAAAGTAATAAATAAATCTTGGAGCATCAGGAAGGAAGAAAGAATACACTTAGTAAAAATGCAAGTAAATACAATAGACTTTTTTCCTGTTCTTGAGCTCTACAAATTATATTTGACAGTTGGAGAAAAAATTAAAGCACTGTCTCTTGTATTTCTAACTGTATGTAGAAGAATAATTTAAGGTAACTATCATAAATGGAGAGAGTAAAGGGATGTCAGTGGAGGTACAGTTTCTATACTTCATTCAAACTAGTTTAATGATGTCACCAGTAGACTGTAAAGACTTCCTTGGTGGCTCGGATGATAAAGCGTTTGCCTACAATGCAGGAGACCTGAGTTTGATCCCCAGGTCGGGAAGATCCCCTGGAGAAGGAAATAGCAAACCACCGTAGTGGTTTCTCTCAGTGAAAGAAGAGCAGCCACCACTCATCACAACTAGAGAAGGCCCTCGTGTAGTGGCGAAGACCCAGCACAGTCAAAAGGAAATGAATGAATAAAAGAGAAGACATAGAAACCCAAAAGAGAAATGCATGAAAAAAACCAGAGCTATAAAATTTGTGATGAAAAAAGGAGAAATAGCCAAATCCACAGATATATTTGGTACTTCAACATCCTTATCTCAACAACTAGACAGAAAATCAGGAAGAGTATAGAAAAAATTAAGAATATTGTCAACCAACAGGATTTAATTGACATTTATAGAACCAACAGAGGATGAGATGGTTGGATGGTATCACCGACTCCATGGACATGAATTTGAGCAAGCTCCAGGAGTTGGTGATGGACAGGGAAGCCTGTCGTGCTGCAGTCCATGGGGTCGCAAAGAGTCAGACACGACCAAGAAACTGAACTGACTGATAGAACATTTCCCCTCAAAACAGAATAATACCTGTTATTTTCAAAGGTCCACAAAACATTTATCAAGATAGTTCATATCTTGGGCCATAAAATGAACCTCAATAAATTTGAAAGAACTGAAATAATGCAGAATGTGTTCTCCTATTACGATGGAATCAAATTAGAATTGATAATAGAAAGATAACAGAAAAATCTCCCAACATTTGAAAGCTGAACAACACACTTCTAAATAAACCATAGGTCAAAAAGGACATCTCAAGGAAATTTTTTAAAAGACACTTTTCTGTACATCTGAAACATGTACACCATTGTAAATCAACTATGATAAAAAATTTTACAAAGCAATTAAATGTGAAAATAATATATTTTGTTTACCTTGATTTTTGCCATTTTCCACTTAATTTATCTGCATATATCCAGATTTCCATCTAATATCATATTCCTCTGAGTCTCAGTGTGTGCTAAGTTGCTTCAGTCATGTCTGACTCTTTGCGACCCTATGGACCATAGCCTGCCAGGCTCCTCTGTCCATGAGATTCTCCAGGAAAGAATACTGGAGTGGGTTGCCATGTCCTCCTCCAGGGGATCTTCCCAACCCGGGGATCAAACCCATTTCTCTTACATCTCTTGCATTGGCACCACTAGCACCATTTGGGAAGCCCTCTTCTCTGCCTTTCAGTTCAGTTCAGTCGCTCAGTCGTGTCCAACTCTTTGCGACCCCATGGACGCACCCCCAGCATGCCAGGCCTCCCTGTCCATCACCAACTCCCAGAGTTTACTCAAACTCATGTCCATTGAGTCAGTGATGTCATTCAATCATCTCATCTTCTGTCATCCTCATCTCCTCCCACCTGCAATCTTTCCCAGCATCAGGGCCTTTTCAAATGAGTCAGTTCTTCACATCAGGTGGCCAAAGTATTGGAGTTTCAGCTTCAACATCAGTCCTTCCAATGAACACTCAGGTCTGATCTCCTTTGGATGGACTGGTTGGACCGCCTTGCAGTCCAAGGGACTCTACAAAGTCTTCTCCAACTCCACAGTTCAAAAAGCATCAATTCTTCAGCGCTCAGCTTTCTTTATAGTCCAACTCTCATATCCATACATGACTACTGGAAAAACCATAGCCTTGACTAGCCGGACCTTTGTTGGCAAAGTAATGTCTCTGCTTTAAACATATTATTAATATTTATTTTAAAGTCTCTGTTTAAAAATTCCTGCATGTGGATTATCTCTGAATCTAGTTCTGTTAACTATGTAATCGCCTGACAATGTTTCTTTTTTAACTTGCTTTCTTGTGTATCTTAAAAATTTTTTTATTGATTCCTGGGCATCATCTTTAGAAGAACATTAGCCTGCCAATTAGTACACCTTTTCTTCTGCTAGGCCATTGGGACTTGAGTCAGCTTAGTTGGGAGTTTAGCAGGGTTTGTGTTGTTTTGTTGTTGCTATCTTTACCTAAGTGTGCTACAGGCTTCAAATTTCTACAGATCTTGGCTGCTGTTAACCTGTTCTTAGAATGGAACTTGATGCTCACGGGTTTTTCTCAGTGTCTCAATTATCCACCCATAGGGGAATTACTAGTTTTTATACACTTACCCTACAGAGGTTGACTGTCTCTCCACTCTTGCTAAACTGCTATTGCTTGTTACTCGATAGTTGGCTTGTGGTAGGGAGTGGACACATTTTCTGTTGTCTTGGTCCAGCCCCTTTCTTAGGCAAGCTCTGTGTACTTGGTCTTCAAGGGTAGGGCTTTCTCAGTGTTCTTGCCCTTCTTCCCTATGGCACCAGATTCTGCCTTGTTTTCAGGGTTGATCTGGTATAAGAGTTCCCTTCCCCTCTCCCAGATGATGTGGATCTTTGCTTGGGACCCTTGAAAGCCCTTGAGCTCGAGATGGATTCGTGCCCCTCCTTCAGGTCAGGAGGTTTTTGCTTCTATCTCCCTCCTGAGGCAAGAGATTTCGACTTGGAACCTGGGAGCAAAAAGTTATGCCACCATTCTCCCAGTCACTTAAAGCTTTTGCTTCATAAAAAAAAAAAGGTTCAGGGAAATAGATGAGACTTTGTACTTGTCCCCCAGCATCAGTCATCACTTCCTGCAGGCCTCTTTCACCAAGGGGAGTTCTTTCCAGTCTCCTGCCTTCCCTTCAGTCTTTCAAGTGAACCCCCAGTGAAGGTTTGTGGAAGTGAGTGTGAGATCTGTTTATGTCTGCGCTCCTTAGCTATTTTAAACTGATGTGCTAACCCAGACTTGGCCTTTAAGAATTCATTAAATTGTTAGCTGACAGGACTTCCCTGCTGGTCCAGTGGTTAAGACTCCATGCTTCCAATGCAGGGGGTGTGGGTTTGATTGCTCGTCAGGGGACTAGATCTCACATGTTGCACAGCAAAGAAAAAAAAATGTTAGCTGATACCACTTGTGTTGCCAACTCCTTTTTCCCTCTGCTCTGCCAAAGATGAAATAGATCAGCTGTCTCATCTCTTCTCAGAAGGTTTGGTGATCCAAGAACTCATTTTCCTTGCTTTCCCTCTGACTTCAGAGTTCTATTGGGATCAAGAAATGTTATGTTTTTATAAATTACTCAATCTTTCTCATTGTTAGGGTGGAAATGACATTCTCGTGTGCCTTTCTACATTCTAAGTGGAAGTTCAGTCTCTATGCACACGTCTTTATTTCTTACTATAAATTCCTAGAAGTGCAGTTGAAACAAAGGATATGAATAAACACATTTTTAACATTTCTTTCTACATATGGCTAAATTGCTGTTGGGAGAATTTTGAACATGTGCTTCCTTCAGCTGTTGCTATAGTAGTTCCACATTATAATTCCCATATTACAAAAAAGCTATCCATTTACTAAGGTGTGTATATGTTTGATTTAAAAGTTTCGTCTGTGGAACTAAGAAAAGATGTCTTTAAAAAAAACCAATTTTATAGTTCTAAACTTCTGGGAAGGACCACATGCTAGGATTGCATCATTAAAACATTTGATAATGAAATTCTTTGAGGTCTTTGATAATCAAGTCTCCTCAGAATGTATAAAGATCAACTTACATCAACTTCTGGCTTGTGGGAAAAAGTGCTTCTTTGAAATGCCAAAATAACTGAGATGAGCTAATGCCAAAAACAGTCCAGAAAAAGAGGGAGAAATAATGGAAATAACTAATTGATAGCAAGTGAAGAAGAAAGCTCAGTTGGTCCCTAGATGTAACAAAGGGTTTGACCAGAACCCCAAGGCTACTAACTTTCAACAGGTTCTTAGTGCTATAAGTTCTTGAAGTTGAAATCATTTTCAAAAACACATTAGTAGCTGGGCCTCTGACCCCAGATCCCTATGTGATCAGTCCTCCCCTGGTGAGATGGTCTGAATGACACAGACTCTTTTTACTCAGACCAGATGCAGGTAAATGACTTACTCTTTTTCCTCTTTTCCTTTGGAGCCACTTTGCTTCTTTCCTTGCTATCTGAGGACAGAGGCATCCTCTGATCAGGAGATATTCTGGGGCCAGTAGAGAAATATACCTGTACCCCACCCCACCTTGCCAACACCAAGGGTGGTATGGAATGATTAGGAAGACACTGCCTGACATACTCTCCTAGCTCCTGTTACTTTGGGATGGGACTATACTGTAGGCAAACAGACCTGAGGAGGCTGCCCAGTTGACAGAAAATGGATGATACAGAACAATCTGCAGGGTCCATGGCAATTTAGAGGAGGACTTGGGCATTTCAGTGGTGGATGGCAGCAACATCCACTCACATCTGGGCAAATGTCACCCTACCGTGTTTCCTCCTGCCCTGCCATTTATGGAGCTGACTATCTCTTTCCTCACCCTTTGTGTTATCCTTGTAATTCAGCCTGGGGAGAAGAAGTGGGATGTCCTTTGCCAAAGGACTGCAAAGAACACACAGGATGAGTTACATGGCCAGTAAATGGCAATTTGGGACTGAAACTGATCAGAGACAAGTGGCAGATCACAGATGTCTGGACCCTATGAAACCATCCGCTGCCCATCTGACATGAGGAAGGAGGTCAGAAATGGGGGAGAAAGTATCCTGGATTGTTTAAGTATTTACTTGAACGAGGCATTAAAGAATGACCAAAAATCCAGAAATAATAAGTCTACTTTGAACTGGTAAGGTTAAATTTTTTGTCTTCAGCATAAATAGGAGGCCTAAGGAGTCAGTTAAACTTTAGAAAAATGAAGTTTTGTATTTATACACATGTCATTGTTTCTGAAATTCATGTCTACAACACATAACTGAGAGTTTTCTTTTCTCTCAACACACACTGCCATCCATCTAACAGCTGACCAAAGGTTTTTCTACTGTTTCTCAGCAAGTTGCAGACCATGATGTTACCTTGGGTTTTTATGTGTGTGTGTGTTTTTTTTTTTTTACCTTAGGTTTTTAAAGCATCAGGATTCTAAGTATGACTGTTTGGTTTGAGTTTAGTTTTATATTTTCTTCCCTGCAGCCCAAGAAAGAGCTAACACCCCCAAAGGACCCTAATTCTGTAATCTCCCTTTGCTGATGAATTTGTGGGAAAAAAACCCAAGCCTGGAATTCCTGAAACATACAACTATGATCAGGGCTTGTCAATTATCTTTAGAGGATGTGAGGGCTTTGCACTCCCCGTAAGTGATCCCAGGCTTTTCCCTGGCTTATCCAAACATTCTCATCCACAAGGATCATGGCTTTTTTCTTTTTTTTTTTTTTGCTGAGCTTCCCAGTTTGTGAGACTTTAGCTTCCTGACCAGGGATTGAACCTGGGCCCTCAGCATTGAGAATGCAGAGTCTTAACCATTGGACAGCCAAGGAATTACCACATCTTTCATAATATACCAATATGCAAGTAAAAGATAGGCGTTTTAAATAGAGAAAACAATGAATGTTTCAAAGTAACTTTTGGAGAAAGTAGTTTGTTCTAAACTATGTGTGACATTCCATAATTGTTCTTGGCACTCATGTGTGCCATGCCACCATAATAGACAGCTCATATCATTCTCACAATAATTCTACAAAGTAGGTATTGTCATGCTCATTGGACATATCTTTGGGGCAGTCATTCAACCCACTGCACTGCTGAATCACCATCAGTGCCTGGCTTACAGCAGGCATCAATAAAACTGTGTGATATGAGTGGATGCAAAAAAAAAGATATGAAGATGCAGGTGGGATCACCTCAGAAGAGAATGCTGAAAAAGAAAAGAACTTAAAGGCAGTCTGGCAGAGTGCTTACAAGCACCTAGCCCAGGGCTAGACTGCCTGGGTTTGCATCCCAGCTCTGCCATTTACTAGCTGTGTGACCTCAGGCAAGTTGCTTAACTTCTCTGGGCCTCTGTTTCTTCAACTCTACAATAAGCATGACAATACGTACTTTGTAGAATTATTGTGAGAATGATATGAGCTATCTTGCATGAAATTCTTAGAATAGTGCCTAGCACATTATCTAATACAACTTACTACCTCTAGCACAAAACAGAGGGCCAGTTGTGCAGAAGATGCTCAAGAAAGGCACAGACCTCATCTTCCTGACACTCTTGACTTGGTAAATATTTTGAGGAAAATCTCAGGATAGCTATAATATCCAGTGCGTGTGCATGTTAAGTTGCTTCACTTGTGTCTGACTCTTTGCGACACCATGGACTATAGCCTGCCAGGCTCCTCTGGGATTCTCCAGGCAAGAATACTGGAGTGGGTTGTCATGCCCACTCTGAGGAGCAAGGGTGGGGAAAGAACATAGATTCTAGGCTTTGCCACTCACTCACTGGGGGCCTTCAGACAATTACTTCAATTCTCCATGACTCAGCTTCCTCATCTGTAAAATGGGGCTAGCTACCTCAGAGAAATGTTATGAGGCCCCTAGTGCTATGGATTAGATAGGATAGTTATGACTCTTCTTGGCATATGGAGGGATAAGGACTGTTGAATTGAAAGTGACAGAAACACCATTCAGTTCAGCTTAAAACAAAAAAGGGAGGAATATGTTGGTTCTTGCGATTAAGCTGGGGAAGGACAAGAATGGAGCTAGCCCTGGGGACAGCTGGAAAGCAGGAAGAAGAATGCTTGGACACGCTGGTTCTGCCTTTCCACTCTTTTCTTCATGGGGCAGCTTCATTCTTTCCTGCTGAAGGCAGCATCCTCCATGAGGTGCGAAAGATGACTGCGCGGACCCAAGAAAACAAAGACGGTCCTCCCCTCCAGCTCCAATTTGAAAAAGCCCAGCAGAAGGTGTCAACTGGCCCGACTTATGAGCACTATTAGGGGCTTCCCAGGTGACTCTAGTGGTAAAGAGTCTGCCTCCCAGTGCAGGAGACACAGGAAATGTGGGCTCGATCCCTGGGTTGGGAAGGTCCCCTGGAGGAGGAAATGGCAACCCACTCTAGTATTCTTGCCTGGAGAATCTAGTGGACAGAGGAGGCTGGCAGTCTACAGTCCATGGGGTCACAAAGAGTTGGACGTGACTGAGCACACACATGAGCACTATTTGAACTGACCTCCATGGGCACAATAGGATGGGAGGTGGGGTGCTTCTTGGATCACACGTCACAGCACAAGAGGAACTGTTTCTCAGAAGACAGATGGGGCCATAAGCACAGCCGGTGAGGAGACTTCTAGAACCTGGGCAATGACCACAATGCAGGCTCCACAGGAGTTAAGGGTGAGGAAAGAATGAGACAGGCTAAAGGTTCAGGCTTGATAGTATCCTTCAAAATGAAGCACTGGAAAGGCAAGAGCTGGAGCTGGGGTGTTGGGGCATGTGCCCCAGGCAGGGGTTCCCTGCCGCCCTTGACCTCCAGGATTTCTGGTGACATCAACTCCAGCTTCCCCTCCATCCCTGGCCCTACCCCAGTGTTGTTAATAGCTGGGCCTGACTTGAGAAGCCCTTGATGACACGTGACTCTGTGGAGCCTGCATAGTCTACTTGCTCAGTTCCTCGTGTATGTCAGGGTGTGTTAGTTCTGTCCTGACCCTCTCCACTGTCAGGAGACACTCCAAACATGACGACAATGTGACCGAGCTGTGTGCCTTATGCCAGCTCATCCTTCTTCCCTCAGGTTGTATAATATTTTCCTCAAGAGTGTCAGGATCAGGTCAGAGCAGTGTGAGCTAGTGGCACCCCCTGGTCATTGCTGACCCTGGCCTTGGACTTCTTAGGTTGGGCAACTGCAGAGGTACTTGGATGGTGCTGACAGCACTGGTTATTATGATAAGAAAGAAGAGGAAGACTATAAGGATATGGATAATGACTTTATTTTCCATGGGACCTGTCTTCTTTTCAAAGTGAGTTCCAGTCACATATGTCATCTCCCGAGATCCTCCCCATGACTCTGGGAGGCAAGGAGTTGTTGTTGTTCAGTCGCTCAGTCATGTCAGACTCTTTTTCCACCCCATGGACTGTAGCCTACCAGGCTCCTCTGTCCATGGGATTTGCCAAGCAAGAATACTGGAGTGAGTTGCCATTTCCTTCTCCAGGGGATCTTCCCAACCCAGGGATCAATCCCATGTCTGCTGCTTGGCAGGCAGATTCTTTGCCACTGAACCACCAGGGAAGCCCTTGGACAAGTTACTAAATCCCTCCATGTCTCAGGTTCCTCATCTCTAGGAAAGGAAGGGGCTATTAATAATGTATTTAACTGATATGATCATTATGAATGTTATTTATTTATTTAGTTGGCTGCTTTGGGTCTTATTTGCACCAAGCTGGATCTTTCCTTGTAGTGCACAAACTCTCTAGTTGTGGCACATGGGCTTTGTTCCTCTACAACACGTGGGATCTTAGTTCCCTGACCAGGAATCGAACCTGTGTCCCCGGCATTGTAAGGCAGATTCTTGACCACTGGACCACCAGGGAAGTCCCAGTTATGGATGTTAGATGTGTTTTGATTTGTTAAGCATATAGGAGAATGCCATGCCCAGGCTCAGTCCTCAATAAATGAAATTTCAGAATCTGGCAGAGATGAGTTGGAATGCACCTTCACTATATGCTAACTGTATGACCTGGGGCTAATGACTGAAGTACTCTCAGCCTCATCTGCAAAATAAAGTTGACCTGAGCATCTGCCGCTGTGAGGATTAAGTGACGTAATGCAGATACAGCCGCCAGCCCTGGGTCTGGCACCAGTTAGTATCTGATATATTTTTCCCCTTTACTCAAAGGTAGTGACGTCATGAAAAACTGAAATCGCCAGGCTTGAAAAAGGTAGACTTCGGTCATGGAATGAAGACCTATAGTGAATTGAATGGTGATCCACAAGAGAACATCCATGTCCTAATTCCTAAAACCCAGGAATGTGACCTGATTTGGGAAAACGGTCTTTGCAGATGTAATGAAGTTAAGGATCTCCAGATGAGATCATCCTGGCTTGCCTGGATGGTCCCTAAATGCAACAAGTGTCCTCCTAAGAGAAAGGAGAGAGAGATTTGACACAGAGCGACACAGAGAAGGAAATGTGGGATTTCCCTGGTGGTCCAGTGGTTAAGATTCCGCCCTTTCACTGCAGGGGGCGCAGGTTCAATCCCTGGTAGGGGAACTAAGATCACACATGATGCATGGTGTGACCAGAAAACCAAAAACAAGCAAACAAAAAGCTTGACAAGGGAATGGGAATATGGTGGCAGAGATTGGAGTGGTATCCGCAGGAGCCACTGAATGCCAAGGAATGCTGGCAACCCCCAGAAGTGAGGAGAGAGGCAGTGAATGGATTCTCCCTCAGCACCTCCAGAAGGAATCACCCCTGCCCATGCTTTCATTTCAGACCCCCAGCCTCCAGAACTAAGAGAGAATACATTTCTGTTGTTTAGTGCCACCCAGCTGGTGGTACTTTGTTACAGCAGCCCTAGGAAACAAATACAGACTCTAGAAGTCAAGAGATTAGTTGGGGTTGTGTATTTTCCTGTAGGCCTGAAACAGCACCTCCAGCCCATGTACCTGTTAGAACTGCTACTCTATATATAGCTGGAGATTTCTAGAAGCCTTAAAAGAAACATTAAAGTCCTTTCACATAGAGAAGAGGATTCCCAAAGGGAAAGAATGGCCTCCTGACCTAAGCAGGGATCACATCTCTAAGGGTCCCCTGAGGGACTCCAGATAATCTAAGAGGCTGGCCATAAGAAGCCACTTGGGAAAATGAAACCAGACAGACTAATCTGTGTGATGGAAGAGGCAAAAAAAACAAAACAAAAAAACAACCCAATAGACTCTGTAGGAAACAAACAAACAAAAAAAAGATCAATTTACCTCTTGGCTACACTGTCATCTCATTGCTTTTGAAAATTAAATTCCACTTAGGAGAAGGAAGGAGAACGACCACTTATTGATTGCCAAGTCCCTGTAGGTGCTTCACAGACAGTTTTGCGTTTGATCATCACAACTACCCTGAGAGGAAGACTAATACCATTGTTATTCTCATTTTACCAATTAGAGAGGAGAGGTTCTAAGTCTCACAGCTGGTGAGTGATGCAGTTGGATTTTAAACTCACCTGTGAAAGGGTAAAATGTGCATATAAGTAGACACATGCCCTTATCTAGAGAGATATACTTTTCATCAGATTTTCCAAGGGTATTATTACCCCAGAAGAACTCTTGCTGAGGTCTCCTACTGTTATTTTCCTTCTCTTCTGAGGTGTCACCTCCTTAAGCAAGTCTTCCTTAATACTCCCCACTGAAAATAATTAAGCCAACAGACTTGGCAAGGTGCCCCTCTTCCATGCTTTTATGCAACTATTCCACAGTGGTTTCCATTTAAGTTCCTAGTTATCCCTCCTCGCCCCACTTTGTGAGCAACTGAAGTGCGGTAGTGTATTCTTTTCATCTCTGCATCACTAACACCAAAAACAAGGCTTGGTATAAGGGAGGAATGTGGCAAATGTCAGATGAATAGATATGTGGGTGGGTGGCTGGCTGGCTGAATGGACAGATGGATGGTTGAATTGATAAGTGGATGGGTGGGTGTGTGGGTGGATCGGTGGAAGGATGAGTAGATGAGTGGATGGGTGGCTGGCTGGATGAGTACAAGGGTGGATGGATGGACGGATGGATGAATGGATAGATGAGTGGATGGTAGTAGGACCTCTCCAAGGTCAACACCCAGGCCTCTTTCATTGTTTGAAGCTTCTGATATATTAAGAAAAGAAGAAATGCCAAAATAGGGTAGCAACACTTGTGTTATTTTTAAAATATCATTCATATATTAATATTTTAGCATGCACTTAGAACATCATTGTAGTATAACTTTGGATTATATGAGTTTTTGTCAATAAAGATCTTGGAGTAGAGTCTGATATATACCAAATACAATACATTTGCTGTTGTTGTTGTTAGATGATATAAAAAGTTGAACTTTGAGACTCTCTGTGAATATGTGGCTTAGGCCTAGGCTTCCTTCCCTCACAGCTCCCTACTCCACATAATCAACCCTGGTTGGATAAATACTAGTAGGATGATTTTTTTTCTTTGAGGAACAGTTATCATTTCATCTTTTTGCCTTATCTCTGAAAACATTTATTGTAGATGTATGTTGAAAATAAGTTAATTTAGCTAGTAAAGTATACCACATTTTGTGAAAATAAAAGCAGTTTATAAACAGCTGTGTAGCAACAGAAAAAGCACTGGTCTTTCAGCCCTAATGTCTACTCCTGACTCTGTCCCTAAGATGCTGTGTGACCTCAACTCAACCAATTTCCCTCTCTGGGCCTCTGTCTCCTATTTAGTAATATGGGAGAGAGAATTAGGTCAGGTGACCTCTCAGGCTCACTTGAGTTTGGGGAATACTGTTGTCTTGCTGATCGCTGAATCCAGGATAGACAAGGCACAAGCAGGAAAGCTGGAAGAAAATGCAAGGAGCCATAGGAACTACAGACATGCTTTATTTGCTAATGGCTGATACAGCACTGAGGCAGCCATGCTTTATTCTTTTGTGACTGACACAGACGCAAGGGCTATTCAGGTGGTGCCTATATAGGTATTCAGAACAAAGGTGGCACGTGGCCAAGTGAGTATATCATAATATACATGTGCGTTGCTATAAATGATCTCCACTGTTATGTAACCATGCAAAGTTATTGTTTACAGAATGTGGGGTGAGAGCGGGAGGACGTGGGGAAAGAGAGCCTGACCATCGCCATCTTGGCTAATTGGCACTTCTCTACAACTGTGAATCTGTCAGTCCTGGTAGAGTAGGATGATCAGAGTGAGCAGACAAGTAACATCCCCAGGTTCCTGGCTAGGATAGGGTATGACTCTTCCCACTGTTCTACAAAATAAGAGGGAACAGGCCATTAGGCAATTTCCAGTGACACCAAGAGGTCAGGAGAGCCAGAGGGATAAGGTGGCTTAGCTCTGGTTTCAGGATTTCAGGCTGTGGTTCAGCTGATGAGTTAACAGCTGCTTTCAGGAAGTACTTTGAAAGTACTTTTCAGGAAGTGCTTCCATGTCACCTTGGAGGATTTGGGGTAGAACAGGAGAAGAAATGGTCATTTTTGAGACTCTACTGTGAGTCAGATAGGATGCTAGGCATTTCCAAATACACTATTATTATCTCTACTTTACAGGTCATAAAACTAAAGCTCAAAGAGATGGAGTGACTCCAACAGGCTGATAGATAGCTTTTCAGTTTCTCATTCCTACTCTCTTACTCCCCTTGGAATCAGAGAAGTCAGATTCTGGCTGGTGGTGCAGAAGCCCTTTCCTGGTAAGACAACTCCAGGATCTCTGTTGTACAGCACTAATCATCTTAGCCTTTACAATAGCTGAGGTTCATGAAAGAGGCTGGACTAGAGTGATTTGACATGAGAACTAAGGATACAAACAGCAACCAACACCTGCTTGGCCCAAAGCAGAGGTGTTTTGCTGTTCCCTAACACGTCACCAGGCTGAGGCCCTCCTTTTAGGACTAGCCCAGCAGAACATTTTTCTTCAATCCTATGAAGAATTCTGCTGCTGCCTCAAGCACAGGGCAAAAATCTCTGAAGACCATCACACTTCTGTCTCTCCACTGACATGTCTCCTTCATTCTCCCCATCCAATGATGTTTCCTCACCTCCTGGAAACATCTCCTGCCTGGGCTCATTCCCCTTAAGGGTTTTTTTTTAATCCCCTATGTCACTTAATTTTTAAAATTTTAATTGAAGGGTAATTGCTTTACCAAATTTTGTTGTTTTCTGCCAAATATCAACATGAATTAGCCATAGGTATACATATGTCCCCTCCCTCTCCCCTCAACGGTTTTGTATGGATTATTTTTCCACAGTCTTGTCCTCCATGCACTGAATTTCTGCTGTTTCTGCCTCCTCAGCTTTCATTTCCCCATCTTTTAAAAAAATATATATATTGTTATTGGAGCATAGTTGCTTTATAATGTTGTGCTAGTTTCTACCATACAGCAAAGTGAATCAGCTATATGTATACATATATGCCCTCTTTTTTTTTTTTTAATTTACTTCCCATTTAGGTCACCACAGAGCACTGAGCAAAGAGCGGTTACTCTTTTTTTTTTTATCTTTTGGCCAAGCCCCGTGGCATGTGGGGTCTTAGTTCCCCAACCAGGGATTGAACCCAGGTCCCCTGCAGTGGAAGTGTGGAGTCTTAACCACTGGACCACCAGGGAAGTCCCTCTCCATCTTCTGATGACACTAATTTTTCATTGAGAAACATTAGGCCTCTATTCTCAGTCCAATTGGTTTGGGTGGGATTGACCCCTATCTATACTTCACATGCCTACTCATGTGACCTGGGCCTGGCCTACTGTTGAATTCCAAGCTCTTGGGCACAATGCTAATCCAGTTCAATGAGACTCAATCTGGAATTTGGTTGGTATTATTGGAAAAGAGGTAGGTCTGTTTCTATTAGACTTGTGTGTCTCTAAGGTTATCAGAGAGGGACCCACCTGATGGGAGAAGCCTGTTTAAGTTGGGTTTCTATTACTTTCGAGGAGCCTGGTAGGCTACAGTCCATGGGGTCACAAAGAATCAGACACGACTGAGCTACTTCACTTTCACTTTTCAAAGTCCTTTCTAATACATTCAGGGAAGCCCCCTCTGTCTTTCCCCCTTACCTTTCAAACCAGAAATTCGTTGGCTCCTTGGTAAGGTTGCCCTGTCTTCATGCAGACCCCAGCCTGAGGGACCTGAACAGCTCCAGAGTGGGCCTGCTCCTTGGATCTGGGTCTCTGCTTCTCTGGACCCCCTCACAGGGACCTGTTTTCCTCCTTTACCATATCTTTCTAACCTGGCCTCCCCGTCTCCAGCCCTGCCTGTTCTATTGCGATCCTCTATAAGATGTTTATGACTCCAGGCTCCTGGGATGAAGGCTTGCTGCTTTCCTTGCAAATCTCATTTTTCCCAGATGACAATCTTTGTGCCTACTGAAGCAATTTCCTTGATTAAATTCTTTTTAACTGTGGATCATATGGCTTCTGGAAGGCTAGGCCCAAGTGTTTACTACATTTGGCTTTTTGAAATTTCATATATATATATATAGGCTTCCCCAACGGCTCAGTGGGTAAAGAATCCACCTGCAATGCAGACGATGCAGGAGACATGGGTTCAATCCCTGGGTCAGGAAGATCTCCTGGAGATGGAAATGGCTAACCAATCCAGTATTCTTGTCTGGAGAATTCCATGGACTGAGGAGCCTGGGGTCTCAGAGTCAGACACGACTGAGCAACTAAGCACACACATGTGCGTGCACGCACACACACACACACACATGTATAAAACAAATGACAATAAATAAAACCAGTCCCCCCCACACACACAGTTACCTGTTTTGTAGGGTAAGTTGTGTGTTTCTGGATAGAACGTCCAGACAGGCTTAGATAGGAACTTTAGTTAGTATCTGGACAGCTCAGGGAAGGTGCTGCTGTTTCCTGTGTTTAATTAAAATGAATGATAGCATTTTGTATCTTTCACCACATGCTTACTGTGTCCCTTCTCTTTGCCAAGCTATGTGCTCAGTGCTGGGGTACTGAGGGTGGGAAAGAGGGAGAGGTGGACAAAGACATCACGGTCCCTGTCATCAGAGCACACACATTGTCCACATCTGTCAAAGATTTCATTTCCTGCTTTTGTCACAGTGTTGTTGTGAAGAACAGATGGGCTTATGGCGGGGCAGGCACTTCAGGAGTCTGTCCACATGGGAGGTGGGGGTGGCAGTGGTCCTGTGGTCTGTCTTAGCATTTCCAGGCTGATCTGGAATATCCTTGTCTTTTACTCTGCCTGGTCCATCCTACCAAGCCACTGGACCCATCCCTGCAAGGTACCTGGAAAGAAGCTCCTAGAAAGCAGAGATCACAGAGAACACAGACCCAGCATGGTCATCTTGGAAAAGGTCCCAGGAGCAGTAATGAGTGGGACACCAGGACACCCCAGGTAGCTCAATTAGCTCGTGGACTGAGGATGTTAGCACAACTCAGCCCTCTGCCTAGTGAAGCCACTCCACTCTCGTTGAACTGCCAAGAAAGCATTGGACACCAGATCCAAAACTAATCTCTTGATCTTCCTTTTCTCCTAAGGATGCTCACCCTGCCCTCATCCCCGCTCCTAGCATCTAGCTGCTCAGGACAAAAACTTAGGAGTCATCCCTGACTCCTCCTACTTCTTCACCCCCACTTCCACATCAGCACCTCACTCTGTTGATCATGTTTCCTAAATTCTTTTTTAAAATTTATTTATTTTAGGCTGCTCTGGATCTTCGTTGCTGAGCAGGCTTTTCTCTAATTGTGGTGAGAAGGGGCTATTCTTGAGTTGTAGTGTGCGGGCTTCTCATTGTGGTGGCTTCTCTTGTTGCAGAGCATGGGCTTTTGGATGCACGGGCTTCAGTAGTTGCAGCTCCCAGGTTTTAGAGCACAGGCTTAGTAGTTGTGGTCCATGGGTTTAGTTGCTTCATGGCATGTGGTATCTTCCCAGATCAGGGATTGAACTTGTGTCTCTTGCATTGGCAGGCGGATTCTTAATCACTCACTGGACCACCAAGGAAATCCTTTTTCCTAAATTCTTATAAAATCTGTTCACTTCTCTCCCATCCTAACCCTATTCCAGAAGAGGCCACCATTGTCTCTCATGGTCCTCTCTAATAGTTGGCCAGTGGGCCCACTGCTTCTACTCCTATCTCCACCATTACATTTCCCACCATGTTGCCAGGAGGATATTTTAAAAATGCAAATAAAAGTATATCAGCTGCTTGTTTGGAGCACTTTACTGGCTTCCCACTGCTTTCAGGGAAAAGTCCCCACTCCTTACCATGGCCCATGAAGCCTTGTGTCTAAATCTGCTTCCCCTCCTCCTCTCTTATTTCATCTCGGGTTGATCTCGTGTTTCTTGATAGCAGCTGATGTAGCTCAGAAGAGGTTGAAAGTGAAAGTGAAGTCGCTAGGTCATGTCCAACTCTTTGTGACCCCGTGGACTGTAGCCTACCAGGCTCCTCTCTCCGTGGGATTCTACAGGCAAGAATACTGGAGTGGGTTGCCATTTCCTTCTCCAGGGGATCTTCCCAACCCAGGGATCAAACCCGGGTCTCCTGCATTGCAGGCAGATGCTTTAACTCTGAGTTGGGCATATCATAAATGGCTATAAGTTGTGGTTTCCAGGTGATTCTGACTCTGTTACAGAAATTTTCAAGCATACACAAAACTGAAAATTCCAGTGAACTACCTCGTACTCACTACCCAGCTCCAGCAATCATCAACTTAAGGGCATTCTTGTTTCACCTGTATCCTTGCTCACTTTCTATCAACCACGTATCATTTGAAGCCAATCTCAGATATTATATCATTCCACTTGTAAATGCTTCAAAGTGTGTCTTTAAATGGTAAGGTAATTTTATTAAAGTAATTCTATCTCATTAAAAATATTAACAATTTCTTAACTATCAAACTGAGCACTGAAGAATTGATGCTTTTGAACTGTGGTGTTGGAGAAGACTCTTGAGAGTCCCTTGGACTGCAAGGAGATCCAACCAGTCCATCCTAAAGGAGATCAGTCCTGGGTGTTCCTTGGAAGGACTGATGCTGAAGCTGAAACTCCAATACTTTGGCCACCTCATGCGAAGAGTTGACTCCTTGGAAAAGACCCTGATGCTAGGAGGGTTGGGGGCAGGAGGAGGAGGGGACAACAGAGGATAAGATGGCCGGATGGCATCACCAACTCGATGGACATGAGTTTGAGTAAACTCCAGGAGTTGGTGATGGACAGGGAGACCTGGTGTGCTGCGATTCATGGGGTCGCAAAGAGTCAGACACGACTGAGCGACTGAACTGAACTGAACTATCAAACATTGAGTCCATATCAAAAGACCCCCTGGCATTTCATAAATGTGTCCCTCTGGTTGGTATGTTTGATTCGGGATCCAAACAAGGATTTGGTTTATGTGCCTCGCGAATCTCTTTTCATCACAAGTTCCCCCTTCCTTCCTTGTTTCCTGGAAATTTATTTGTTGAAGAAACAAGAGACCAGAAACTTGCTCCTCTCTGTTTCCCTGATGTCTAGTGTAGTAGCTAGAAAAGTATCAAAACTTAATCGATGTCGGGAGAATGAATGGATGAAGGAGTGAAGGACCGAATTCCTCAGCCTGGTACCTGGCTTGGGTGGGCTTCCACTTCTTGTCTGCCTTTGCTAATTGTCCATCCTTGGAATAGTACCCTCTTGATCAATCCCTCAGTCTCCTGGTCTGTGAAGTGGAGCTGCTAATACCTGCCTTCTGCTCCATTTCCTGGGGAGGTTGTGACAAAGGCTGGGATTTTAAAAATAAAGCCTAAAACAGCTTTGAGCAATTGGCGCTATAAATACCAGACGAGGAATTCTATTATTAAATGTCCTTTGTTCATAGAAGCTCCAGGCAGAGAGGTAAGGTTGAGAAGTGGAACCCCTTGACTTTGTCCTTCCTGCCCTGCTTCGGTGAGTGTGGCCACTAGAGAAGGCAGGGCTGGGGCACGTCCTGGGGTGGGGAGCCCCAGGGCTTCCTTACGACAAGACAGCCCTGCTCTGGCTGGGGCAGGCCTGCAATATCCTATTCCATACCGGCAAAAATAGAATAGCCAGGAGAATGACAGCACTGAGACAACTGTTCCTGTTTTGAAGAGTGTCGGAAGGATGTCGCTACAGGTGGGGGCACATGTCGGCCCCTGAGAGTGAAGTCCCGCCAGGAAGGGGCCAGGCCCCCACAGTGCCAAGCTGAGGTTTGGGCTGGACGCCTGCCAGTGCCTGTGGCCCCAGGGTCTGATCAGGTCACTGGTGACAATGGAGAGCTTCTTGCCTGGAAATTGTACACGTGTTTATTAGTCAATTAGTTTTCATTTCAAACAAAAAGATCAGAGGAAGCTCTGATGAGTGGCCAAAAACTACTACAGAGAAGTGACTAGCCAGTGAGGTCAATTTCAGGCTCCCCTGCTTGGGAGAGAATTCCCTTCTGAAGCCAGCAGCCAGGTGGTATTGTTTGGGCCCCTGCAAATAGCCAGGAAACAAAAGGAAGGCTTGCCCTTTGGGGCATTTTTCACTTAACCTGCCCTAGGCTATATTTGGTACTTCCGCCCCTATTCAGCCCCACCCCTTTTACTGGCACTTGTGGAGGCCAATACCTCTGGTCTATAACACAAGGAATCTGTGCGAAGGGTGTGGGCTGTGGGAATTACAAAAATGACAACAGAACATCGGAGCCTGCAAAATGAGCAAATCACTAGGAAG
Organism: Cervus canadensis; assembly: GCF_019320065.1. Taxonomy (NCBI): domain Eukaryota; kingdom Metazoa; phylum Chordata; class Mammalia; order Artiodactyla; family Cervidae; genus Cervus; species Cervus canadensis. The sequence goes on from NC_057419.1 coordinate 110,550,956, forward strand.
TTTAAAAGTAAATTTAAAAGTAATGAGGGCCTAAAAGTACCCATATGTGAAGTGGGAAGTTTTAAGTTTCAGCCTTTTCTGAGCTTTCTGTGTGCCCAAAAGAGGAGCTTATTTTGGAAGTGGAAGAAGTATGTTTTGTTTTTTTTTTTTCCTCATCAACTCAGAAGTGGTTGAACTGATTTAGCTCAAACTATAAAAAGATGAACACCAAATGCGGCCTGCTACAAGATTTCTGTTTGGAATAGAGTGGAAGCAACTAGAGGGGTAAGACTGTGAAAATCTAGTGCCTGGAAGTCATATTGTTCCAGCTGATTTTTCAGATGTCTGGAAGCTGGGTGTGAGGTGAGGGGTTCTGAGTCTAATAGGCAATGAATTATAATTCAAAATGAAGCCCTCTTTTCTAATAAGAGTTTACCAGAAGCTTTTGGGAATGTGAAATTATTTTTCTAAATATTTTCATCTTATTTTATTTAAGCCACCAGCACATCTAAGCTTTTCATATGTGTTAAACACATATGGTGGTGCTAGTGGTAAAGAACCTGCTTGCCAATGCAGGAGACATGAGACCCGGGTTTGATCCCTGGGTAGGGATGATCCCCTGAAGAAGGGAATGGCAACCCACTCCAGTATTCTTGCCTGGAGAATCCCATGGAGAGAAGACCCTGGAGGGCTACAGTCCATAGGGTCGCAAAGAGTCGGACACAACTGAAGCGAATTAGCACACACACAGTGAATTTAACCATGTATTGACCAAGTGAAGGGAGTGGTCTAAAGTGGTTAAAAACACAAATTTCGGAGATAGGTAGACCAAGGTTTATACCCTGACTCTTCCATTAACTTGCTGTTTGAGCTTGATACTGAGCTTTGCTGCTGTTTCTGGAGAATCGGATAAATTTACCTCAGAAGGTTGTGGTAGGGTAGATAAGATGATGAACATAAAGTGGAATGGTGCCTGACACATAATGACTCCCCAACAAAATAGTGGTTATAGTAGTATTAATAGTAATATTTATGAAATTGGGGGTTGCCCAAGGGCTTTTCTTGATGCTCTTTTCTACCAAATCATGTAGCTCACTGTTCTTCAAACAAATTTTATGATGACCAGCAGTAAGAAATACATTTTATGGAGTGACTGAGTACACATATCCATAGAAGAAGCAAGTTTCACAGAACAATATTCCCCTTTACTATGTGGAATGTGTTCTGTGATATTCTAGTCTAAATTCCTATTCTACTCTGTTTATTTTATTTCTTTTCATTCTTAAATACTTATCACAACCTGGTAAATAGCTTTTACTACTGTATAATGGGCCATGGCCCACAGTTCGTAAAACGCTCACCTAGATGGATCTGGGAAATGCAGTTAGCACACTCAGGATCTGTCTTCTTCTGAATTAACACCTCGGCTAAGGTTTGGATCCAAAATAAATCTTCCCCGTTAGAACTCCCTCTGAGAACAATGAATGACAGCTGCAAAGTGACTAGACACCAGCCCTCATACTTTCACCCCTGGCCTGGCTCCTGGATGATGGCATTCTTTTCTAGACCCTTCTAACAAGTCCAGACCAAGATTCGGGTTTGGCCTGCAAGACCTGCCATGCATTTGAGAATGCGAGTATGTGTGTATGTGCATGTTTATATGTGTGCGTATGTGAGAGAGAGTGTTTGTAGGAATCGGGGGAGAGAGGAAGGGCTGCCAACTTCTCAATTTTTCCCTCTGATGTCATCTACCTCTCAGGTTTCTGCCAGGTTGAAGGGGAATGCCCACTCCCTCCGGAGATGCCTGAGACGGCAAGAAGGAGCCAGAGCTCCCACAGTCGCCAGCTCTTGGCTCCACCTCCCAGGTTTGTTTCCTTCGCCTTGACAGAGCCTTGGTCCAGTAAGATGATCTGACCACAGCTGGTCTCCTACACTTAGAACAAGTTGGAAGCAAGAGAACTTGGGGAAGGAATTTGGTTTCACTAAAAATAGCTGCAGTATAGACCCTGTGACTTACCACTCCTCACAACAGTCTGCTATGCACCACATGGGGTCCTCTGACCCCTGCCATCACTTTGGATGATTTGCCTGTTCTGCCCGGAGCCCTTGAACCCACGAGGGGCTTAGGGAGCTGGGGGTGCTTTGGTTCAGATGCAGACTCTTGGAAATCTCAGACCTGCATGGTGATGATATGATCAAGAAGCTTCCTCCCCCGTGGGAGCGCGTGACCGTTGGCACTCATAACAACAGGTCCCTTTAAGAGTTTGGTCCATGGTGGGATCCAGCTTCTTCCTCACCACTGAACCCATCACATCTCCACTTATAAGGTAGGTGAAATCAAAGTCTTTGGGGGAAATGCTACTGGAATTGTGATCCTCTTGGGTAACGTCAGCCCAGTTTTCCTCCGCCTGGGCCAGGGAGGCAAATGTCAGGGCAGGACGTACCTTAGGAATAAAAGTCTGAGTCCATGCTCCCAACCATGGTAATGTTTGGCAATTCTTTCCTTTCTTTGTCCCCTCTTGCCCAAAAATATTAGCTGGCAGGAAAGCAGCTCAAATGTTAGATTTAACCCTTTCTTGACTTCTCAACTTAGAGTTGCCTTTTTTCTAAAGTTGCCTTGGGCTTTCTGTCCTGTTACTAATGCTGAGAATTTGAACTTGGCCCAGGGCACTGGTTATGCGTGTTTGTCTTTTCTGCTGGTACAGTGACAGATAGTGACGCAGAGCTGCCTAGAGCAGGGATTCCTGTGGCTCAGGCAGGCCCTGTGACAGAGGGAATCCACCCCAGGTGCACAAAAGACTTGCTTGGATTCCCTTTCCTCCCTGCAAAACCCCAGTCAGGACACATCTCTGATTTCCAGCTTGTTTATAGCTACAGGCCTTGGGGAAGGAGTTGGAATTGAGGGGAGCTGAAAAATTCTGAGGGTGAGGTTAGGAGACCTCTGAGAGAAAAAGAAGTTGCCTTGGCGGTTCGAAGGTTAAGCACTAACAGTTTTTTGCTTAAGGTTAACTTTTGAGCATTTGCTATGCAAAGTACTATGCCAACATTCCAGCTTGCAAAACCAAGGTGTTTTCATGAAAACGAAGAGACATTTTAGTAACAGATATGCTTACTTTAAATGAAAACTACAGTCTTAAAATATTACATGGCTGGCGGAGACAAATCTTTTGACTCAGAATCATCATCTGTGTACATTTTGTAGAAGAGTGGATTATGGACGGACACTTGAACATTATATCCCTACTTTTTTTTCCTTTTACCCATCTTTGGGGTAGATGAGTGTCTAAATATCATACATTTGAAATCTTAAACCTAGGGAATTCCCTGGCTGTCCAGAGGTTAGGACTCTGTGCTCTTACTGCCAAGGGCCCAGGTTCAATCCTTGGTCAGGGAACTAGGATTCCACAAGTCACATGGCACGGCCAAAAAACCCCCTTAAACCTAGAGGAAACATCTTGGAAGTCATCTCATCTGATCCGTAGAGGGGCATGAATTAGGTTGAGTGACCACCTAGTCTGTACCTAGATTGTTGCCTCGGCTTTTCCTGTGACCTCAACATGAATCCATGGTGGATATTTCCATTTTGAAGCCACGGTTCTATTGACATGACATCTTACTAGTACTTTCTCCTTTCCAATAATACTTTAAGGTTTATTCATGTTGCTTCAAAGCCAGATAAAACTAGAATGTTTTGAAGTATTTTCCCCATGTTGAATTTGTGTAACCTTATGGCATCATTAATGCCAGATGCTGGTCTTACCACCCAAATGTGTTGTCACATTTCATCGAAAGTCATCAGGGGTTTTGCATTCAAACTGGGTATTCGTTTTATTGAAACACTCTATAGAGAAGGCGATTTGCTGGATCTTGCCTCTAAATAGCACACTTCTCTAGTACTTTGAACAAATGACTCCGCTAAGAAAATCACCGTGAACAACTTTTCAGGAATGCATTTGTCAGTAAAGCAACGCTTCTCATACTCTATTTCATGAACCAATGCCAGGTTGGCTGCCTAGGAATCACCTGGAAAGATTGTTTAAAAATATAGTTTCTGGGCTGCATCCCTGGAAATTCAGATTCAAAAGGTCTGGGAGTAGAGTCCCAGAACCTGGACTTTTTAACAAGCCATTCTGATCGTTCTGATGCATGGCCAGATTTTGGAGGCTCTATGAAAGTCAAGGTTGCCCTGCTTTTGTTTCTTTGTCCCACATCTCTTAATGATTTTCTGTTGCCTTCAGGAAAAAGTTCATACTTCATTTGGCATTCCCCAGGCCCTCCATGTTCTAGCCCTAACCCACCTTTCCAATCTGATTCCTTGTTTTTACTCTTCACATCCACCCCCAGTCAAATTGAATTGGCCACTCTTCATTTTACTTCCATGCCTGGGCACTTAACTAATGCTTTTGACTGCTGCGTCCTTCCTTACATCTCTGCACACCCAAATCTGCCCATGGCCTAGGCTTCACTGTGCGTAAGAAGGACTCCGAGGGTGTCTTTAAAATACCAAGTCCTAAAATTCACTTCTGGAGATTCTGATTCAGCAGGCCTGGAGTGCTCAGGAGCCTCAGAGGGTCTGATGCTGGCACGCTTTCAGAGACATTACCTCTAGCTCAAATGTCATCTCTTTATAAAACCATTTCTCAAAGCTTTCATGCTTCTCCACTCCAAATCCTAAAGCATTTTGTTTATAGATTGTAATTTAATACTTCCCTCTTTACCTTTTATTTGAATCATTCCCGTAAATCATCATTTCTCTCACTCAACAGACGTTCACTGAGTGCCTAATATAAAGGTATATCTTTCCTCGAGAACCCAGGCTCCTTGGGAGAAAGGATCTGTGTCTGTTTGTCCACGTGAACACCTTGAGTCTGAGTGTGCAGAGTCAGTGGACATTGTCAAGTTTAAATCACTCTGCAGTAGATGAAGCAAGGCAAGAAATCGTCCCAAGGATAAAGCTTTATTTTCCCTCAGAAATGTGAGTGTGAGGCAGATCCTTTCTGTCTCTATGCCCAAAATCTGAGATGTATGCACCAGAAGGGGATCTGAGAAGACTTCTGGGGTTGGAAAATCTCAGAGCACAATGATGACTGGATTCCAGGAAGTCTCTTGGCTTAGGTAGCATGGAAAAGCACCTGGCATTTCTAAATACAGTAGTTCTGCCATAAGGGAGGGACGAGCAGAGGAGGGGCAGGAGACACTGGGTGACAGAGATCTGCAGGGACTTCACTGGGGGTACACTTCTCCTCTGTCCTTCACCTGGTGTAGCAACTGTGGTTCCTCTAGAATCATTCATTATTGAAATGCTGTGGCTCTTTAATTATTTGGAGTTTACCTAAACACATATTAATATGTAATTGTGTAAAAATAGTGTATAATTATGTAAAACTACATAACCCACATTACTAGCCTTGTAAGTATCCTTCTATATTTCTATTCTCATATAATTATATAAAACATGCATATGTATACATAAACACATTTTTCTTATAGATTATTTTACAAAAGTTATGTCATGTTACTTAAACATTCCTGCATCTTATTCTTCTTGCCATTTACTAGCTGTGTGACTTTAGGTTCTCTGGTCTTCAGTTTCCTCATCTGGAAAATGAGGATAATAATAGTACTTACCTCTTAGGGTTATTATGAGTATTGATGGAGTTAAAATACATAAAGCACTTTAAAAAAGATATATATGAGTGCTTATTATTAGCATTATTAATATTATTCTCATTCAACAAAACCTACAAGTCAGCTGCAGTTGCTGGACTTCATTCTTTTTGATGGTTGCACAGAATTTTGTGATGGAGAACAATTTCTCTATTCATTCGACTTTTGGTGGACATTCACTTTGCTTCCATTTTTTTTTTTTTTTGGTCACAAGAAAGCACATTGCAACCTTCCTATACATACCCTTTTGCTTTGTTGTTCAGTCACTCAGTCGTGTCTGACTCTTTGCGACCCCATGTACTGCAGCACACCAGGTTTCCCTGTCCTTCACCATCTCCCAGAGCTTACTCAAACTCATGTCCATTGAGTCAGTGATGCCATCCAAACATCTCATCCTCTGTCGTCCCCTTCTCCTCCTGCTTTCAATCTTTCCCAGCATCAGGGTTTTTCTAATGAGTTGGCTCTTCACATCAGGTGGCCAAAGTATGGAAGCTTCAGCTTTAGCATCAGTCCTTCCAATGAACATTCAGCATTGATTTCATTTAGGATGGACTGATTTGATCTCAAACCAGACCCTTAACCTGCACTTTTGTTTTTCTTACTCTGAGACAGATTCCCAGGAATGGTATAGCTAGGTTAAAAAGTGCATATATACTGTTTTAAATTTCATTAAAGGTCACCATGTTGCTTTCTAAAAAGCATGTAACAAGTACACAATTCCATCAGTAAGGTATGGGTATACACCATTTCGGGCAATCCCATCAATGGTTGATCTTTCTGCAGTTTTTAAGTTTTAACAGTTGTGTGAAAAAGATCATCTCATTGTTATTTTAACTTGAGTTTCTATGGCTACTCATGAGTCTGAGTATCTTTTGAAAAAATTGTTGGCCATTTGGATTTGCTTCTTAGTGGCTCTTCATATCTTTTGCTTGTTTTTTGAATGGGTTGTTTCTCCTTGTCAGCTTCTAAAAGCTCCTCCTATGTTATTGCTATAAGCCCCTCATCTATTACCTGTGTGCAGCTTTGTGTCCAGTTTCTTGTTTTATTGATTTTACTTATTGGACCTTGTGCCAAAATTTTGAAAATATATATATAGTTAAATTTCTTTTATAACTTCTGAGTTTTAAGGATTGGTTAAGAGAGTTTTCCTTCTCCTAGGTTGCACATATATTTTCCTAGATTTTCCTGCAAGACTTTTACTGTTTTTATATTTAAATATGTCCTTACCTGGAAACTATTGATTTTTGGTATAAAATAGAAGTCCAGTTTTTATTTTCAAATATTTAGTTTTATTGATTTGGCTGTGCCAGGTCTTAGTTGCAGCATGTGGGACCTTTTTTTTTTTTTTTTTTTAGTTGTGGCATGTGGGTTCTAGTTCCCCAACCAGGGATTGAACCCAGGTCCCCTGCATTGGGAGCGTGGAGTCATAGCCACTGGACCACCAGGGAAGTCCCAAAATCTAATGATTTATTCTTCCAAATTAATAGCTAGTTCCATCTCTATTGTTAACAATCCATCTTTTTTTCCACTAAAATGAAATAATACTTTTGCCATGTATTAAATGCCTATGTATGGGACTTAATTCTTTATTCTCTACTTGATTCCTCTGTTCTAATTGCCTATTATTCCCATGCCACATGAAGTTTTGACTTCATTATGGTGACATTAGGGTATATCTGATATCTGGTTAAAATATTTTTCTCTCATTATTCTTATTTTTCATGGCTATTCTAAGGTTTTTATTTTTCCATATAAATATTAAGGTTATGTATACACATCTTCCTCAACTTATGATGGGGTTGCTAAGTTGTTTCAGTCATGTCCGTCTGTGCAAGCCTATGGACTGCAACCTGCCAGGCTCTTCTGTCCATGAGATTCTCCAGGCAAGAGTACTGGAATGGGTTGCCATTTCCTACCAGGGGATCTTCCAGACCCAAGGATTGAACTTATATTTCTTACATCTACCTGCATTTGCAGGCAGGTTATTTACCACTAGCGCCACCTGGGAAACTCTATGATGGGGTTCAGTTCAGTTCAGTTGCTCAGTCCTGTCAGACTCTTTGTGACCCCATGGACTGTAGCATGCCAGGCTTCCCTGTCCATCACCAACTACGGGAGCTTGCTCAAATTCATGTCCATCGATTCGGTGATGTCATTTAACCACCTCATCCTCATCCTCTGTTGACCCTTCACTTCCTGCCTTCAATCTTTCCCAGCATCAGGGCCTTTTCCAATGAGTCAGTTCTTTGCACCAGGTGGCCAAAGTATTGTAGCTTCAGCTTCAGCATCAGTCCTTCCAGTGAATATTCAGGACTGATCTCCTTTAGGATTGACTGGTTTGATCTCCTGGCAGTCCAAGGGACTCTCAAGAGTCTTCTCCAAAACCACAGTTCAAAAGCATCAATTCTTCAGTGCTCAGCTTTCTTTATGGTCCCACTCTCACACCCATACATGACTACTGGAAAAACCATAGCTTTGACTTGATCGACCTTTGTGGGCAAAATTCCCTTGTGGCTCAGCTAGTAAAGAATCTGCCTGCAATGCAGGAGACCTGAGCTCAATCCCTGGGTTAGGAAGATCCCCTGGAGAAGGAAAAGGCTACCCACTCCAATATTCTGGCCTGGAGAATTCCATGGACTGTATAGTCCATGGGGTCAAAAAGAGTCAGACACGACTGAGCAACTTTCAAAAAAAAAGAAGGAACCTGGAAGGTTGATTCAACAAAAAGAGAGAGGCGACCCTCCCCTCTTGATTGTCCATGGGCGAGGAGCTGCATGATGGGGTTATATCTGGATAAATCCATTGTAAGTTGAAAATACCCTGTTGAAAATGCATTGAATACACCTAACCCTACAGAGTATCATAACCCAGTCTACCTTAAACATGTTCAGAATACTTACATTAGCTTATAGTTGAACAAAATCCTCTAACACAAAACCTATTTTATAATAAATTGTGGAATATCACAGGGCTTCCCAGGTGGCTCAATGGTAAATAATCTGCCTGCCAATGCAGGAGCTATAGGAGACGGGGATTTGATCCCTGGGTCTGGAAGATCCCCCGGAGCAGGAAATGGCAACCCACTCCAGTATCCTTGCCTGGGAAATAGAGGAATCTGGTGGGCTACAGACCAGGGGGCCGCAAAGAGTCGACTGAGGGACTGAGCATGCACACAAGTTTGATATCTCATGTAATTCATTGAATACTGTAGGGAAAGTGAACAACAGAACAGTTGTATGGGTACAGAATGGCTGTAAGCATATGGATTATTCACACTTGTGATAATCTGACTGACTGGGAGCTGCAGTGGGGGCTGGTGCCCAGCATCACTAGAGAGTATGGGATCACATAGTTCTAGCCCAGGAAAAGATCAAAATTCAAAATTTGAATTATGATTTCCAGTGAATATATATTACTTTTGCACCATTGTGTGACCAATAACTCATAAGTCGAAGCATCATAAATGGGGGACCATCTGCAAAAATAAATTCCCTCTCTTTTCCTTGAAAAATCATGCTGGGAATCTAAATTGGAATTTTAAAAAGAACATTGGTTTTGTGAAAATTGATATTTTATGATATAAAATCTTATAATTCTTTAATTCATTCCCTTTTTCCAGATTTTGTTTTATGTCCTTCAGTCAGCTATTGTAATTTTCTTCCTACTGGCCTGATGTTTTTCTTGTTATATAGGTTTTTTCATTATTACAAATATAATTTTCCCATTTTCATATCTTGGTGTTGATTGCTTGAATAGAGAAATGCTATCTGTTTTGTATAGTAACCTTGTATTCTTTACCATACCAAATTCTCTAAATAAGTCTCACAGATTTTATTAGAGTGTTTTGTTTGGGTAGCTGTACAAATATACCACTAGCAGACAAAGAAATAGATGTCTTTTCTGATATTTGTTAGTTCTTCCTCTCTTTTTTTGGTCTTTTTTATAAGCTAGAATCCCCAAGGCAATGTTGAATAGTAATGAGGATAAGAAGCATTCTTGTCTACTTCTGACTTTTATTTGAAGAGGTCAGTGTTTTGCCATTTGAGATGATATTTGGCATCCATTTTTGGTAAACAATCTGTATTATTTTAAGAAACTTCCTTCTAATCCTGTTTCATTTAGAAATGTATTAGGAGTGCAGCTGAATTTTATCAGTTGACTTTGAAGCTTTTCTTGATACCATTAGTCAACCAGTTCTCTTTTTAAATTTACTAATGTAGTAAATTATGTTGATAGATTTGCTGATACTGAACCTCCTTTGCATTTCCAAATGTAATACTGTATATCAGTAATTTCTATGAAACAAACCAGCCCAAATCTCAGTGGCTTCAAAAACAACAATCATTTCTTCCTGTTCATGGTTTCTTCAGGTTAGTTGGGGTCTGGTTAGTCTAGTCTGGGCTCAGCCAAGTGGCTCTGCTTGTCGCTTGCAGGTCTGTTGGTCTGATGTGGCTGCTTTGCTTCAGGGAGTGGTGGCTGGAGCAGCTTTGCCCTGGGTGACTCTCATCCTCCTCCTGGGGCAAGCAGGCAGCCCAGGCTGTTTCAAAGTGACTGCAGAAGCACAAGCAGGGAGGCAGAAGTGCATAAGGCCTCTTGACGTGTAGGCTGGGGACTGGTACCCTTCGACCTCATTTTATTCCCTCAAAGCCATTTGGTTTCCCTGGTGACTCGGTGGTAAAGAATCCACTTGCTAATGCAGGAAACGCAGGATTGATCCCTGGGTCAGGAAGATCCCCTGGAGAAGGAAATGGCAACTCACTCCAGCATTCTTGCCTGCAAAATACCATGAACAGAGGAGCCTGGTGGGCTCCAGTCCATGGGGTCGCGAAGGGTCGGACATGACTGAGTGACTGAACAACAACAAAGTTAAGGGGCGGGGAAACATATACCATGTTGATGGCAGAAACTCCAAAATCACATGAAGAAAATCTTGGACACAAGGAGGGGCGAAGAATTATGGCCCTCCATAGCTTTACTTTACTTTACTGAAAGATTGTTGGATTATATTTGTAAGTGTTGTATTCAAAATGTCAGCATCTACATTTTAAAAGTGTTTATGGATTTCTTTTTAGTAGCCTCTTTTGTAGATTTGGGTATTTAATTACATTGGCTTCCTAGAAAAGAATTAAGGGGATTCCCATTAACCCACTCTGTAGATGACCCCAGCAGCTTTCTCCACTGAAGAAACCAGTGGCTGCAGGAGTACAAGGCACAAACCTAGAACCCCCCGCCCCCACAGCTGACCCATGCCACTGTGTGTGTTCTCAGGGCTAGACCTTGCACACTGCTGGCCTGACACCCATCACCAGCCTTCACTGCCATGTGTGCATACATGTTGACATCCTACAGCCATGGAAGTGTATGCTGATAGCCAGGGCCCATGCAGCTGGTTGTGGGCCTGGATCTGGCCCTTTCTCCTATCACTGACCTGCACCACTAAGCTCACCTGCAGCTAGGCCCAGCATTTATGCACATGTACACCTCCAATCTGGTTTCCACTGCCATGCATCAAAAATAATAAAATACTTAGTAATAAATTTAACCAAAAATCTATTTACAAAGCTAAAAGACATTGATGAAAAAACTCAAAAAGATAAAAATAAATAGAATGATATTCTACATTCATGAATCAGAGGAGTTAATATTACTAAAATGTCCTTACTACACAAAGCCATTCATTGCACCCTCTATCAAAATTTCAATGACACTTATAACAGAAATTAAAAAAAAAAAAATCCTGAAATTCATATTGCACCACAAAAGACCATGAATAGGCAGAGAAATCTTGAGCTGGAAGAGAGCTGGAGGCCTCACTCTTGTTGATTTCAAACTATATTACAAAACTATAATGCTCAAAACAGTATGGCATTGGCATGATCAAGGAAACAGACTTGAGAGGCCACCAAGGACACTAGAATATTCAGTGGAGAATGGATAGTCTCTTCAATAAACAGTATTAAGAAAACTAGATACCCATATGCAAAAGAATGAAATTGGACCTCTATCTTACACCACTCACAAATGTTAACTCACAATGGTTTACAGACTTAATTGTAAGACTTGAAACTGTAAAATTCAAGAAATCTCCTAGACCTTGGTTATGGTAATGATTTTTGGGGTATGACACCAAAAGCATAGGCAACAAATGCAAAAATTAACCAGTGGAATCATATTAAACCAAAAAGCTTCTGCATAGAAAAAGAAATAATCAGCAAAATGAAAAGACAACCTCTGCAATGGGAGGAAGTATTTCCAAATCATATATCTGATAAGGGATTAATATACAAAATCTATAAAGAACTCATACAACTCAATAGTGAAAACACCCAAACAATCCAATTAAAAAATAAGCAAAACAGAGGAATCGGGTGGAGAGGGAGGTGGGAGGGGGGATCGGGATTGGGAATACATGTAAATCCATGGCTGATTCATATCAATGTATGACAAAACCCACTGGAAAAAAAAAGAAAAAATAAATAAAATAAATCCCAGATTAAAAAAAAAAATAAGCAAAACACCTGAATGGACATTTTTTTCACAGAAGACATACAAGTGGGCAACAGGTATAAGAGGAGGTGCTCGAAGTCACTAATCATCAGAGAAATCCAAATCAAAACCAAAATGATATGTCACTTCACATCTGTGTGATTGACTACCATCAAAAAAACTATAGATAACTAATGCTGGTAAGGATATAGAGAAAAGGGAACTCTGGTGCATTGTTATAGGAATATAAATTGGTACAGCCATAGAAAACAGTACAGAAGTTCCTCAAAAAAATTAAAAAGAAACTGCCATATGATCTAGCAATTTGACTTCTGGGTATATATCTGAAGGAGATGAAATTACTATCTTGAAGTGATATCTGCATTCCCATGTTCATTCCAGCATTATTCACAATAAGCAGGACATGGAAATAACTCACGTGTTCACTAATGGATGAAGGGATAAAGAAGATGTGGTATATATATACACACACACACAATGGAATATAATTTGGCCATAAAAAGAAGGAAATCCTGCCATTTGTGACAAGATGGAAGAACCTTGATGGCATTATGCTAAGTGAAATAAGTCAGGTAGAGAAAGATATGGCATTCAGTCCCATCACTTCATGGCAAATATATGGGGATAAAGTGGAAACAGTGGCAGAGTTTATTTTCTTGGGCTCCAAAATCACTGTGGATGGTGACTGTGGCCACGAAATTAAAAGATGATTGCTCCTTGGAAGAAAAGCTATGACAAACTTAGAGTATTAAAAAGCAGAGACATCACTTTACCAACAAAAGTCTGTATAGTTAAAGCTATGGTTTTTCCAGTAGTCATGTACATGTATGAGAGTTGAACCTTAAAGAAGGCTGAGTGCTGAAGAACTGATAGTTTTGAATTGTGGTGCTTGGAAGATTCTTGAGAGTCCCTTGAGCAAAGAGATCAAACCAGTCAATCCTAAAGGAAATCAACCCTGACTATTCATTGGAAGGACTGATGAGGAAGTTGAAGCTCCAATACTTTGGCCACCTGATGGGAAGAGCTAACTCATTGGAAAAGACTCTGATGCTGGGGAAGATTGAAGGCAAGAGGAGAAGGGAATGACAGAGGATGAGATGGTTGGATGGCATCACTGATTGAATGGACATGAGTTTGAGCAAACTCCGGGAGATAGTGTAGGACTGGTGTGCTGCAGTCCACGGGGTCGCAAAGAGTAAGACACAACTTAGTAACTGAACAACAACGAACAACAATAGAGAAAGACAAATACTATGTGATCTCTCATTCTCTTACACACATATACACACACAGAGAACTTACATAGTGTTATTTGTCAATTATATCTCAATAAAGCTAAGGGAAAAAGAATTAAAGAGCTTTCCTTCTATTTTATGGCCTGGAGTAATTCCAATCATATTAACATTACTTTTTTTTTTTAAGTTGAATTGAAACAAATGAACCACTCTGTTATGATGACTTTTTCAGTGGTAGATATTTGTTCACTTTTTCCATCTCCTTTTTGATAATTGACCTATTCAACACTTCTTGTTGGGTTAATTTTGGCTTCTGAAGAATCATGCTTTTTTCCTAAATTTTCAAATTTGCTGCTATAGAGTTTAATGTAGTGTCATTTATAATTATTTAAATCTTTTATGTATACTTTTCCAATTCCAGTGTTGTCAATATTTATTCTCCCTTTTTCCTTAATGAGGCTTGCAAAAAGGTTACCTGTTTTGCATGTCTTTTCAAAGAACAAGTTTTGGTTATCTCATTAATTCCACTTTTTTTTTTGGCTGCTAAAAAGACTTTTCCTAGTTTTTGTTTGTTTGTTTAATTTCTGGTTCTTCCCCACATATCTTGAGATGAATACTAAATTCCTTTATGTTTGCATCTTTGTTCGTTAATACTGAGATTGAAGAAGATAATTATTTTTCTGAATAAGGTATTTACTGTGCCAAGTAGATTTTAGAATAAAGTGTTCTTTTAAATTGCTTTCTAGATAGTTTGTAATTTCACTTTTTATCCAGTGGTGTTCTAGGAGTGTATTTCTTAATTTCCAAAACAGTTATTCTTTGCATCTTTTATATTATGTAAATTTTATAGCTGTTATGCTCAGAAAAATCTTTCTATTATCTTTTAAAAATATTACTGCCTTTCCTCTGTGTCTTCCCTCTTCTTCTAGAAGACTATTCGTCAAGATCTACAACTCTCATATTTTCCTTCATGATTCTGTGTCTTGGTATTTTCGACTTCGTGCTCCGTGATTCTTCTTTCACTTTCACTTTCTCTTCCAGGTGACAATTTGGTCTCAGCAGTGATCATCCTCTCCTTCAATTCATCCCTGAACTGTAGTTGGGGAATTGCATTTTGTAGTTCCAGAAAGTCTCTTTTTGGTTACACTTGAATCTCTGTATGAGTTCTTTTGTTGTTATAGCTGTTGTGGTTGTTCAAGTTGGCATCTGTCTATCCCCCAATCAGTTTATTTCTTTAGACATGCATTGCTTCATCAACCTGCCACTGGGTGCTGGGTAAATGGGCATGGTTATAAAGGATTTAGTTGTTCACCCATAGCAGTCAGCTCAGGGTGGAAGGGGTCTCTGAGAGTCCCACAGAGGCTAGGAGGTCCTTAAGTGATGAGAAACTAAGTACCTGAAGAAAGCTGCTCTCTTCCCAGGTCTCCTTGCAGAGTCCCCCTCTGCTTCTTACTTCATTCCTTTTTGTTCTCTAGGAGGCCTAGGTGTGAAAGTGAAAGTCGCTCAGTCGTGTCTGATTCTTTGCAAACTCATGGACTATACAGTCCATAGAATTCTCCAGGCCAGAATACTGGAGTGGGTAGCTGTTCCCTTCTCCAGGGGATCTTCCCAACCCAGGGATTGAACCCAGGTCTCCTGCATTGCAGGCAGATTCTTTACCAGCTGAGCCACCAGGGAAGCCCAAGAATACTGAAATGGGTAGCCTATCCCTTCTCCAGTGGATCTTCCCGACCTAGGAATCAAACCTCGGTCTCCTGCATTGCAGTAGGATTCCTTACCAGCTGAGCTACTAGGGAAGTCCTAGAAGGCCTAGGAGACCAGGAATATAGGTCTGATACTGTTTCCTTGTCTCCTTGCACTGGGCTTTCCTGGGGCTGCATCCAGCTTTGCTCAGCAATCAGAGAAGTTTGCTGAGATTCCCACAATGCCTAGGGCTTCACTCATATTTGGTAGCTTTTTGGTTAAGGAGAGCCAGGCAGCCTGGAGTTAAGGATGGAAACAACTCATGCTTAGGTCACTATATTCTCAGGATCTTCTGTGGTTTCTAAAGAAAAAGAAGAAAGATGTTTGTATGATTGGACCTTAGTTAGACTGAGTCCCAGAGAGTTGCTCTTTAATAACAAAGGGCTGGCTATGAGGCTCGGAGTGGAACCTATATCAGTTTGGGGGCAATTGTGAAAATAGAACTGAAATGTCACAGTAAGAAGGGATCTATCTATCTATTTATATACACATATTTATAAAAAGTGGGAGTAGCTAGGAGAGTGAAGGTCCAGAAGGTTCATGCCAGAGGATCAAATGTCTCTAATAACTGCAGCTCGCCTGCAATACAGGAGACCCTGGTTGGATTCCTGGGTCAGGAAGATCCGCTGGCTACCCACTCCAGTTTTCTTGGGCTTCTATGGTGGCTCAGCGGGTAAAGAATCTGCCTGCAATGTGGGAGACCTAGGCTTGATCCCTGGGTTGGGAAGATCCCCTGGAGAAGGGAAAGGCTACCTACTCCAGTATTCTGGCCTGGAGAATTCCATGGACTGTATAGTCCAGGGGGTTGCAAAGAGTCAGACACGACTGAGCGAGCGATTTTCACTTTCACGAAGCATTGGAGGGGGTGAGGAAGCCAGAACTCACTGGAATTCTGAGAAGTTACCAGGTCTCACTGCAAAAGGTGACCTGGAAGTGGAAGCTCAGAGAGAGAGACGTGTGAAGTCACACTGAATGTCACAGCGTCCCAAGAACAGTGACTTTTGCTTCATTCCCACCTTCTAAGTCTGTTTCTCTCAGGGGCAAACTCTAACCTGGAACCACACAGTGAAGGGGCTTCTGGGTAACCTAGTTCCTGGCCTTGGTCAGGAGTGACAGTGGTCGCTGAGCTGACAACAGACAATTGAGCTCAGTATTCCAGCAGGAAGAGCAAAGAGGAGCAGGGTAGGACTGTGGCTGTGGAGAACTGGCCTCTCCAGAGACTCCTCTGCCTTTGGCCCCGGTGCCGTAGCCCTCTTGACTGCATGCTTTGATCTGTCTCTCAGAGACGTCCTCTCCACTAACACCAAAGCCACAGCATCATGCACTTACTGGTCGTGAATTCTTCCAGAATCCTGTGGCCCATGCTAACCAGGGCAAGACTGGTATGTGAGCCTTTCAACTATGTCAGCATCTGTCAGTGCAAAGTGCCTAGGCTTTTGCAACAGAAAGACCTGTGTTCAAATCCCTCTACTGCTATCTACTACCTGGGCAGGTAAATTACTCTTTCTCAGCCCTTTTCATTATTTCTAAATGAAGGGTGACAATCTCTAACTTTTAAGACAGTTACAAGTATGAAATAACAACTTATGTAAAGCACCATTTATTAATTACCGCTCCTCTTTTTGGTCATTAGTCTTGCTGCCTTGACAATGCTTCTAGTGCTTGCCTACAGAGAAGATAAATGATGCTGTTACTTCTTTCCTTCCGTAGTAAGTAGGGACCACAAAAGGGCTCCTCTTTTGCTGGCTGAGTGGCAGGGAGGCAGATCTCCTGTCATTGATCTGAGAGGCTCTCTCCAGAAGCAGACACAGTAAATCTTGACTTTTCAGTCTGGGTAAGGTACACAGAAGGTAGGCTTTATGTAATAGAGTGGAATGAATATGGAGAAGAAAGTAATAGGGAGCAGTCAGGCTAGACCCTGGGAGTAGGAGAGGCGGGTGAGAACATGGGAAGGAAAATAACACTGGAGGCTGCATTGGCAGAAGTGGAATGGAAGAGAATAAAGTATTTCAGGGGTAGGACTTCCCTGGTGGTCCAATGGTTAAGACAGCAAGTTTCCAGTTCAGGGAATGTGGGATTGATCCTTGGTCTGGTCAGGGAGCTAAGATCCCACATGCCACATGGTGTGGCCAATGATAAATAAATAAGTAATAAAAACAAATAAAATCTCCTACATATAAAGATATGTACGTGCGTGCATGCTAAGTTTGCGACCCTATGGACCATAGCCTGCCAGGCTCTTCTGTCACTGAGATTGTCCAGGCAAGACTACTGGAGTGGGTTGCCATGCCTCCTCCAAGGGATCTTCCTGACCCAGGGATAGAACCCACATCTTCTAAGTCTCCTGCCTTGGTGGGCTCTTTACCACTAGTGCCACCTAGAAAGCCCAAAGACATTGAATGTACACATTCATTTAAAAAAAAAAGAATTGCAGGACTGGGAAACTGAGTCCAGTGCATCCCTTAGAGAATATAGCCGCAGACTGGCAGGTAGTTATACCCACAGGGTAATAGGTACCAGCACACCCCAGCTATGTGCCAGGTGCAAGTCCATCCTGTGGCAGGTAAAAAATCACACCAACTGGGTACAGTTTCACGGAAGGAGAGTGCAGGTACAACTGTCTCATCATTAGAAACTCAGCTTGGTATTTCTGAACCATCTGCAAATTATCCCTCTATCCCTAAAATGTAACTGTTCTAGACAGTACCAGCAGGGTATCAGGACTCTGTGGGTATGTATAAACCCAAGCCCCAAACTCTGGCGCTCTAAAGAGGGTTGTAAGAAACTTTCCAAGAGAATGGAAGCTGGAGGCAAAAGGCACTAGCCACACAGTGACGGTCACTTAAACCACCAGAAGAAGAGAAAGATTCTCAGGATCTCTCTTCACCAAAAGCCTGGGCAATCAGACAGCGTTGGAGAGAAAAGGAGAGAGGAGTCACAGGCTGTGATCTCTGAAGGCAGATAGGGTTTGTGCCAGAAAATGCTCACTAGGGTTCAACAAGTGTTAAAGGAAGAGGGAGGAGGTGGGGTCAGGCAGAGGGAGAAGTTGATCTCGATACAGGTGCCTCAAAGCCTCAGCCACCAGGTGGGGAGCTGTGGCATGAGAGGCCATCTGCCAGAGAACCTGCGTTGAGCCCAGACGGCCAGGCCTCGCCACTCAGATGTAGGCCACCCCCGGAAGGACAGGACTTCCAGTGAGGGTCAGGGCTGTGCAGCAGAGGGAGACCCTGAAGGAAGTGACCTCTGAGGCTGCCCCCTGACCCACCCCCTCACAGCTGGCTAGGAAGCCCTTCCCGGAAGGGGAATCCCTCCCGTGGACACACTTCCCTGTCAACCACGTGGGCGATCAGGTATTGACAGGAAATGCATGAAAGCCCAATCTGCCCTGAGATCTCTATTCTTGCTCTAATGCTTGTATTTATTTAAAAATTCCAACATTTATTTTTATTTATTTATGTATTTGGCTGTACTAGGTCTTAGCTGCAGCACGAGGGATCTTTAGTTGTGGCATGTGAACGCTTAGTTGGGGACGTGGGGTCTAGTTGCCTGAGCGGGTATTGAACCCAAACCATCTGAATGGGGAATGAGAAGTCTTAGCCACTGGACCACCAGGGAAGTCCCTTGGCTTTATTTTTGAATAAAGAGACCTTTTAGAGCCACCAATGATTTTGTAACATTTATAAAATATGGAGTGTCACAGAGTAGAAAGAGTTGGGCCTTTGGAGACAGAAAGTCCTACTTGAGTCTCAATTCTGGGCATACCTTTTTACTGCAATCTTGGGTCAGTTGTTTCACCTCTCCAAACTTGTTTTCTCCTCTTGAAAATGGAGACAATCATAGTCACTAATTCAGAGGATTGCTGCGAGCATAAAATCTGGATAAATATTTAGTACAGAGCTGGAAACCCAGTCAATTAAATCACTGGTGATACAATGATGAAGCTATTTACTGTACCTTGGATGTGCCAAGTACCATGTAAACCATGGAGTGGCCATGGGGGCAGTTAGGAGAGTTTAACCCAGTCCCTGTCATCTAGGACTTTACAGTTTACTTGAGGATTCAAGATATGGGCAAATGGGAATAAGTAGTAGTTTTGTGCTAACAACTTACTACCATATCCAAGAATTTTGTAAAAAATATCTTTTTTTCTGCCTGACATGTTTTCTGTTAATATTGCCATGTAACCAGTAGAATGGAGGGAAGAGCAAGATTTGACAGTCTTCTGGAAGCTGACCTTGGTCAAAGTCCCTTGTGTGTTATTTACTGGGAGAGATGATGGCTAGGTCCTCTGATTCGGATGGAGAAAATGACAGGAGCATGCTGTGGGAAAAAGGCCACCTTTGATGACCCATTCCTCTTGACTTGGGAGATTCTGAAGGCTGTGGACTGATAGGGATTCGGGCTGGGGACCTGATGCTGCCCAGTGATGTTCCTCATATGAGAGCAAGAGTGAAATCTGTGAACAACTTCTCCCTCATTGTTTCCTCCTTCACTGGAGAAGAAAGTGACAGAACATTTTAAGATGTTCATTCCTGACAGGCATTCCAACATCGCAGTACAATGTTCTAAATGTTCAAGTTCAATGGAGGCAGAAGATCATGCATACTCGGTATAGATTGGAAAGGTCTTAGTGTTAAGCTGTTTTTGGATAAATCATTGACATCTCTCTGTCTTGTAACTTTTCCCTACTCTCAATTCTACTCACAGTTCTGTAGGTCAGAAATTTGGACCAGGTGCTGCAAAGATAGCTCTTTTCTGCTCCATGAATTCTGGAGCCTCGCAGCTGAATGGCTGAGTGCTGGCTGGATGACTTGACTGGGGTCATGTGTCTGGAGCCCTGTCCCCACCATCAGCTGGATTCCTCGGTTCTTCTTCACGGGGTCTCTCTGCATAGGCTGTTTGGGCTTCCTCGCCACATGGGTGTCAAAGCATCTGCCTTCTTATGTGGTGGTTGGCTTCCCCCAGAAAGAAAGTAGAGCTGCCAAGTCTCCTAAAGTTTGGCCAGGAACTGACACAGCATCACTTTGGCCACGTTCTGTTGGTAAAAACAAGTCACAGGTCCAGCCTGGATTTAACATTAGGAGAAACTGTCGCTAATATTCCAGTTACTATTTCTGCACAGCTTAGTACCCTCAAATGTAGCAGCTAAAAAGATCCATTTAACTTTGTTCATAAAATAATGGGTCAGGAGTCTGAGAAGGGTGCCACTGAATAGTTCAGCACTTAGGGGTCTTTCACAAGGTTGTCGTCAGATGTCACCAGGAGCTGCAGTTATTTGGTGGTTTGACTGGGCTGGACATCCAAGATGGCCTGGTTGCTCGATGGGCAGCCAACACTAGCTGTTGTCTGGGAGCTCAGCTAGCACTGAAAGCTGAAAAGCCTAGATGTCACCTTTCCACCGTGGTAGTCTGAGGGTAAGCTGACATCATGCTGGGTGGCTGGCTTTTCTGAGTGCAAATGTCCTAAGAGGGCCAGGCAGGAGCTGGCCTAAAATGAATACAGCATCGCTTCCACCACTGAAGCGGTTATAAGCCCTGTAGAATCAAGGAGAGTACTCATGGTGTCCACTTCACAATGGCCATGCCACAGTCACCATCTTTGGAGGCTATTTTGTGCTGTGCTGTGTTAAGGTACTTCAGTCCTGTCTGATTCTTTGCGACCCTATGGACTGTAGCCCACCAGGCTCCTCTGTCCATGGGTTTCTCCAAGTGAGAATACTGGAGTGAATTGCCATGCCCTCCTCCAGGGGATCTTCCCAACCTAGGGGTCAAACCTGTGTCTCATGTCTCCTGCATTGGCAGGAAGATTCTTTACCACTAGCACCACATGGGAAACCCTTGGAGGTTATTTACCGAGCTCTTTCTTTTTTTTTTTTTTTAATAATTTATTGGAGACTTCCATGGTGGTTCAGTGGTAAAGAATCCGTCTGCCAATGCAGGAGATGTAGCTTTGATCTCTGGGTCGGGAAGATCCCCTGGAGGAGGAAATGGCAATCCACTCCAGTATTCTTGCCAGGGGAATCCCATGGACAGAGGAACCTTGTGGGCTACAGTCCATGGGGTTGCAAAGAGTCAAACACGACTGAAGTGACTTAGCATCTAGCATAGTTGATTTACAATGTTGTGTTAGTTTCACGCGTGCAGCAAAGTGAATCAGTTATACATATACCTATATCCACTCTTTTTAAAGATTCTTTTCCCATATAAGCCATTACAGAGTACTGATTGGAGTTCCCTGTGCTGTACAATAGATTCTTACTATATTTTACCCAACTCTTATGTTACAGAAATCCACCAACTTACCTATGATCCTGCTAGAAAGCAACCTTAAGTTATGACATGGAAAAACACTGTAGGGTTTGCATCAGAAATGAATCCTTTCAGAGCTCTATCATTTGTGTCTCAAACAAAATTCCTGAGATGTGAACTTAAAAATTAAAGGGAATTCCACCTCTCAGATCTTGGCCCAGTGGGCCTTTCTTTATCTCAAGTATTCTGGCTGGAAGTGTAGCTTTTGCCAGGCTGCCTCCTTCTGAACCGGCTTTCTGCTGTGAAGTGTTTTCACAAATGAAAAACACATTTGGTCCAGTGAGAAGCAGTCTAGTCACTGAAGCATCTAATTTGGTGGTTTCTGATGACAATGGCTCTATACTCAGCTAGTCCAAACCTGTCAGGAAAAAGCCCTAAGTGTGTCTGTCCCCCATGGCCCCACTCACCCTAAGCTTACCCTTCCGCAAAGACAGTGGAACCGTGTGGCATCTTGCCCAGAAGCATTGCTCAGAGCTGCTGGAGGACGAGCAAACCTGGAATCCGGAAGCTGGTGTCTTGAGGCATTTGGGAACTGGTGTGAAACAGACCCCAGGGAGGTGATAGGGCCAAAAGGATGAGATGCTCAGTCACTTTTCCACTTTCCTGTCAGAGACTCACGCTCAGTCCCACCCTCCAGAAGACAACCTGGCCCTCTTCAGGGGCGTGGCCATGTAGGCTTTTGTTTTGGAATATTACTTTATTTCAAGGGCTGGAGTACTTGACTCTACAGGGTAACCCCTGTGACCCATGTTGTATTAAATGTATAGAGTTCTCTCTCATAGGAGGGGCAGAGGACAGAAGGGACCATTTTACTGTGGTGACAAGTCAGGAGAAATGAAGGGATCAGATAGGGCCAACTGCTAGAGTGAAAGTGAAAGAATTTTCACCCCAGGAGGACAGGGCAGAAGGATCTGGGAGGGGCAGAGAAGTGCTACAAACTAAGCCCAGGTTTCATTGAGATGCTTCAACACTGTGTCTGTTTGATGGTGGGGAAAAGACCACCCTCTGAATGCTATCACCAACTCAATGCCATCACCCTCTGATGGCATCACCAACTCAATGGACATGAATTTGAGCAAACTCTGGGAGATGGTGAAGGACAGGAGAAAGCCTGGTGCGTTTCAGTCCATGGGGTCACAAAGAGTTGGACATGACTGAGTGACTGAACAACAACTGAATGCCCTCACATGGATGTCAGATCTCTCTGCAGCAGATCATCCCAAATTACCACGGAGCTTGGGGGCTGGACACAGCAGCATGGATTTTTCTGAGCCACTACCATTTTGTTCATATTAAACATCTCACGGGGCTTGGAAAAAGGGAAAGCCTCCATGCCTTTCACAGAAGAGGCTGCCGTGACCTCCCTAGCAGAATCTTCAGAAGCTTTGTTTAGAGGAGATAACTTGTCCTGGTCCTTAAATATTCATGATCCTTGGTCTCTGGCATGAATATCTTTATGATGTCATTGATTTGCCCCCAAATGAACACACATCGCTGTATTGTTCTTGCATGAAATGTCTAGTTTCTTTATCTTCTGATTATTTCTTTTGCAGAGTGGTTTGGGGTGAAGAAACACACTTTTTTTGGTCTATTTGCATGGACAGGCAGACTCCACTCATGCTCCCAAGCAGATGTCTCTTCAACTCACCACAATCATGTAAACTCATCTAGGTTTATTACTACTACTAAGTCGCTTCAGTCGTGTCCGACTCTGTATGACCCCACAGACGGCAGCCCATCAGGCTCCTCTGTCCCTGGGACTCTCCAGGCAAGAACACTGGAGTGGGTTGCCATTTCCTTCCCCAATGCATGCATGCATGCTAAGTCGCTTTAGTTGTGTTAGACTCTGTGTGACCCTATGGACAGCAGCCCACCAGGCTCTTCTGTCAATGGGATTCTCTAGGCAAGAATACTGGAGTGGGTTGCCATTTCCTTCTCCACACCTAGGTTTAGTCATATGTTAACTATTATTGTCCTTCAAGAAATGGGGTGATATCTGGCTTCCAGCTAGAAGTTACCTGTGCCAGAGGTGCCATTGGTAATAGGGCTGGTAGGATGGGGGAGTCTTCTCTGTGCAGAGAACTTTCTGGAAAGTTTAGTGTGTCAGGAAAGCTTAGATACTCAGGATGCACACCATGCTTAATAACCCCCAGGACAGAAACTGACCCTTTCCCCGAAAGAGGGTCTTGTTGCTTACTGGAGTTATGTAGACAAAGCAAATGTTACATGTACACAAGAGAGGAATGTGTGTGTGTGTGTGTGTGTGTGTGTGTGTGTTGAACATGCTGAGTTAAGGGAGTTTGAAAAGACTGAGGGGTTTCATGCTTGGCAGATTTCAGTGAAAATCTGCTTTCCCCTGCCTTTTAAGATGCTGATAGGAGTCTTGAGAGACCATGTTGTCTAATAGAAGAGCACAGAAAAGACAGACCCACCTAGTTTCCTATTTGCTCTCCTAGTTTTTTTATCCAGGCTCCACCACTAGGAGGTGTGACCTCTGGGCAGGTTACTTAACCTCTCTGAGCCTCAGTTTCCTCATTTGTAAAATGGAAATAACACTTCCTAGGTTTTTTGTGAAGATGAAATAAGATAATGATGTAAAGCATTTAGCCCGCTGCCTGGCACAGGGTAGGTACTAAATCCATAGTAACTGACCATTATTGGGTGTAAACTGAGGATTCAACCCCTCTCTCCTTCATCTTTCTTCTAAATTCACCCAGGTTTCCATCCCTTTTGAATTCCAGTCAGTTGAAGAGAAATTCCTTCTTTCCCAGAGTACTGATATTAATGATCTAAACTTGGGTTGGATAATCACATTGTGTCATCAACTTCCAGATTATTAGATATTATTTACAAGAAAAATAGGCCTGGAGTTCCTTCCAGACCAAGGACAGAGGCTGCAAATTGAATTTAGAGGCTTGCCGACCTTTAGACCCGGGGCTGGAGGCAGGGGCAACCCACTCTCCTGGTCTTGAAAGACACAGCAGGCTCTCGTAATTGAGTTACCGCCTGGGATTCAGTAAGACTAATCCATCTATATAATTTCTTCGCCTGGTTTAATGCCATTAACGAAACCGAATTAAGGAGCGGGTGGAGTTGGGTGGGACGAGGGGAAACGGATTTTCTGTATGGTAGTCGCTGCCGCGTCTCTGCCGCCAGGCTGGAGCCTATGGTCTGATTAATGGACCGCTTTCAGGACCAAGTCCTGCCAGCGGCCACCCCGGTCCCACGCCCTTCCGGGTATCCACGTGCCGAGAACGGGGCCATCGCGCGCAAAGGGTTTCCTAGGATGTCCCAGGGCTACCCTGTCCCCCTTCCCTATCCCTGGCTCTCTCGTCTTCCCCATCGCCCCTCTCTTGCACAATTTCCGAGCTGTTTCCCTTTAGTTCAGATCTTCATGGACCGTCCCTCTTTGGTCACTAGCGTGCTCCAGGCGACAGGCCGATCCGCTAATCCCTCTCCAGCACCCGGCCCCAGTCCCACCTCGCTCGGTTTGTCTGGGGTTGGCCATTCCGCGTGGTGGGCACTCTGTGCCTAGGTTGCCAACCAGAGCGACCAGCCCTAGGAGGAGGGGCCTGTGTGCGGGGAGTGGGGGTGGGAGGCGGCCGCGGCCGCTGTCAGTTTCACTCTCTGTCCTACTGACACCCAGATCCCAGCGCGCCCTCCTCACGGAGAGTCCGGCTGGTTCAACTTGGGCAACTGGCCGGAGGCGAGGAGTCGCCGACTCCCGGACTGAGATTCCATCGCTGGGTGCAGGCACTTGCCAACAGCGGAGTCCCCAAAGTGTAGGTGGTGAGCAGCGCGGGCCCCAGCAGCGCTGCGGGGAAGGCGGGCGCCCGGATTAGAGGGTGGAGGGTAACGGGGGCCGGGGTAGGGGGAGACGGGAGCCCCGGGCTTCGATCTCGGCGGCCGACAGTGCGAGTCCGCCCTGGCGGCCCCCGCGGGTCCTGCCCGCCCCGAAGGGGCCGGGGGCCGCCCGGCCGACACGCTCGCCGGCCTGGCGGGGCTTTGGCCACCCCGCGGCTGACGTCGGCGCGCCCCTGCCGAGCTCTTCTTTTACTACAGCCCGCAGGCGGCTCCGTGCCGGCCCCGCCCTCGCCGGCCCCCGCCCCCCGCGAGCCCGTACCCTGTGGTCTATATAGAAGGCGCCGCCGCGCCGATTCGCGGCTCTCCGGGACCCGAGAGTTCTTTGGAAGCAGAGCGCGAGCGAGGGAGCGGGCGAGCTCCAAAGGGGGTGTGGGTGTAGGGAGAGAGAGAGCAGGTAAGGGCCGTCGCGTCCCGCTCCTCTGCCCGCCAGCAACTCGGGACCCCCTTTTGGCAAAATCATAGGAACCTGGAACGTTGGTTCAACAAAAAGACAGGCGACGACCCTCCCTTCTCGATTGTCCGCGGGCGAGGAGCTGCGCGGCTCTGCGGTGTAACAGGCTCACACGTTGCTCATCACATGTTCAAACATATCCCTTTCGGGGAGCCTCGTTATTTTTAAGTGAATATTTTCGTCTTTGTTTTGATGTGTGTGTGTGTGTGTGTGTTTTAACCTTCCTCGGCGTTTTATTTTGATGGAGTTGGCGGCCCGCAGCGTATGGGGAGAGGCGGGGGAAGCGGCCCGCCGGCGCGCGGGTAGCCCACTCCCAGGCAACTCCCCGGGAGGCCCGCGCTGGCCCGGCGAGCGGCCGGCGCGGAGCCCAGGGAGGCCCGCGGCGGCCGAGCCGGGGAGTCCCGGCCGCACGTCTCGACGGCTCCGGGGGTGGCGAGCGCGGCTCTCCGCGGGCGGGCGGGTGGGCATGAGCGGCGGACGCGGGGCGCGGGGGGAGCGCCGCGCCGCTTTGTCTCTGCACTTCTGGAGCCAGGCGCGCGGCTCCTCCCGCGGCCGGCCGCTCGGGCTCGCGGTGGCGGCGGCGGCGGCGGCGGCTCCTCCTTCACCCCTCTCCTTTCCTCCCCACTCTCTCGTAGGCAGCGGCGGCGGTGGCAGCGCTGGGGAACAGCGGATTCCGCCCGGAGCCACACCGAGGGGAGCTCGCGGTCGCGACTTGCCGCCCTAAGCACTCTCCCAAGTCCGGCCCGCTCGGCGAGGACTTCCGTCTCCTGGCCGAACCCTGTCAAGCAAGCTGGGATCTATGAGTGGAAAGGTGACCAAGCCCAAAGAGGAGAAAGATGCTTCTAAGGGTAAGCCCGCCCGCCGAGTCCGCCTGCTTCCCTTCCCTTGGTTTCCCTCGCCCGCTCGCGTGCGCGCCTCCCTCCGGCGGCTCCCGGCCTCCCTCCCGCAGCCTAATCTGCCCGTGACCTCTGCGACCCCGGGCGAGAAAGGGGCGGGGGGGGGGGCGGGCCGCTGGGGTGGGGGTGGGGGGCTCAGAATTTGCACCACTTTCCCTCCTTCTTCGTGGGATTGTCGCCCCGCGAGTGCCACCAGCCTCTCTCCATTCCCCCCTCCGGACGCACCCGGGTGGCGCTGCGGGCAGACGGAGGTGCTGCAGCCCGGAGCGCCGGGAACAGCGCTGCCTGCCGCCGGCCGGCCGCCTCTCGGTGCGAGTGCCTGCGTGTTGCGTGTGCGCGAGTGTGCATCTGTGTGCTGCGCGGGTGCCACACGGTGACATACTCAGGAAGGAATCTGCCCCACTCTTAGAACCCGTGCTCCGATCCACCTTTCCGCCCCCCCTCTCCCCGCCCCCAATGCAAACAAAGAGCCTGGCCGAGACACGCACCCCCTTCCCCCCACGCTCCTTTCCCCCTCACGCCCCCTGCTCCCCAACTCTCCCCGTCCCCTCCCCAGAAGGCAGGAGCTTGCCACCTTCCCTTCGCCGCGTGCAAAAGTGAGCAATCCCGGTGCCCCGGCGCCGCCCGCGCTGCGCCTCGGCAGCGCCGCCTCGCCGAGCCCCGGGAGAACAAAGGCTCTGGTCCCTCGGCCACTAGTGCCCGGCGGGAGCGGGCCTCCGCGGGAGGGGAGCGCCCCGTCCCTCCACTCGGGGGGGTGTTCAACCACCTGGCCCGCGGCGCCCGGCCGCCGGTTCCCCCCCTCCCCCCCACGAGAGCGCTTTTCGGCCTGGGGCCTCCCACCGGCGGGCTGGGGAGGCGCAGCGGAACAGGGCGCAGGCCGGGGAGAACTCAGGAGCAGGAGGGGGCGTCCCCCCGAACCCCCACCCGTCCTAGCTGTGGCCTTGCTAAGGGCCCGGCTTAGCTCCCGATTGTAAACCCGAGACAACATCCTGGGAGCCCCGGGTGCGGAGAGGGGCACAGAGAGAGATAAAGAGGGGGTGTGGTAGAGCCGTGGGGAACGGCAGGTGCCGGAGGTGCAAGTGTCCGGAAGGGCCCCGGAGCGGACGCCGGAGTGGGCTGGACCGGCCCGAGGGCCCCAGGCTCGCCGAGCCGCAGCGACCCACGCCGGGTGCACGCGGCTGCAGAAGTTGGGGCTGCCGCGGGGGGAGCCCCAGCCTTCGTTCACGGGCCCCGATTCCCCCTGGAGCCCTGGGGCTCCCTTCCCTCCCACTCCTTCCCTTCTTCCTTTTTCTCCTCTTCTCCTTCTCGCCTCTCCCCATCTCTCCGGAGCTTTCTTTCCCGGGAGATTCTAGGGCAGCGTCAGCCCTCCCCCGCGGAAAGTTGTCAAAGTCTTCAGCTCAGGGCCTTTATCCCTTGTTTCTAAATGGAGCCGCTTCTCCCAACTAGGCGAAGCGTCGACGAGAGGCTCTAGAAGTTTGAGGCGGGGGGAAGTTTAGATCCGTGGTGCTAAGGGTCAATGTTGCCATCCGTGGTGTTAAGGGTCAGAGCCTGCCTCAAGGCTCGAGGTCACCCCCTTCGGACCTACTGATGCCCGCTGGCTGTTTGAAGCGCACAGATTAATTGAACCGGTCACCCGGAAAGTAGAACTCCTGCTACACTTCTCCAGAGCTTTCCTCATTGTTGTGCGTTTTAAACAGGTATTCGTGTGATAAGAGAAAGTGACTTCAGGGTCGTTAGACTGTTTTTGTTTGCCCTCGAGGGGCCCGGAAAGGTAAATGCAATTGAAGTTGGTACCACCAAGGCAAGGTAGCACGTAGGCAAGGTATTCCTTTTCTGCACCTGGGAGTATTTCAAGTTTGTTTCTGGAACTTTGGTCCTTGATTTCCATCAGGTGATTACTTAAGGCTTATTTCAGGCTACCTTTGGGGGGATCCTGAAACCAAATTCATTCACAGAAAATGAGATGCTGCTCTAGGAATATAATTTGTAATTGTCCAGAAGGGGAGTAACAAGTCTGGAAACATTATTGGCCCAAGTTTCTGTAACCCAATAATGAAAGTTTTTACTAGGCATATGTCATAACATTTTCTTATGTTGATTCACTTGAAAGGGAATACCTCTCTGTAGGAATTGTGTAATTAGCATTTGGAATTACAGTTGTAATTAGAATAAATTAGTGTAATTTTACAAGACAACTTTTAAGAAGGGAGTTTACTTCCCCAAGGAGATGGGACTCTTATGACTGTGAACAGAGTTTCTAGACTTTTTAAAACATAGGTAGTAGATAATTAGTAAGTTGTTTTGTGCTCCTTAATGAAATGCGACTTTCAGAGCATCTCAGTTGCTCTTTGTCTTTTTAAATGATGTTTTTCAACTCATTGAGGTTAACACCAGTGATGGACAATGATCTTTTCTGTAACCTTTTTTGGTAACATAGGCAGACAAGATAGGCTCTTTGGGAGGTAGGAGGGGAATCTTGATTGCGTTTGAAAGTATTAAAATGGCCTCTTGTGCAGCAAATCATCTTTTGTGTATTTATTTAGGCTTTGCACAAACTTTTAAATTGGCAGATGAATATATAGTCTGGGGCACTCAGCTCCTGAACAGGAGGACCTAGTTCTGTTTCAGGGGAGAAGAAAGCGTAACATTTGTTTGTTCAAGCAGATACTTGCTTAGCTTTGATTCACTCTTCTCTACCTTGTCACATAAGGTCTTTTCAGCAGTTCTCTGTTGGAAAAGTACTCAGTGAAGGCTGTGTCTGGTTTATGGCAACTGTGTTCCTGTGGCTTTTGGAAGATGTGTGGCCTTTTACAGATAAACGCAGATCATTTGTGGATTGAGTGAAAGTGCTAGCTAGTTGTGGATTTCCAAACTGTCATTTGGTTTGGGCCATCCCTGGTGGTCCAGTGGTTAAGACTTCGCCCTTCCACTGTAGGGGGCATGAGAGTGGAAGCTTGAGTTCGATCCCCAGTCTGGGAGCTAAGATCCCGTGTGCTGCAAGAGGTGGCCAAAACCACTGAAACTGTCATTTGGTTTGTAGTTGGAGTTTGGGTTTAGTTGGCTTTGTCTGTGTTTTGCCAGCAACCCCTTCCCTCGTGCTTAGCCAGAGAGCCATCACTTCCAGACAGATTTCAAGGCCATGTGGGCTGTGGGTTGTGGGTTCTCTGAGACGGCCAGCACTCACATCAGGCTGGGTTCCTGCTGGCTGCTGAGCAATGCGGGACAATTCCACGCATAGTCTGAGAGGCCAGCCACTTGGACAGCTGTTGCTCTAACAGATTACGGTGCCCATGTACATTCACGGGCACAGCTCATTTTCAGCTCACTTCCTGGCCTTTTCCAGTAGCCCCACCAACCCTACCTAAGAAAGGCCATTGCAGTCAGGCAGCCAGCATCTCAAGTCTTGAACCCTGAAGGCCATTCCTAAAGCTCATCTTGGTCTTGGCGGATTACTGAGATTGCTTCTGTCAAGTGTCTTTCTTGGGCTTGGGCCAGGCCAACCAGCTGTTGAGAGGTATTTCACCCACAAGAAATCATGACGCTGGTGACCTCTTATTAAAAACTAGCAATCATAACCTCCCTATTACTCATGAAGGGACTTCTTTTTTCACCTGGTGAAATCAGTCACTGTGGACCAGTGTGGTTTGAGGGTCATCAGCCCCAGGTTGTCTCCTGTTTCCAAGATGGTGATGACAGCTTCAGTGAGGGGGTGTGGCCAGGGAGATCTCTGATCAGAATTGTTAATCTGTTCCTGGGCAGAGGTGCAAGAGATGAGTGAACAATACCCCCAGATCCTCTTCATTCTTATTTCCAGTGCTGTGCCTCTTCTTGACCCACAGGCTAGAGCAGGAGGGGGATGTGGGTTGGGGGTGCTGTATCTTCTCTCTTAGTTCTGTTTCCTCTATGTCTCTTTCCAGTACAGTTCAAGTCCTTTCAGAGGGTTCAGATGCATCCTGGGGCTGGTGATGTGAAGGAGGTTAGAGTGGGAAAGGATGTTGCCTGAGGCATGAGAAGCAGAAAGTGAGCTCTAGGGTTGAGGTCCACGCCTAGTGCTGGGCTGTGTAGGGTGGCCCTGAGCACTGGACCAGAGCTGGGGAGAGAACTGGAATCAGGGTCTGGGTGGTAAGCTGGAGGGCTGATCTGTGTGTGAGACAGTCACTAGGGAGACAAAACTGTTAACATTCCAGGTCTTTCTGCAGCTGTGCTGTTTTATGTTCAAATCAACTACTCATTCTGGGAATTACAATCAACACAGAACAACCGGAATGTGTTGCAGCTCCTCAAATATATCCAATAAAAGGGCTTTCTAGTGTCTGCTTCATTATGGCTTGTATTTTTGGAGTTGAGAAATTTGAAAGGAATAGAAGATAACTGCCAAGATTAAACAATTCAGGGAGGAGGAAAAAACCTCCCATGAATTCAAGTGTGACGAGTGAAGGGGATCCTCCATGTTTATTACCTTGCTAAGCTTAACATGATCTTTGGAAGGTGAAGATTAGGCACATAAGTATACTCTTAGCCATTAGTAGAGGAGACAAACGTCTGCAGAAATCACTGGGTCTAGTCACTGGTTTACGTTTCCCTATCCAGAAGCATCCAGAAAACACGTTTGCAATAGATTTGTCGCGCAGGCTGAGGAGTGGACTTCAGGCTCGTCATCCTATGTAGCATGGTTTAGTCTAGTTGGTCCTCACCAGCTCAACAGGTAGCTTATCTATTTGTGATAGACCAGTTCTACAAACTTATTTGAATCAGAATTCTGACATTATTAAGCATGGTACTTCACACGGCACTTCGTCTTTGTTGAATGCCATATCCTGGTGAAACATTTCTTAGGGGTGTGGATTTCTGGGTAAATGGCACTAATTTCCTAAAGAAAGTGAAATAGCATATAGTAATCATCCTGACCCCCACTCCAGCCTGCAGTTCTAATTTCTAATTGGATGGCCATTTGTTTTTCTTGAAAGTTCTCTTTTCCAGGATATTAATCCTAAAGATGAGGCTTTTATGTTAGAAAAGAGAGATGTTCTTGATTCTTGGGGCACGACGGAAATGTGAAGGGCTGTTTTATTAGGGATCTGAGTTTGTAATAAACATTAAACCTTAATTACAATTACTGTAGGTTGAGATTACTGTCAGGCAGTTCTCAGGCCCTACTCATGCTTCTGCCCTTGTAAATTACTTTTCGCATTGATTTTCAAATGGAAATAGTATTAGGGTCACTGGCTAATGACCATCCCCATAGGCAGTGGGCAGAGGGTAGTAGGTATCCATGCTGAGTCTTTAAAACCCTGGCAGCACCTTTAGCTTCTGTGGGTGTAAGGTTTAGGTGGACGGTCTAGGGGGTGCATCAGTGCTGGACTGAGCTTTGCTCGACCTGCCTGCTCTCAGCCTTCTGCAGAGACTTAAGATTTGTTCTGGACAATCACTATCGCCCAGAGGAATTCTCAGGTATATATGTCTGTCCTTTCTGGACCCTGTCAGTAGGATCTGAGAAGAAAGAAAAAAAAATCTTCTGGTGAAAGGCAGGCCTGGTCAGAGGCCAAAGTATAAAAGAATTATTTAAAAAAAAATGGTATGAACCCAATTTCCTTTGGTGTAATTAAAGGTTATATACAATAACATGTACAGATCTTAAGTGTACATCTCAATGAATTTTGACAAATGTTTACACCCACATAATAGAATATTTTCATCACCCCAGAAAGTTTTCTTGTGTTCCTTTCTAATCATTCCCCCTTAGAAGGCAACTACTATTTTTATTTCTATCATCACATTTTAGTTTTCCCTTTATTGATCTCACAGAATGCCACTTGTGGTTCCTGAGACCTAGAAACCTCTCCAGGCAGCCGGCTTTCTGTCCCGGTTGACACCCCTTCTCCTTGTCTTGTCCTCTGGTTTCTTGGAAGACCCCCCACCCTCGGGCACTCAACAGGGTCTTGTACTTACCTGGCCCATAAGGAGTATTTGTTGAATGATCTAGGCAAGGTAGGGAATTCATTTAAGCCTGGGTGTCTATTCATCATTTAATAGTAATAATAATGATCATAGTTATTATCATTACCATTATAGTAGCTTCTGAATTATGGACCACTTACTATTTACTAGGCATTCATGATTTATATATATATATCTCATTTAATCCTCATGGCAGGCAAATGAAGTGGCAAATAGTATTTATGGACTTTAGAGATGAGAAAATTGAAGATTTAGGGAGATTTTGTAGCTTGTGTGAGCTCACACAGCTGGTGGGACCCAAATTACTGGCACAGTACCTGGCACTGAACAAAGGATTGCCAGAGGCAGTGCCTCTTAACACCAAGGAATTAATGTCAGTGGGTGAGTTTTTGACATCTACACAGGATGGAGAAGTTATTTTGGTCGGGGTCTTAAAATACAATGTAACAGGAGCAGAACCCTGTGGGGTCTGCCCCTGACAGACCCCTCCCCCATAGCCTCTGTGGTAGTTCCTCTCTGAAGTACCTAGATGATAGTATCTCATGCACATTTCCTGAGTTTTTCAGATGCTAAAAACCCACCACCAAATGGAAGAAGTTAACTACTTGATGATCAGGTGCAAGTACCCCCCAGACCTTTGGGGCCTAAGGACTGATAAAATTCATCGCCCTGTTACCTCACCACTAAGAGAATTGTGCTGGAGCTGATCACCTCCCCCACCCCGCCCTCACCTGGGCTTTAGGGATGCTTAGCTGAAACCCTTTGGGGAGTTTGGGATTCTCTGCTCCAGACTCCAACGTTGGGCACACGAACTTGGCATTCGATAACAATAGTTCTTTTGAGCACTGACCATATGCCAGGGATTGACATGAAATCGTTCAAGCTATCCAGGATTGATACACGTAACACTGCCTTTCTAGGCAACACAGTTGATTCTTTTCTAATCCAGGTTTGCCCAGGGACAAAATTACTTGCCAATTACCAACATAGACATGACTAGGAAGAGTTGCCTATACTGGCACGATTGCTACAGGGCAGTGATCTTTGTGCACCCAAAGAGATTTCTGAACAGATTTCTTGAGTGACTTATCCATCCCAGGCACTGTACTGAGAGAAACCTAGTCCTACCGTAAGCCTTAGGGGTGCCCTTGTGCCCTTTTCCTTCCTCCTTGGCTTTGGACATTCTGACTTGTACTTTCTGAAGTGCAGCTCCCCTCAGTTGGCCATGACTCTTATCTTTCAAGATCTAAGCATCTGTCAGTTTGAAAATAATGGTGTTTTTTTTTCCCCCCAGAACTGTGTCTGAGAGCTTATCTCACCTGTGTTCTAAAGACTATGCTTACCCATAATTCAGGACTGGGTAAAAGTCCTAATTATTTATTTATTTTTCCCATCAGAATCATCTGTCTCATTTCCCTTCTCTTTCTCTCTCAACCTCACCCCCTCCTCCCTCCCTCTCTCTGCCTCCTCCCCCACCTTTTCTGCACACCCCCACTCCTTTTCTCCTGAACAGACGTCAGTGGTTTTCATTAACTGTCTGGATTTTCTCCTGTAATAGCTATATTAACTTCAGTTAAAGAAATCCTAACCCCCCTCAAAGGGTTGCTCCATGGAAGAAGCTTTTCACTACTTATTATGTAACTCATTTTAAATGGAAAAATAAAGTGCGAGCTTTATTTCTTATACTGTTTATGTTGCCTTTAGTTAGATAATATTTCCAAAAATATATCTTGTTAACAGAGACACACGCCTTGAACGAGCATATTAATTATAGTTCTCCAAGTTAGGACTCATGTAATGTTTCTCTTGTGCTGCAGAACCTATGTTTTAACAGCCGTAATTAACAGTGATGAGTCTATTGCAAGGTTATAGGTAAGTTTAATAACAAACTTGACACCCAGTTTAAAAAAAAAAAAAATCCCTCCAAATTACGGAGGTAGCGTTTCTTCTGCTCTTGCGCTGGGAGTTAGTAAACAGATCGAGTTCTTAAAATATTTATGCCGCTGTTAAAAGTAGAAGTAAACAACCTAAAGAAGGCAGGCTGAGCGCAGTTCTTGAATATGCCTATGGATATTTTCAGAATCTTCTTTCAACCACGACTTTGAAAGTATTGTGAATTGACCTGCTTCTTTTGCCTTTGATTCTCCGTGCGTGAGCTCGCCTCTCCCCTTGGGGGGGTTTATTGAACGTTAAGACTTAACAAGAGCTCTCGGATTTGCGCGTGGTTTTCGGAGCCAGGGGAACAATGTGAACCGTTCTCCTGGAAACCGGGCCGGCGCTCCTCGCGGCTCTCGCTCCCGGGAGCGTTGGTTTTTCTACTGGCTGGGACCCGACTTAGAGGCGAGCGCCGAACGGCCCGCTGAACCGGCGACCCTTGGTCGCCGCGGATCCGGCCGGCGGCTGTATTACCAACCTGTGTGCTCATGAGCCTCGTGATGCGGCGGCTGCCGAAAAAAGAAACACGGAAAAGTTGTGTCACCGAAGGTGAAACTTGGCGAAGGAAAAGTGCTCGGCGCCCGGCATGACAAAGCTGCTCTGCGGCCGACAGCGGCGGCGGGCAGCGGAGGGCTGCGCCCACCGGCCCCGGGTGCTCGCGTGGGGACACCACCCCGGGAGCGCCGCCGGGGCCGGCGGGGCGGACGGCTGAGCGCCGGGGAAGGGGGCGGGCGGCCCGGGGCCTGGAGGTCTAAACCGCGGGCTCCGTGCAGCTCCCGGGAGGCGGCGGGTGGGGCGGGAGGAAGAGGGTCCCGCCCCCACCTCCGCTCCCAACCATCGTGGGGTTCCTTGATCTGCCTGTACCTGACCTACCCGCTGTGCCGCTCAAAGGCAGATACCCGTCCAAGCCTGGAAGTCTGGACTTGGCCCAACGCAAGGGCTTTGCTTCCTCTGTCTTCTGGTCAATGCTAATTCGGTTTCAGCTGTTCAGAAAAACCTAGGCTGCATCTTGAACAGAATGCCCTGGACCATGTCGAATTTGTCCGCTTTTCTATGGTTTATGTTTCCGTTGCGTCGGTTCTTTTCAGATTACAGAATAATGCATGCGATTCGGAAAATCATAAAAAGCATACAGAAGAAAATATCCCCCCGAAGGTTGCACTCCTAGGTTCTTTTTGAGATTTTTCCTTCCAGTCTTTTATTTTTCTGATTTCATCTTTTAAGTATACGTGTGGGATCACATAATAAATACTATCACATGATTTTTTTAAAACCTCAACACCCTGTTAGAATGTTTTCCGGTCATAATCTTCCATACTATCATTTTTGGTGTGTGCCCTGGTTGTGGATTTGGGGGTGACAAAGGAGAGATGGTGATTTTGTCCCTGTGGTTGTTAAGTTTTTCTCCACTGCCTTAAGATCTTTCTCACTGGGCTCCGCCACAAACATCATTCGTGTTTTATAAATGTATATACAAATATGTGCACTTTTAAAGATACATATATACATGTATGGGGCTTCCCTGGTGGCTCAGATGGTAAGCAATCGGCCTGCAATGCAGGAGACCCAGGTTCAATCCCTGGGTCTGGAAGATCCCCTGGAGAAGGGCATGCCAACCCATTCCAGTATTCTTGCCTGGAGAATCCCATGGACAGAGGAAGCCTGGCGGGCTACAGTCCATAAGGTCACAAAGAGACGGTCACTACTGAAGTAATCTAGCACGCACACATATGCATGTATAAATCTAAAATAAATAAAATAAATAAATCTAAAATAAATATAAAATTAAATGCATGTAGACAAATATGTATATGTATAAATAAACACACACACACAATTATGCTTAGAATAAATCCTGAAAGAATATATATCAAAAGGAATCTTGCAGTTATTGGCTTATAGAAGATATGAATGTATATTTATTTGTGTCTTCTATTTT
This sequence comes from Cervus canadensis, assembly GCF_019320065.1. NCBI lineage: Eukaryota > Metazoa > Chordata > Mammalia > Artiodactyla > Cervidae > Cervus > Cervus canadensis. The sequence goes on from NC_057419.1 coordinate 110,587,438, forward strand.
CTGTACAATGGATGAATATAATGATCATAATGAAATAATGAAAATGGACATAAACAGTATATTACTTATGGATTGTCTTCAAACCGACTTTTCTGCTCCAGCTCTTATCATTCCTTTTTTTATCCTTACCGTTTCTTGACCTGGAATGCTCTATTATTTCAACATTTTGTGATCCTTTATGTCCAAGCTTAACCCACATCATCCAGGAAGCATCTCTCCCACCCTTGTTACAAAGAACTGCACGGGGCTTCTCAGTTACCCATTTGGCAGTGTCCGTGGATAAATCTCATGATTAACTTTTCATCTGCTTAGGTGTTTTATCTCCCCAGCTAGATTTTAACCTCCTCAAGGGCCTTTGTCACAAAAGAGATACTGAATAAATGTGTTACTTAACCATCAAGCTCAGCATCCTTCCTGCTGCTGCTGCTGCTAAGTCACTTCAGTCGTGTCTGACTCTGTGCGACCCCATAGATGGCAGCCCACCAGGCTCCGCCATCCCTGGGATTCTCCAGGCAAGAACACTGGAGTGGGTTGCCATTTCCTTCTCCAAAGCATGAAAGTGAAAAGTGAAAGTGAAGTCGCTCAGTCGTGTCCGACTCCTAGCGACCCCATGGACTGCAGCCCAACAGGCCTCTCCATCCATGGGATTCTCCAGGCAAGAGTACTGGAGTGGGTTGCCATTGCCTTCTCCGAGCATCCTTCCTAGATTTCTTTAAATGTTCTTGTACCTTTGAAACTTCAAGCCATATTAGAAGCCCTTAGAATGACAGCAACAATCCATCTGGATTTAATACTTTTGATTTAATTAGGGGTATAACTTCCATTTTCCAGCGGGCCACCTTCTATGTAGAAGTGGCTGTATGGTTAAAAGCATAGGTTATAGAGACTTGTGTTCACATGTAAGTTCCTCTGTTTAGTTGCTATGTGACCTTTGGCAAAGAAGCTTTCTAAGCCTCTCTACAATGGAGATAGTTATATTTATCTCATATGCTTATTTTAAAGATAGAATGAGATAATGTATGAAAAACATACATGGAATTTGGTCAGTGGTGATATTGATAATATTATTAAAATAGTAGTGATCTTCATATTGATTATTCAAGTTAGAGGGTTTTTGTTAAAGAGCTTGTTGGCCATAGGAACAAATCTGCAGAGTCACACATCTGTCTGACAGTCATACTCTGATTTAATGGATTTTAGTTATATAGTTACTGGGCTCCTGAACCATGGGTTCCTGGACCCTCCCAGATACCAAAATCTGTGGATGTTCAAGTCTCTTACATAATAGCTTCTTTGAATATAACCTATGCATATCCCCCATATTTTAGTTCATCTCTGCTGCTGTTGCTGCTAAGTCGCTTCAGTTGTGTCCAACCTTGCGCAACCCCATAGATGGCAGCCCACCAGGCTCCCCGGTCCTTGGGATTCTTCAGGCAAGAATAATGGGGTGGGTTGCCATTTCCTTCTCCATTAGCTCATCTCTAGATTACTTCTAATACCTAATGCAAATGTAAATGCCCTGTAAATAGTTGTAAATACAGTGTGAATATTATGTTAATAGTTGCTGGCCTACGGCAAATTCAAGTTTTGCCTTTTGAAACTTTCTGGAATTAAAAAAGTGTTTTTTTGGATTCACTGTTGGTTGAATCCATAGACGCAGAATCTGTGTATGCAGAGTACCTACTGTGCTAATTCATGTATTAATTAATTCATTACTTTACTCAATAGATATTTGTTGAAACTCCTATGATAGCAGTGAGCAGAACAGATAGTTAGCCCTGCCTTCATGGAGGGCTTCCCAGGTGGCACAGTGGTAAAGAATCTGCCTGCAATTCAGGAGACGCAGGTTCAATTCCTGGGTCGGGAAGATCCCTTGGAGAGGGAAATGGCAATGCACTCCAGTATTCTTGCCTGGGAAATCCCATGGACAGAGGAGCCTGGCAGGCTATAGCCCATGGGGTTGCAAGGCATTGGCCAAGACAGCACGGACGCACGCCTTCGTGGAGCTGATGTTTTACAAAGTTTTATTTAAAGGAAGTGGATTTTCCATGTACAAAACACTGTCCAGTGTTGGTGGTATGTCATATGACCTGGTGCCCATCATAGCCATCTGGGCCCTGGCCAATCCATACTACCAAGGAGGAAGCTTGGATGGAGTTGGACATAGGTCATTCATTCATTTTTCGTCCAGGGACCACTAGAGCTGAGGTTCTTGAAACTGCTTGAATGTCAGCATCACCTTCCACTGCATACATCCCCACCATGAGAATTTGACTTAGTTGATCTAAGAATGGGGCTTGTGAACCCATATGGTTTGTAAAACTTAAGTGATTCTAATGCACAGCCAATTAAGGAGTTACTGAACCTGAGCAATGTTTCTCAAGTTTGCTGGAAGTTAACAGTCACCTGTAGGGTTTGTTCCCCCCTAGCCTGCTGAACCACAACTTTAGGAAGAGGGTTTGGTAATGTGAATTGTAAATAAGCATCTAGGTGATTCCTGTCATTGGGCAAGTTGGCGGGGCATTGTCCTAGAGACATCAAAGGACCCCTGGAAATAGTGCGTAAATGTGCATTTTTCAGGTGGTAGCATCCATAGCTTTCAGCAGATTCTCAGAGGGGTCAGTATCTCCAAAAACAGCCCTGAGCTCTGTCCTCAGCTCTGTCCCCTTCGTGAACTGCGTGCCTTGGCCCTTGGTTTTCTCTGCCCTAGTCACTCTCCATAGTCAAATGTTCTGTTTGGAAGCCTCCTTTCTCCATTCTTGCTCCTCTTTTCTCTTTTTGTCAGGCTGGCCTCCAGTCTTTCTCCTGCTCCTCTAGAATTTCAAAGACTGTGCCCTTTCAGAGAGGGCAAGGCCTGGAGGGAGCTTTGGGGGCATGAGAAAGGTGGTGGTCACTGCTGCAATACTCTGACCCTTCTAATGGCTGCGCCTCAGTGGGTCTTAGTATGGTGGGATAAGGGCCTGAAGTGGGACTTCTAAGATAACCCTTTGCCAGTCTGGAGCAGGTGGGCAAAGGTATTTCCCCTTCTTGGTACCATTTTCCTGCCTGTATCAGGCAGAAGGTGGAGTAGGGTAGGAGGGTGAGGGTTAGGCTAGAGCTAGATGCACCCCACTTCTCCCCCAGGCCCCGAGCAGTGTTGCTGTCACTGGTTCATGACCAATCAAGTGCATTGACCTATTACTGCTACTTACTTTGAGTTATAAATGGTTTTTATTCCCCCTGTGGAATTGGGGGTTCAGGCTGTATAGAATGACCCGATTTGTATCACAAGAGCCATTGGGACTTTGACAGATTTCACCATTTTAAAAAACACAGCTTTTTGCCTCCACCCTACTGGACATAAAAGCAACCTTTGAATTTATGGAACAAAGAACATGTCTTTAAAGGGCAGCGGGCACAGAAAGGGAGGAAAGGGAAGTAAGACAGTTCATCCTCTTTTCTGAGGCTATTGTCTCCAGACAAGTGACAACACTGAATACCTTGAAAAGTCTTGTATTGATTTTTAGTACGGAGGCATCTTCCTAGGATCTGGAAAATCTAGGTAAAAGATAATAAACTTGTTCTCCTGTCTTTGCACCAGAAGTTGACTTGCTTCGTTTACATGGCCGGAGGAGATGAGAGCACTTGCTCTACTGAGAGTGAAATTGTGACCAGGGCAGCATATTGATAGAGATGAAGCTCAGTTTCTGAAAGCCTGATATATACAGATGGGACTCAAATGGTGAATGGGCAGGTCATTGCAATATCGAAGGAATTACTGTTTTATGAAAAGGTTTTCTTTCCGTAGCATCATCTCTGGTGTATCTGAATGTTTCTTTAGGGATCAAGTATTACTTGATTAAAAATAAATAATAAGCCAAGGCTAGAGGTCTTTTGTTGAAGAATTTGAGTTTCCTGCAATTCTCATTATAAGTTATTGCTCACAATGGCTGTTTCAGCTTCCCAGGTTCTTTTTGAAAATGTTGATTGATTTTTACTTTTTTACTGTGGGAAAATAGACAGTGATTTTTTTGTAAGTGTACAGTTCTGTGTGGCATCATGTGCACTCAAATTGCTCTGTGACCATCACCACCGTACTTCCAACGTTTTTAATAAGAGATTATAATGGTTGGTGCATGAGTGTGTGCTAGGTCGCCTCAGTCGTGTCCAACTCTGTGTGACCCTATGGACTGTAGCCCGCCAGGCTCCTCTCTCCGTGGGATTCTCCAGGCAAGAATACTGGAGTGGGTTGTTGTTTCCTTCTCCAGGGGATCTTCCCAGCCCAGGGATCGACCTCGCATTTACGACCTCGCATTTACGTCTCCTGCATTGGCAAGCAGGTTCTTTACCACTAGCGCCACCTGGGAAGCCCCTATAATGGTTGGAAGGGATCATAATAGCCATTTGGTCCAACCTTCCCATTACAAAGAGGAGGGAATCGGGCCCACGGAGAGGCAGTGATCTGCCTAAAGCCATAAAGCAAGCTATGGACAGGGGCCTAGCCCAGTGCATTTGTGTGTGACCACACTGAAGGTAAAGGTGGTCTCAGACTCTACTGAATCAAGAATCGGCATAAGTATTTAGGATGTTTCCCTGATTTTTTTTTTAAGTCAAGTAAGCAATCAGTCACTATGATTTAGAGCCATGAATCAAAAGGCCATCTAGTCCCAATTGCTAATTTAAAATAGTGGCTCTATTTGCTATTTCTAGATCCACATTCAACTATTTAATACAAAAAGGTGCTAACATTCTAATTTCCAAAATTCAGACAAATTCTCCCCCAGCCTTCCTTCCACTGACTCCATGACATTCCATGGTTGAAACCAGGTCCTTTGTGGGTGGTTGTTATTAATAAGCTTTCTTTGGGATGTTTACAGTAACTGCTGTGACCTAAATAAGATTGCTTGTATTGTTTTCCCCCAACAAAGCCAAGAACAGTTTTTAAAACTGTGTTCATCTCTCATACCATTGTACTTACCTGTGACTAACAGAACCAAAGCATTACTTTTTTAAATTTCCTGTTTATTACATTAGATGAGGGAACTTAGATGGAGTGGATGGGTCAAGTGGAATAGAGTGTTTCTACACAAGTTAAACTGTTTGGGGCCTTTGTATACCATAACCACTCTTTCTTGGAGTGGAGTTTCAAGACAGTGTACCCTGTAGCATTATAGCATGATCTTTGTAAAAATTTTATTTCAAACTGTGGTACAATACACATAATAGAAAAAAAATCTTAGCCATTTTTAAGTGTACAGTTCAGTAGTGTTAAGTATATTCACATTATTGTGCAAATAATCTCTAAAATGTTTTTATCCTGCAAATCTGAAACTATACCGGTTAAACAAAAACTCCCCATCCTTACTCCACCCAGCCCCTGGAAACCACCTTTCTGCTTTCTGTTTATATGAGTTTGACTATTTTAGATAGTATGTATCTTTTTGTGACTGGTTTATTTCACTTAAGATAATGTCCTCAAGGAGCATCCATGTTGTGGGGTGTGTCAGAATGTCCTCTTAAAAGGCTGAATAATACTCCACTGTGCATTTTATTAGGATTCTCCAGAAAAACAGAACCAATAGGATATCTATACATTAGATAGAGATGGAAGACATTTATTATAGAAATAGGTTCATGTGGTTATGGTGGCCAAGAAGTCCCACAATCTACCATCTGTAAGATGGAGAACCAGGAAAGCCAATGGTATAATTCAGTCTGAGTACAAAGGTTTGAGAACCAAGGGAGCTGATGATGTAACTCCTCATCCAAGATGGAAGGTGGTGTGGCGGTGGTCTAAGTCCTAAACTTTGAAGGTCTGAGAACCAGGAGCTCGGATGTCCAATGACAGGAGGGGGAGGACCTCCCAGCTCCAGAAGAGAGAGAATTTGCCTTCCTCCCACCCTTTTGTCATATTGGGGGCACTCAAGGGATCCGATGATGCCTGCCCACATTAGTGAGGGGAATCTTATGAACTCAATCTGACTCAAATGCTAATCTCATTCAGAGGCACCCTCATAGACACACCCCCAAAATAATGCTTTACCAGCTAACTGGGCGTCTCATAACCCAGCCAAGTTAACACGTAAAATCAACCGTCACATATGTATGAACCGCATCTTCTTTTTCCATGTTGTCTGCTGAAGGACATTTGGGTTGCTTCTACCTTTTGGCTAATGCTGCTGTGAATATGGCTGTTCATCTTTTGTTGTTGTTGTTTGCCTGATGGGAGAAGTCTTTTTTTTTTTTTGTGATGGGGAGGGGTTCTCCACCACATGGCCTGGGTGATCTTAGTTTCCCCAACTGAGGATTACCTGAAAGCACCGAGTCCTAACCACTGCACTGCCAGGGAATTCCCAGGAAAAGTTGTTTTGACATACTCAATTTGTTTCTTCAATCTTAGTCCTAGGTCATCAAAGTAACATGGTGAATAAAGTGAAGAAAGAGCCCAAACCATGAAGGGTCCTAAGGATGGAGATGTTAATTCAAATGGCTTGCAAGTTTGAGAACTATGAGAAGAGAGATTGGGGCTTTTTTTTGGTCCTCTTCTGTCTATTTATTGTTTATGGTGTGTTTTTTTGTGCAGTGATGTTTTGGTAGAAATAATGGGGTTTCTTTGGGATGACTTCCATGACCCTTCATCCCTGCGTTGGGAGTGGACTGTGCCTTCCGGTGACCTTTTGCAGTTTATCTCCATTTCCTTTTTGCTTTGTTGTATGTCTCTCCCCCTATACCATAAACTTCTTGAGCTCAGAGACCCTGTCATTCATCTCTGGATGCCCAGTACCTAGGACAGAGCCTGGCCCACAAAGAAAATACAGTGAATGCTTATTTGAATAGAAATTTGACTCTTTCTGTCATTTGGAAAAACTTTAACTTCCTAGTTAGTCTTGGAACAATTTGACATTTTTATTTGTTTTCCTCTGCTTCTTTGATGTGTGAGACATGTCTTCTGTTCAGGAACCCAAGTCAGGTTTAACTATGTGGAAATTAAGTTTTTTTCTTTTCCTCTCGATCCTTTGTGGGGAGTGTGAGAGACAGTTGCTAAATACTTGGCGTGCAGTAGAGGAAATATCCAGGCATGGACTTAGGTGTTGACCACCACGCCACCCCTCTGGGGCGCTCCCCTGGCTTTTAAGGGCCCTCATGTCTCAGATGGTAAAGAATCTGCCTGCAATGCAGGAGACCTGGGTTCGATCCCAGGGTAAGGAAGATCCCCTGGAGAAGGGAATGGCTACCCACTCCAGTATTCTGGACTGGAGAATTCCATGGACAGAGGAGCCTGGCAGGCTACAGTCCACGGGGTCGCAAAGAGTCAGACACAACTGAGCGACTAACACATCATCGGCAGCCCCTTTGAGCATCTTCACTGTGCATCCTCTCTCCTCCCAGCCCCTGCAAAGATGGTTTGTATAGGTCTTGCATGTGGCTTTGGATTGGGCAGCCAGTGTCATGCGTGCTGTGTTTATATCCAGGGCACAGATTTCCCACTCTATATATTGGCTCTTAAGCCTTGTTTTTCATGCCTCCTGCCATCTTCAAAACTCTCCTAAGCATCTTTATATGTTTCCTGAAATAGAAATGTCCCCAGTGGACTTCGGTTTCTAGTAAAGGCCATGAAAGTGTAAGTGCAAGTCACTCAGTCAAGTCCGACTCTTTCTCCCCAGGCCAGAATACCAGAGTGGGTAGCCATTCCCTTCTCCAGGGGATCTTCTCAATCCAGGGATCAAACCCAGGTCTCCTACATTGCAGGCAGAGTCTTTACCAGCTGAGCCACCAGGGAAGCCCAAGAATACTAGAGTGGGTAGCCTATCCCTTCGCCAGCGGATCTTTCCGACCCAGGAATCGAACTGGGGTCTCCTGCATGGCAGGTGGATTCTTTACCAGCTGAGCTACCAGGGAAGCCCTAGATTTGTTTAATATATTCTGTTGTGAAGGCCCTACATTTGTTTAATATATCCTGTTGCCCATTGATGAGCAGAGAGCGTGCAGATACACTTACTGTCAGGTGATAGACAATGCTTTAGAAACACATGCCTGAGAATCTGGCCACCATTCATTCAGAGAGCACCAGCCTTATGCCAAGCTCAGTGCCAGGCACTGGGGAGACACTTAGAAGGCAGAGAGTCACTGTTGTTGCTCCCTTGGAGCTGGACATGAGTTTGAGTGAACTCTGGGAGTTGGTGATGGACAGTGAGGCCTGGCGTGCTGCAATTCATGGGGTTGCAAAGAGTCGGACATGACTGAGCGACTGAACTGAGCTAAACTGAACTGATAGTAATTTTATTTTCAATTTTTGAGGAGTCTCCATATTGTTTTCCATAGTGGCTGTACTCATTTACATTCCCACTAGCAGTGCACAAGGGTTCCCTTTTCTCCACATCTTCTCCAACACTTGTTATTTTTTGTCTTTTTTATAGTAGCCATTCTGTGAGGTGTGAGGTGATATCTCATTGTGATTTAATTTATTCTGTGCTGCGAAGATCGGAGGCCTTGGAGTTTTATGAATCATTGCCTCTGTGATTAGAGATTCATATATGTGTTTGCACTTATTTAAAAAATTGATAACAGGAGTGAGAACCTCCAAGCTATCCAGAATATGGATTGTTTAGCAGTCAGATACTACCAGTCCAGAAAGCAGCTTAATTGACTTTATTCATACAAAGTACAAACTAATATGGCTAGTATTAATAGGTCATGATTTTTTATTAAGTCAAAAAAGACCTTTGGTATTTGACAAATAACATCATTCTTGAGAGTTTGGGGTATGACCAGGCAGGAGGCAACTCATTTCTGACTCCAACTTACATCCATGGTGACTCTCAACTTTGACTTAAGCAGTTGCAGAAAAGTAAATATACTTTCACAAATCTTACCCAGAAGTTGCCACATAGAAATTTCAGGAGCGTTCCATGCATTTCACTTATCCGTTCATTGATTGCGTGTTGGGTGCCATCTCTGTGTCAGGCTTGATTCTAGGTGCTGGTGATACAAAGGTGAACAAGCTACAGATGATCTCTTGCCCTCATAGGGCTCCCAGTCTAGTGGGGAAGATACACAAGGCCAGAGTCGATCGAGATAAACACAGCATTGGCAGTGCTGTGATAGGAGAAGCCCAGGGAGCAGTGCGAGCCCAGAGCAGGGCGGCTAACTCAGCTTGGAAAGGGCAGGGATGGCTTTCTGAGGAAAGAGACCTTTAACTGGGATCTGAAAAGTGTGTGATGAGTTGGCTGGGCAGAGAAGAGGGGAAAGAGAATTTCAAGCAGCAAGAACAGCACATCTGAAGACAAAGAAAGGGAGGGGATAGAGGGAAGGGAGAGGGGGAAGGAAGAGGGATTGCAAATATAAGTGTGAATAATTGAATAACATTCATTATGACTAGAGAGGCATTGGGTGCACCTGGAAATGTAGTCAGGGGCCAGTGCAGAAGGCATTGAGGGCTTTATCAGGATGAGGAGTTTGAATGTAATTTTTCAATGCATTGGGAAACCTTAGGAGGGTTTCATGGTGGAGAGCCTTCTGACCTGATACTGATACGTATTTTGAAAAGCTCTGGCTGCCTGGGAAAGCAGTGGGAAGCTGATGCAGTGATCCAAGCTTAGACTCAGTGAGGTAGGAATGAAGTAGATGATGTCTAAAGATCTGAGGGCACTCTTCAAGGTGGGGAGGAGGTTAGGTTTAATGTTAACAGTAATGAGTGGTCTATTTACATCTCATTTGATTAAGGAGGTGAGAGGAGTCCAGAATGATAACCCTCATATTTTTGGAATCCACTTCCATCTCTAGCACTTAGGAAGTATGTGATAGGACAGCATCACTTCTCTCTGGATCTCCTTCTCTTCATCTCTTTAAGTTTCCCCAATGTGACTGCAGAACCGTTTTCAACAGTGATTGATAATGACCTTAATATCATATCATTTACTTCTAAGGTATATAGCAGACCCTCATCGTTGGGTAAATAAATGAACTGACATTGGTCAGCCACCCCTCATTTCTTATGCAGGCTCAGTTTCTGCTTAGGTGCATGTTAGCATGTTTGGTCTCTCTTATCTACAGTGTAATGATGTAAATATTCTTTTAAAATGAGGACTAGACCTGTCAAAAATGGAACTCAAACCTTAGAGGGTGTATGTCATAATGTTCCCCATATTGCACTGCGACCTGAGAACTGCTTTGCTGGTATCATTTATTACCTGCTTTACTGTTAGTTAGTTTTTTTTTTTTTTGCCTCACTGCATGGCATGCCAAACTTCCCCGACCAGGGATTGAACCTACACTCCCTGCAGTGGAAGCGTGGAGTCTTAACCACTGGACCACCAGGGAATTCCTTGCTTTGCTATTGTCTTGCCTTTCTTTATTTAATAAAAGAGAAAATCACTTCACAACTTCATATCAACATTCATGTCTGTAATATGTAGAGGATAATGCTAGATCCTGACTTAAGATTTAAGGGTGCTACAATTAACAAGATAATAGCTTTTGAGCATCTAGTGTTTATAATAGACCATTCCCCTAAGAACTTAAGGGTGGTTGTTATTGCGGGTGGGCTAAGGCAGAGAAGCCCCTGAAGAGCTGTTTCAGAGAATCTGTGTCCTGACTGTGGTATATATACTTACTGCAGTGATGGTGTGGGCTGGACCGGGCTGGTGGGCTACAGCTGTGCTGGGAATCCCCCTGCTCATTCCAGGGGAGAGACTCTGCTCTGCAGTCTCACACAACATGGTCTTGTTTCAGAAGTGCCAGATGTAAAACCAAAGCTACAACTGGTAAGAAGCTCATCCCAGGTCAAGGGAAATATATGGGCATTGGTAATACTATTGACAAAGGCTAAATTTTAAGGTCAATACTGTGAAGTCACTCTGCTGTGGAATCAGGGGATTTCTGAAGAGAAGAAAGAAAGGCTGGTATCAGATAGTGGATTGAAAGAAATACTTTCTTATGCACAAGTGTCCAAGTATATAAAGTGAGATGAACTTCTAGTGAAACAAAATTTTATAGAGTTCATGGATTTTGTGATTTTTGCCGTAATGAATAAACACAATCTTTTACTATTTTCTTATTGTTTTTACAAAATAGCTATTGGGACTTCCCTGGTGGTCCAGTGGTTAAGACTCTGAGCTTCCAGTGTGGATGTAGGTTTGATACCTGATCTGGGAATTAAGATCCCACATGCTGCATAGTTCAGTCAAAAAATAAAATACATATTAAAAATAAATACAATCTATCCATTAAAAAAGGATTTTTTTTTAAAGAAAGAAAGTAGGTATTGCCAGCCCCTGGAAGAGGGCATGGCAACCCACTCCAGTATCCTTGCCTGGAGAATCCCATGGACAGAAGAGCCTGGCAGGCTACAGGCCATGGGGTCGCACAGAGTTGGACATGACTGAGCAACTAAACGCGCGCGCATGCGCACGTGCTCGCACACACACACACACACAGACACACACACACACACACACAGAGGTATTGCCAGAGCGGTTGAACAAGTGTCACAATGTGCTCAGCATACCTTGGCCCTGTGGCTGGTCCAGGCTTGGCCCCTGTGAGATATGAATTCTGTATCACTGAGTCTCATTTAATGATTTTCCTCCAGTACCAAACAAAGTTAGCACGGGTACTGCCCAGGGCCAGTTTCACCTGTGTGTGAACCAGAGCTAAATGGTTTACATTGAGGCTCTAATGGTGAGAGTTGTCTCAATAAAGTGTCCTGGAGCATGCGTCTTGAGTGCTTCCTTTGAAGAAGATGGTCCTGCTAAGTCAGAAATGCTTAGTTGAAGAAATAAAGAAGTGTGTTCTTTCTGAAGTAAGGGTTCAAGTTGGTATGGAATAATTTTGTTTAACTTGGAAAGCAAGGATTTTCTATATAACATTCATCCACCAAATACATATTGAGTATATGCTGTGTGCCAGGCAGTGTTCAGGCGGAGGTGATGGAGCACCAACTAGAACTGAGATCCCCGCCCTCCTGGGCTTACATAGCTGTGTGCATGTGCATGTATGTGTATGTGTATGTGTATGTTGGGGGGACATACAACACACAGAATGGTGGCAGTCGGAGTTGTTCTTTTTTTTTTTTTTACTGAGGTCCTTTCTGCATTCCTGGATACATTCTGGGAGGGAGAATTTCAAATGTTGTCTACGGTTAATTTGAGTCTTTAAAGTACACAAAGAGCTTTTTAAACTGCAGTCTCTAAAATGTGTGTATGTGCATACATATAATAGCCACATGGGTTAACTTGGTCCGTACCAGTTTCTACATCTGCTTTGGTGTTGAAAACCACTTGCTGATTTGCAGATGCAAGCATGCCAAGTTTTCATTTCTGCAGAAGAAAGCCTGGACCATTCTGATATCTTGGAAGAAGAGCATCTTCTGGGTCTGGAGATCAGCTGGACCCTTTGACTTCTGAAGTTTGGAGGGTGAGGCAGCCCTGAGACCAGCTGCTCCTGAGGACCTGAAGGGGTGGGGAGAGCAGTGTTGGGCCACTTGCCTGGAGTAGTGAATGGAACAGAGGTTCTTGATCAGTATTCAACTGTGGGTTAATGTTGGGACTAGTCAGTGCAAATTCTTTCTTCCTCTCCCCACGGTGCTGTGATTAACCCTTGCCACTGGCAAGTAGATTAGGAGGGAGGACCCAGTAGGTCTAGAGAGGGGAGCTGATCCTACCGTGGGGAGACCACTAACCCAAAGTGAGAAGTGGTTGCTCCAGCCTCTCTTGAACAAGATCTGGGCGTATGATACTTGTTGAGTGTGACCCGCCTGCTGATGTGTGTGACAAGACGGAGCAGGGAATGGGTGTACAGGTTTGGGCTGCAGATCAACCAAGTGTTCATTAGTTATACAAAGATTCGCATGGGATGGGGGTAGGGAGGAGGGAACGCGGTGTGTTTGTGGAAAGAAGACAGGAAATGAGTACCATTGGGTGAGCCTCTTTGTCTCCCTGGGTCTTAGTTTCCTGAGCCTGTACAATGAGAACAACAATATGATGCACCTACCGAACTTCGTTGGAGATTAAAACAAGATGTGCATGCACGCAGGCGAATGAGATGTGGCGCGGGAATGCAGGTGTAGCACTGTAGCTGCTAAGTGTACTTTTAGAACTGGTTTTTCCCTACAAGGCCTTTATTGGTGGAAGATTGTTCAGCCATACAAACTACACATGGCCTTTTGTCGGGAAATGTCCCCAAATTAACGTTATTCACATTCGAAGTCATCTGTTGGCCTCCTAAGTGTTCATCTCCCAGATAATTTCATTTTAACACCTTCTCCACTGCACCCCAAGGGAACCAGTGGACAATTTACTGTTGACAAATAAAAGATAATGTACTGTGAAAGCGATAGGTCCAGATCAGCAGGAGAACTGTCATTCAGTGATGGAAAGATTATAGAACGTTTAATACTATATGTACTAGAACAATATGCAATTTTGAAGAAGTAACCTTATGACATTTCAATTTATTTTACAGAAAAGATTGACGGTCCTGTTGAAGTCCAGAGTTTGGATGTTTTTCACTGAGGACAATTTAGCAATTTTAGCATTTGCCTTCCAGTGTGGCCTTTCAGGCCTGACCCTTTGATATTTAGGCGAAGGTCCCCCCTAAGACTGCTCACCAGAGTTGCTTTTGCCATGTGGACCTTTAACATCTCATAATAAATAGATAATAGGTTACAGTGGTAAAGCATGCAGAGCTTGTGCCTTAGTTTTCTCATCTATAAAATGCGAATAACAATAATACCTACTTCATTGGGTTGTTCTGTAGATTAAATCATTGAATTTATATAACACTAAGAATAGTGACACACATATAGTGAGCACTATATAAATGTTTGCTACTATTGTTATTGTCACTGATGATAAACTCTCATCACTGAGATTAGATTGGCTTAGAGGGTTTCTGTCTAAAGGAAAAGTCTCAATAAAGTCTGGATTGTGTTAGAGAGGGAAGAGGAGATGATAATGAAATTCCGTTCAGTAAGTAACCAACAACATCTGCCACAAATGTTCTTCCCCACCTCACCCACCGGGCAAAGCCCTTCAGGTCCCTTCAAGGCCCACTTCAAACATCCACCCTCCCTACCTTCTCCCTAGACCAAGCAGATAATTTCCACTGCAATCGCAGCACTTTATTCAATGGATGATGTCATTTATCACACTGCGTTCTATTATCTGTTAATGGTCTGTCTCCCTCACAGGCCATGGGCTCTGGGAGAGAGGGAACTGGTATAATCAGAGCATAGTGCCCTGGCGCACAGCAGATGCTCAGTTTGAGCTTGTGGATTGGCAGACGGGAGCTGGGCAGGCCATTTCTCTTTCAGGGCTGCCCTTCTTTATGGTCACTTCCTTCAAGATTAGACAAGAGCAAGTGCCAAGTGCCTGCGATCTGCTGTGGGGCCAGAGCCCCGCGTCTCTGCAGCAGATGGCTGAACCTAAAGAAGGTCATTGGCATGACCAAGGTGGGTGGCGGGGGCATTACTGGGGCAGAAGGGCAGAGAAGAGGCGGCTGGAATGACAGTCCATCTCTGCCTTCCTGGGGTGGGGGTAGGGGTGCTGTCTCTGAGCCCCCCAGCTTGACTGAGTTCATCGAGGGCAGGGCTGGTCTCTCTACGGCCTTCTCAGGAGCCCCCCAGACAGACTAGCTACGGCTCCTCCGATGTGTTCATAAGGGGTTTTATTGCATAATAGGGCTTCCCTTGTGGCTCAGCTGGTAACAAATCTGCCTGCAATGTGGGAGACCTGGGTTTGATCCCTGGGTTGGGAAGATCCCCTGGAGAAGGGAAAGGCTACCCACTCCAGTATTCTGGACTGGAGAATTGCATAAACTGTATAGTCCATGGGCTCACAAAGAGTCGGACAGGACTGAGCAACTTTCACTATTGCATAATAAATAACTAATAATAGTACATCAGCCATGGTGTGTTTGCCTGTCTGTTCCTCCCTAGACCATGAGCCACAAGATGGCAGGGACTCTGTCTGTTGGTTCTGAGGAGCAGCCTGGGGTCAGTGGTTGGGCAAGTCAAAAACAGAATCGCTTTATCTTTCTGCTGCTTCTTGAGCAGTCTGCCTGAATACTGTGGAAAAACGTATCCTGTTATTTATCAGCCATCTTTGCTGTTTTAACTTGCAGAAAACTGTGGAACCATTCTCTCTCTCGTTGGGCACCTGGTCCATAGGAGGGCTTCAGTGAATGCTTGGTGAATTGAATGGTACTTGAAAGCAGCACGGCCAAAGAGTTCTATTTTCTGGGTGACCCTGGGGGCAGGAATACACAGCAGCAGTCTTTTACATAGTAGTCTCTCAGGGAGGGGTCAATGTGCCAGGCTGTGCAGTTTAGAAGGGGTCGGGGCGGTGACCATACGGGGTCACAGTCATCAGCTAAATCAGGCGGCCTCATTGTGCACCATCTTCGAGTGCATCTGAGTTGTGTGTCCAGCCCATTGTAAGGCTGATGCACATATGGTGGCCATATCTTGTTTGAGAGCCTCTACTTGAGAAACTAAGGAAGCATATGGTATCTGCTAGAATGAGATTCCTCATCTGAGAGAAACAAAACTAAGAAACAAATTTAAACCCTAGTAGTTCAGAAAACTAAATTTCTGGATAGTAGAATTTTCACAGTGATCACCCAGACTTGGAGCAATTTGTGCATGGAATGCCCTTAGGGAACGTGAGTTCTAGAAGATCGTCTTTTAGCTAAGTGCCCAGCACTGGTGCCAGTCTTTGTAAGGAATTTCCTCTGTTGATAAGACCTGGTCTTTGTCCCCAAAGAGGTTGCATTCTCATTGACCTTGGGAGGTTATGTCTGAAACGAAAACAGTGAGCAGCTTGGAAGGCTGGAAACCATAAAGCCCAGCTGTGCATTTTGTACCCTGAGGTGGGGGTGGTAAATCGCGGAGGCCTCTGTGAAGGGGGGAGACTGGGAGGAGAGCAGTCAGGGGAGCAGAAAGTGCAGTCCAGGTAGGGGCAAGGAGGAGACAGGGATGGAAGTAAAAATGATCGTGATTTGCTGATGGGTCCAGCCTGAAGGGAGCTTCATTCATTCCTCGGGTATACTTCACTTGATCAGCTGCTTTGAGCTCGGCTCTGTGCTGCATGCAAGAGAACAGAGACATGTGGGATGTTGTCGCTGCTCTTGGTACCTATGGGGACGCCCAGGGAGTGTGTTCCTTTACTCATCAGCCACTCATGCTTTCATCAGGCATCTCATAAAGGTCTCATTTGCGTCTCACTCCAGTGCTGGATGCTGGGCATACAAAAATAAATCCAACCAAAGAAGTCCAGGACCCTTCTGTCTTCTAGCTGGACACATATTAAAGCATACAATCAGCCATTTACCATTTGCCAAGTGCTTTTTCACAGAAGAAGTAGGTTGCATACCTCAGAGCAATCCTGCGAGGTTGTTCCCATTATCCCGTCTCCTGGATTAGAAAACTAAGGTGCAGAGACATTAATCGATTTGCTTGTGTTCACTCTACTAGGAAGCAGCTGAGCTAGAACATGAACCCACTTCTGGATGTTTTTCTTTATGTCCCAAAATTGCAGGACTGCCTGACTCGGAACTGTATGAGCAGAAATAAAGTTTGAAATCTGATGGTCTGTGGAAAGAGGTGCATCTTTTCCTAAAGAAATGAAAGAATGATTTCTCTGAATGGGAAAATTACTGCCTACTTAGATAAAGTTATGAAAAGTTTGAAGACATGTGATGGGAGGGGACCACGTCTGGGTGCATTGCTTCACTAGTCCACTATAAGATGCTCCACTTGGATCTGCTGTCATTTCCTGCTGTTCTTTGTTGCCTGCTCAGATGCAGAGGACTGACTCCTGAGGACCAAGGTAGTCTTAATATTTGGAGAGGACTTTGAGTAAAAATGAGAACTTACCAGGCCTTAACCCTCATCCTTCCATTCAAAAGTCTTCCCATTCACATTGCTCTTGGGGTCGCTATGATCCATTTCTTTCCCTAATGACCAATTCTAGTCTGCCAACAGGCAAACCAGTTAGCATCATGGAATACTGACCATAGAGTTAGATGTTCTGAAAGTAAAACTATTGTGAAAAAGTCACTTGTGGTACCTTTCACTTGCATGTGTCAATTCTAGATCTTGTTGACTTGCAATTTATAAATGTATTTTAAAAAGAAAGACTCTGTTAGGTGGTTTGTGTGGTAGATTTCTCTGTCTGTTTCCTCCTTTACTTCCATTACCTCCTTTCCATTATTTTTTCCTTCCTTCCTTCCACTAAGTCAATAATTTTAATATAAGGAAATATATATCAGATTTAGGAGAAAGAAATGGCAACCCACTCCAGTATTCTTGCCTGGAGAATTCCATGGACAGAGGAGCCTGGTGAGCTACAGTCCATGGGGTTGCAAAGAGTCAGACACGACTGAAGTGACTTAGCACATATAGGATTTAGATCATCAGTGTGCAATTTAATTCCTCATTCTTTGCTGCAATCAGAGGACAAAGTAGGGAGATAACTGGAATGGGTTTGTGGCCAAGAATGAAAGGCATGATTATAGACCTCACACCAAAATTATGATTGTAGACCTGACAACCAAATTATGAAGATTGAGACCACATGAAACACATGGTATAATGTTTTTATAGGCATGGTTCACTTGATCTTTCTCCAGAGCACTTAGATCTGAAGCTGACTGGAAAAATTGTATATCTGGTAATGACATTCTGGACCTGCCCACCTTGAGGTTTTCATGGAGAGTGTCAAACTTTGCAATAACATGCAAATTCCTGGTGTGACAAGATGGTGTGGAATGTGGACTGTGGCTCTCCATTTTTGATGGGATGGTTGGCATGTTCTCTTGAAAATACCTGTATAGAACTCGGCCACATTCTCTCTGGGGCTGTTAGAGCCAAAGAATTAGAAATGTGGATGGGTGTGGAAGTCTCCCCTGGCAATCTGGTGTCGGTGGTGTACCCCATCCTTTCTTTCTATTTTCCTTGTCATCATCCTAAGCTCGGTGACCTCAGAGATCAACCCAGCTCTCTACAGTTGAAGGGACTGAGGCTGGGAGAAGATGAAGGACTCACCCAAGGTTTTGT
Organism: Cervus canadensis; assembly: GCF_019320065.1. Lineage (NCBI taxonomy): Eukaryota > Metazoa > Chordata > Mammalia > Artiodactyla > Cervidae > Cervus > Cervus canadensis. Next base: position 110,605,472 of record NC_057419.1, read on the forward strand.
CGTGTAGCAGAATAGAGCTTCTGGAATTGCTTTCCAACACTCATATCACTTGCTCTTTAAAACAGTTGGATGAGGTAGGTGGGGCAGGTTGTTTTGTTCCATTGTACACAGGAGATATTGGAGAGCCAGGGAAGTTACACTGCTTGTTAACGGTCCAAGAGATAGTCAGGAGCATAGCTGGGACTAAAGCCTAAATCTTCTGATTTCTAGTAGGACACCATCATGCCTCTGAATCCTTTTCTTTCAGAGCAGACATTTCCATTGTGTTGAGTTTGGCAAAGGTACTTCCTACATTGTTTTTTGACACTACTATTCACTGGCTCTTGCAAATTGCCTTAGATGGGTTATTATCTATTTAAATTGGTAGGTGTTTTGTTTCTATGCCTTAGTCCATTCGGGCTGCTGTGAAAACAGTGCCACAGACTGGTGGCTTATAAACAATAGACATTTATATCTCACAGTCTTGGAGACCGGAAGCCAAAGATCAGGGTGCCTGCACAGTTGGGTGAGGGCCCTCTTCCGGTTGCAGATACTTTGCATTGTACTCAGGGCAGAAGGGGCGAGGGAGCTTTCTGGTGTCTCTTTTATAAGTACGGGCACTGACATCATTCACGAGGGCTCTACCCTCATGAGCTAATCACTTTACAAATGCTTCACCTATGACTGTCACCTTGGGGGTATTTGATGACAGCAGAAAAACACACGACCTGTAAGTGTGTTTTATCTGGGGACCTTACTGAGGATGAAACCCAGGGAGACCGCCTCTCAGAGAATTTGAGGAACTGGTCTGAGGAGGTAAGGGAGGAGCCAGGATATATCGGAGTTTTTGTTGGGGAAAAAGAACTCTTTCAATTGGAATTCAAAACATTAGGTTAATCAACAAAAAACAAACATCTCAAGTGAATGACTTTAGTGCTTTTCTATGTAGGAGAAGTTGCAAGTGTGGGCTCATTGAAATTATTCTTTAGAATATGCATCTTAACCTTCTAGGGCCAGTATCCTGGCCTTTTCTCCATCTGCAATTTCCCTCAGGGCACATCATGGGTGGACGGAGGAGGTGGTTTCAGTCAGTGGCTGGTGGGTTGGTGACTGGCAGCATTCTTTGTTAACTGGAATGGCAGGCAATGTTTTTTGGCCCCAGCATCAAGTTGTGAACATATGAATTTTAGGGGGACACAAATATTCAGACCACTGTTATCATTCAAGTGCTCAGTCGTGTCCAACTCTTTGCAACCCCATGGAGTGCAGCACACCAGGCTTCCCTGTCCTTCATCCTCTCCTGGAGCTTGCTCAAATTCATGTCCATTGAGTCAGTGATGCCATGCAACCATCTCGTCCTCTGTTGTCCCCTTCTCCTCCTGCCCTCAGTCTTTCCCAGCATCAGGGTCCCAGCATCAGGGTCATAGCAGTAATTATATCATTCTCTGAGGACTGGGGATAGATAGATTTTATACCTCTTTTGAATCCCCCTTATACCTGTGCACACTTGATAATATTTGTTGATAGACTGATAGTAGAATTCAGCAGGGGACTGGTGTATGTCTAACATAAATCCGGAAATTAACATGTCTTTTGGTTCTTGGTGCAGGATAAAAAAAAAAAAATCATGGGTAATAAAATTTGCAAGTCTCCTAGCCTAATCAGGTGTTATGTAAAATATGTATCTAGATGTGAGAGAATCTGTCTGCCAGCAGATTCTGACTGCTGCAACATGAATATACAGATTAATTTTTGGTTGCGGCATTCTGGCAGCAGGGCTGGTGAAATACCATCTACATTATCCACAGAGCTTTTTGGTGTCTGCCAGTAGTGAACACGTTGATCCTGTTTCTCCTTCAAAGATTTCTGTCATATGGGCTTTGCAGAAGTCTCACTGAGTAACAATCTACTCCAAAAACCAGCACCTTGAAAACCAAGAATGGATCAAATACCTGGTTTGTGCTAAGAGCCAAGAAAGCGGAAGCCAGATTAAGCAAGGGTGAAAAAATGGAGAGAGGGCAGGAGGAAGGAAGACATGGCAAGTGTAAGCTATGTGAGCAGGAGTCTGGCACAGGCTCCATGTGGAATCAGGACAAGGCTGATTGTCCTCCCCCACATGACCTGCTGGCCAGAAAGAGTTGAGTTCTTTTGCTGAAACTGCCTGCTGCACAACTAGCCCAAGAACCATCAGATTAATCAGAGAACTTTCTACTCAAATTGAATTTGGGTCCTGATATTAAAGGGCTTCCCAGGTGGCTCAGTGGTTTAGAATCTGCCTGCCAAGCAGTAGACATAGGTTTGACTCCTGGGTCGGGAAGATTCCCCCCCCTGGAGAAGAGAATGGCAACCCACTCCAGTATTTTTGCCTGGGAAATCCCACAGAGAGGAGCCTGACAGGCTAGAGTCCGTGGGGTCGCGAACAGCAGGACACAACTTAGCGGCTGAACACCAAAGTAAAATAACCATTTCAAAACCATTTCCACTGTTTATGAAAGTGTATAGGATATTTATGGACCTGTAGGGAATTTAATACCAGTGAAATACAAGTGCAGACTCATATCTGAGTTTTTATGTTGGGATCATATCTTGATTAAAGCTAGTTTTCAGTTCAGTTCAGTTCAATTCAGTCGCTCAGTCGTGTCCGACTCTTTGCGACCCCATGAACCGCAGCACGCCAGGCCTCCCTGTCCACCACCAACTCTACAACTCTAAATAAATTTAGGACCCACTGGGGGCAAAACACATCTTAGGTATACCTAAAGTTTCAGTTTTTTTTTGGGGGGGGGCAGGAAAGAGAGTACCAGTCAAATTGAACACTTAAAAAAGAAAATAATAGAACAATGCATATTTGTCACTCTGAAAAGTTTATGAATCAGTGGCATGTCAAAGCAATATCATAATCCCAATGTAGGGAAGATAATGCATTGTTTTCTTGAATAAAGTCATTAGCACTCTTAACTTATTCATTCATTTGGAAATCACATATTGACAAGGAAATACTTAGCATGATATTTCATAGGACTGGGACAGGGCCTTAGGCCTACCTGGGAAGCTGTTGAATAATGGGCTTTATATTTTAGAAAAAAGCTTTGAGGGAAGTCCCTGGTGGTCCAGTGGTTAAGACTCTGCACTGTCACTGTCCAGGGCCCAAGTTCAATCCCTGATTAGGGAACTAAAATCTTGCCACAAGCCGCGCTTTATGGCCAAAAAACAAACAAACAAACTGAAGAAGAAGAAGAAAAAGCTTGGATTTAGATATGAAGTTGAATTTTTTCTGTTTACAAAGTAAAAGTCATTATGAAAGAGACCAGCAGGTAGACAAGACAGCAAGGCAGAGCTTGGATTGGGACACGGGATCTGTAGATACCCTGCTCCTGCTGAAGGCACGTTATCATCTATCTGGGGGCTAGGTTAGAACCTCAGAACCTTCCTAGGCCTTCTCCTCCTCACAGTTTCTTGCATTTATTTCTTTCACAAGCTTTTTCCACATCCTTTGGGGACTCTGTTGTACAAGCTAAGAGAAATTAGGCATCTAATAATAGTTTTCTTAAGGAGGAGAAAGGAGCACAGTCTAGAATTTGCATTTTCACACGTTTCTAATATGGATTCTTCTTTTAAAAATAGCCCCGAGAGTGGATCCTTATTCTTTCATCAAGCTTGCACTGGGCACCCACTGTCAGCTCCGGGACACAAAGATGAATGGGACGCACCCTGCGTGCCGGGAGCTCCCAATCTCGTAGGCCCCATGGGATGAGACACACATAATAAAGACACCATCGGGGCCTATGGGGATTTAGGACAGAAGGAAACTGACTCCTGCTGGGGGGCTCCTGGCAGAGGGGCACTGGGAGCTCGACTTGACAGCTCGGTGGGATCTGGGGGAAGGTAGAGGGGGCTGTCAAAGGGTTGAGGAAGCATGTGACATGGTGGCTGACAGTGAGAGGTCGATTTGTCTTGGAGGGTGTGCAAAGGCAAAGGTATAGGACGGGAAATGATGGGAGGTGTGGTTAGTGATGTCACCTGAAGCCAGATTGGTCAGGACAGCCTTGAATGCCAGGCCAAAGTCTTTGGGACTGTATTTATAGGCAGTGCTAAGACATGTCCAGAGGATTAGCTAGGCAGCCTCATAGACAGCTGTTTACAGCATCTTATGGCAAGAAACACCATAGAAATGAGTGTGAGATGGTTGGGAGCACAGAGGAGGGAACCGCTAAGCTGCTGAGGAGTGGAAGCTGAAGCATGGTCCTCCAGGCATCATCCAGGTGGTGACATTTAACTTGAGCCTTGAGGGATGGCTATGAGTTCCCCAGGTAAGGAGTTGGGGAATGGCATGCAGGCAGAAGGAACAGCACCTGCAAAGTCTGTGAGAGCATGCCATGATGGGCACTGGAGATGACCTGCGGGTAGCCATATGGGAAGAGGGCAGAGAGCAGATGGCAACAGACTGGGTAGGCCTTGGAGAGCTGCTTGCACTGAAAGGCCAAGTGCAGAAAGGAGGTGTGATCAGACTTGTGGTTTAGAGACGGCACCCTCGCCATGCTAAAGAGGGCGCTTTGGCTCAGATGACAAAAGCTTGGCTTTCTGGAAGGGAATGGTCATGGGCCCCAAAAGAGTAAACAGTGTTTTGGGGCTTAGAGTCCAGGATAGACTTGAAGAGTGGACTGAAAGGATTTAGGGGAATGGCTTTTATACTTAACTAGCACTGTAGTTGTAGCAATAGGACTCTGGTTGCAAAGGAAATCTTATAGGAACCCCTCCCTGCCGCCCGGTAAGGGAAACTGGCTTTCTGCAGGTGGGTCTGGGGACAGGCAGCCAGGTCTCTTTCAGAGGCTCTTACCGCTCCTGCTGGCTCTCTGGCCAGGTGTTTGGGGTATTTTTAAACACCCAGGATCACCATAAATCCCAAAGCATTCTCAACAATTTTCCCACTCCCATCAGGCTGAATTTGTGAAAAGTGTCTTGGAGATCTAGGAAGAAAGCAGGGGTAAAAGATGCCTCTAGGTCAGAGGAGAACAAGGCAAACAGGAGATAGGGCTTGGGTCTGGGGGTGCCTGGGTCTGGGGGTGAGTGGGACTGAAGTCCAGACAGTGCTCTTTCACATGGGAGCCTTTTTCTCATTCACACCAGGAAGCTGCATATTTGGAAAGACAGTGTGAGGAGGGGATGAGAAGCAAGAGAGAATTTAAGAGTTGGAATTGTATTCAAGTCCCTGCCCCACCCTTACCAGATGTGTGACCTTGCATAACTTCCCTAATCTCTCGGAGCATCAAGTTCATTATCAGCCACGCAAAATAATACTACTATCTCCTTCAGAGGGATTTTATGAAGATGGAAGCAGAGAATTTGTGTCAAGTGCCAGCCATGTATTAAGTGACGGGAGCATTTTGGCTATTAATGTTCTTATTTGAAATCAGAAGAATGTCTACTCAATGATAGCACTGGCTTTAGACTTCAGATCTGGATAAATTTCTCTTTACTAAGAAAGAGCTCCTCTCAGTTCAACGACCTGAACGTCATTTATTTTTAGTTGTGTCTCACTAGGGGAATTCAAAGAATTAACACCAGACCTGGTTTTATTTATTTATTTTTTTTTAGTCCTTGAATGTACTTTTTTTTTTTTTTTCAATATCAGGGGAAGATTTTTTTTTCTTTTTTCTTTTGCCATTTATTTTTATTAGTTGGAGGCTAATTACTTTACAATATTGTAGTGGTTTTTTTCCATACATTGACATGAATCAGTCATGGATTTGCATGTGTTCCCCATCCCGAACCCCCCTCCCACCTCCCTCCCCATCCCATCCCTCTGGAGACACAGATGTACATAACAGACTTTTGGACTCTATGGGAGAAGGCAAGGGTGGGATGATCTGAGAGAACAGCATCGAAACATGTATATTATCAAGTGTGAAACAGATCGCCAGCCCTGGTTTTAAAAAAATTAGGAGGAAATATTTCAGATATAAAAATGGTATGAAGAATGATTGAGGGAGGGACTTCCGTGGTTGTGCCGTGGATAAGAACCCATCGAACTCGGGTTCGATCCCTGGTCTGGGAAGATCCCACATACTGAGGGGCAACTAATCCCACCTGCCACAACTACTGAAGCCTGTGTGCTCTAGAGCCCATGCTTCACAACCAGAGAAGCCACTGCAATGAGAAGCCCGAGCACCGCAACTAGAGAAAAGCCCATGCAACAATGACGACTCAGCCCAGCCAAAAGTAAATAAATAAAAACTTAAAAAAAAAGAATATATCCAACTAATAAAAATAAATGAAAAAAAAAATTCAGGTGAACACTGATGGATCCACCACTCAAGGTCACAAATATGACTGATGATACAGTCAAAGCCCCTTGTATATACCTCACTGGTCATATTCCCCTCTCCTCTGCCCAGGATGCTGAATTTGGCATGAAGACTTGCACTCATGTTTTTATGTTGCTATTACATTTGGAACTATCTAGAAAGAAGATATTTCTTTTTCATTATTTTTACTTTATGTAGACATCCTGTTACTATATTCACTCTTCTGCAGCTCAGTTTTTCCTCCTAACATTTATATTAATATATGTTTGTTGTGGTACATGAGGTAGGGAAGTAAAACTGTTATTTATTATGGAGAAGACTGTTACCTTTTCATTGTAAAATAAAAAGAGTTAACATTTTTAAAATATGAAGGATATTTGAAATCAACTTTCTATAGGCTCTAGGCAGCAAGTGACTGAGTTTGGGAAATTTGAGCTGATAGACCTCCAGACCAATCATAAGTATAGGGTGCCAATTTATGCATCTTACTGAACCTTGATTAGATGGTGAGGTAGACGAAACCCAGAATTTTGTTTACCCAATACTCACCTGGACTTAGAGACTTGGCATTTTGACTATTAAGTATGAAACTTTCATGAAGAATAGTTGTTTACATGTGGTCTTAAATGGAACACCACATCTGTAAACTGTGTTCTCACATTTATTCATTAGAGCGTGAAATAGTATTCTGGTTTTCATTTTGAACTCTTGAGTCTTATGTGTGTGAAGTGTGATGTCTTCTCTTTAAGTGTAATTGCATGGTTTTTGAAAGGATAGATATTTGTAGTTTATATTCTGGTAAAGCTGAATTGTTATTATTTGCAAATGATTACTCCACAGCATTTACACTTTATTGTTTGAGATAACACCTATTTTTTTTTTTAAAGCAGTTTATGATTTGCACATACTAACTTTGTCCCTCACTCTTGCTAAGTGGAATTTGTCTGATTTTATGATTTTGTCTGATGAATGATGCCCTGTTTATCTTCTGGATCAAACGTGTGGCTGATCAGAGCAGATATCACTTAACAGGCTCTGAGATGGCCAGCTGAGATGCCAGAGACATATGTGGTCAGACGCCAGAAACATAGGTGATCAGAATGTTTATCATTATGTATCATGCATGAGAGGTCACGGCCAATTGAGGTTTTGACTTCTCACCACGTATTTGGTGTAATCCCTTTGCTGGATGTGACTTATCTGGGATACTGATATTACCTCATCCCTGGGTGAGATGTCCTCATTCTTCAGGTGTTGCCAGCATTTGTATCTCAGATAATGATCATAGAAAGTTGCCCAGAGAGAGATGAGATGATTGACATTGACTGAGCTGCTCCTCTGCTGTAATTAATGCACTGTTGACATACTGGTTTGACGTGTGTGCACGCGAGTGTGTATGTGAGTGTAATTGCTGACTTGACTTTTGCTTCTCTTCATCTTTGCAATTAGAATATATTTTCTCATAATGTTTAGATTAAACCTGACATTTTCCCATAAGCATTTTATCATCTGCCAGTTACTCTGCCAGGTACAGAGTGTTTAGAGATGATTTTACCCTCAAAGAGCTCACAGTCCAGTAAGGCAGATAGACTGTACCCTTTGCAAGTTCTTTAATTGAGTTATATCCAGTGTATTAAAGGAACACCAGAGGTGATTGTTGTTCAGTCGCTCAGTTGTGTCTGACTCTTTCCGGCCCCATGGACTGCAGCACACCAGGCTTCCCTGTCCTTCACCATCTCCTGGAGCTTGCTCAAACTCATGTCCATTGAGTTGGTGATGCCATCCAACCATCTTGTCCTCTGTCATCCCCTTCTCGTGTCCTCAGTCTTTCCGAGCATCAGGGTCTTTTCCAATGAGTTGACTTTTCACATCAGGTGGCTAAAGTATTGGAGTTTCATCTTTAGCATTAGTCTTTTCAATGAATATTCAGGGTTGATTTCCTTTAAGCTTGACTGGTTTGATCTCTTTGCTTCCAAGGGACTCTCAAGAGTTTTCTCCAACACCAGACGAAGGAAGTGTTAATGTATGAAGGATAATGGCTCAAATGAGCCTTCTCCAAGGAGGTGATATTGGAGATAGGAGTCTTGGTGGATGAGTACGTTTTCAAATTGAAATGCAAGGGCGGGCGTATCACTTGCCAAGGTGCAGAATCAGAAAAGAGGATGGAGTTTGGGAAGCGTGTGTGGGAAGTGGTAAGAGGGAGGCTTGAAATGTAGGCCTGAGTCATATTATAAAGGATCGCGTGTGCCATCCAGGGGGCTTGGCCGTTTTCTCTTAGGTACTGGAGAATTGGTAGCATTTTCTCCAGGGAAGTGGAATGTTCAGATTGGCTTTTAGGATGAGCTCTCCTGTGGCTCTTTGGAGGAACTCAAGCTGAGTGCATGGTGGAAGGGGGAGCCTCATTGTGATCTCATCTAATGCAGAGAGCTTGGGGCTACATCAGAAAGACCTGGGTTTGAGTCCTGGTTCTGTTACATAGTAGCTGTGTGACATTGGTCAAAGGATGTAACTTCTCTAGGCTTCATCTGCTCAGCAGTGAGACAGGATTGACAGTTCCTACCTTTCAGGGCTGTTGTGAGAACTCAGTACCAGACATACACCACCTATATCACATGCTGCTCATGTGGAAGATGCTCAGGAAATGCTACTTCCCTCCCTATTCTCTTCTTATATTTGCATTCCTGTCTTTCAAACGATGCCTGAGATAGTCTACCTTCCTCTGAGATTTTCCCAACAGGGTCTTGTTTTCCTCCGATGGCTTTGTGGAGTTTACTTAGTTCACCTAGCTTTTGACTCCTCACTTCAGTTTGACATTAAGCAACAGCTTAAGGACTCGGTTCTTTATCCTCACCTTCATTGACTGTGACCCACAAAACTCAGAGGTGTTGGCTTGTGGACTGCAGTGGTGTACCTTATCTGGCCTTAGATTTTAAAGTTTGTTCATGATGAAGATGTATAGTACTGTCTGCCACCAAGACATTGTTTGATGGCTCTATCTATCGTGTAAAATGCTGAATTTAACCAGGAAATGATGTCCCATTGGATCCAAACCATACTTAGCCACTTTCCTAAAGATGCAGTGGTTTACTTGCTATAAATTGTCTGTATGTATAATTTCATTTCAACATTCCTCTTACTGAGAGTCTTTGATGTCCAAGCCTTTGGGCCAAGTGAGGAGTTAGGAGTTGATTGTTATCTGTCTAGTCTATGCCTTTCCAGCACTTGCCTTCTGTGGAGTAAAGAGGTCATCCATCCAACTATGTGATGGAAAGTGGAATTGATTAAGTGATAAATGAAGGAGCCAATGAGCTAGAAATGATTGCTGTTGGAAAGCAAAGGAGGGGGACATTCATCAGGAAGGGATCAGAGAAGTGCTTCCTGGAGGAGGTAGCTTTTGGCCAGAACCAAGGAAGTCAAGTAGGGGCTCTGTAGGTGGAGATGGCAAGGGAAAGGGTCTGATTCCAGGTGGAAGCAACCATGGGAGCAAAGACATGGTGTATAGCTGAAGAAGAACATGTTGTTGATTGTGGCTGGAGGGTAGATGTATTTGGAGACGAGGCTGAACAAATCGGGAAAGGTCCTCGATGGCCTTGACTGCCAGGTTTGGCAGCGTATACCTGACATTGAGGAGTCCTAGTCATTATTTACAGATCGTTTTATTGTTTGTTTGTTTTTAAATCATGTGCTGGTTATAGGAAACCTGAAAAATACAGAAACAAATGCAGAAACATGCAAAGAAGACCACATAACTCACACAAGGAAAAAAAATACTCAATGATTTTGGCGAATTTCTCTTCAGTGTTTAATCTATTCAATGGGGATCACACTGTTTAGAGCTATGTGTGCTGTGCTTAGTCACTTAGTCATGTGCGACTCTTTGCAATCCCATGGACTATAGCCCAGCAGGCTCCTCTGTCCCTGGAGATTCTCCAGGCAAGAATACTGGAGTGGGTTGCCATGCTCTCCTCCAGGGGATCTTCCGGACCCAGGGATCAAACTCTGGTCTCCCGCATTGCAGGCAAATTTTTTACTGTCTGAGCCATCAGGGAAGCCCAAGAATACTGACATGGGTAGCCTATCCCTTCTCCAGGGGAACTTCCCGAACCGGGAATCAAACCAGGGTCTCCTGCAGTGCGGGTGAATTCTTTACCAGCTGAGTTACCAGGGAAGCCCATTTAGAGCTAGCTATATTTCTTATATTTTTTTCACCTATCATATTGTGAACATTTTTTGATGTGACTGAAACGTCCTTAACACATCATTTGTCATGACTGCATACTGTTCAATCATAAGGATGTATCAGTATTATATTTTATCTAATCATTCTTCTCTTGTTCACTGTTGAAGAAGTTTATAATTCTCTGTATGTGGGCTGTGATGAATGGCCTTGTTAATCTTTGTATTGTCACTGAAGGTCTTGAGGAAAGGGAGTGATATGATCCCATTTAAGTGTTAGGATGATCATTCTGGGGGTACTATGAAAAACAAATTAAAGACATGTGAGAAATTTGAAGCAGGGAGAAAGGGGAAGTGGGAGAATATTTCATTAGTGCAGGTAAGACAAGATGAGAGATACACTAAGCAGGTGGCAATGAGAATGGAGAGAAAGTGACATATGAGAAAGACTCTAGGCAGGCAAATGAACAGGAAGTAGGATTTATTGTTTAGCAAAGTGTAGCATCAGCATCACCATCTTGTGAAAAATGATTCAGAGTCCCCCTCCTCCGGGTTGCTGACTAAAACCTTCTGGGGGTGAGCTCTGATTTCCGAGAGGCTCTCCTGATTATTCTTGTGTGCACTAAAGTTTGAGAACCGACGTCTGTGGTATGTAGGGTTTGAGGGCCTTCATTTCTTACTGGCCAGAGGCCACTGTCAGTTCCTTGCCACATGGGCCTTCCCAGCATGGCTGTTTCCTCAAAGCCAGAAAGGGGGAGAGTGTCTTTGCACAGGCGATGGGATGGATGTGACTTGTGTCCGTGATTACATTGCACTGGAATGCAATCTATCCTCAAAGGGGTATGGATGGTATGAGGACATGACCTGGAGCCTGGGCTGATGGGAGCCATCTTAGAGTCTGCCCCTTGCAGCCTGTGAGAGGAGCAGAAAAATGGTGACTTCAGTTTCCCATGTGACGTTTAAGATCAGAGGTGGATTTATTATGAATGTAAAGAAGTTTTAGCTTTGGGGCCCTGTACTTCCACGGCCCCTTGCAAGGCCATATGGCTCATTATGTACCCATTATTTCATGTTTTGTTTATAAAAAGAGTTTCTTGAACTGTATAAGCTTCAGGCCTCACAAATCAGCACCTGCCAGTAGGAGAGGTCAGCTTGGCAGTTGACTGCTTGGGTCTGGAGCTCAGCAGAAAGTTGAGTCAGCGCCCTGAGCATGGGTAACCTAGGGTGAAGCTCTCCATTGCCACCCAACACAGCAGGTCCCTGGAGCCCTGTTGCAGATGATGTTTTTGCTCTCATTGGCGAAGACTCTGCTGCCCAGAGCTCACCCTGATGTACAACCCCCAGCTGGGGCTTGCATAACTTTGGCCTAGCAGCTGTCACCAGGAGATGGTCATTAACAGGGGTAATCCCTGAATGATTATCTGAAGCACTTTCTGAAGAGTGGAGGGGACCAGTTCCAGAAGACTGCTTTTGTATCAGGTCCAGCATTCTTTGGGAGCTCATGCTAAGCAAGGAGGAGAAAATAGAACTCTCAGGCAGGCATTCACCATGCCCTCTGCTCTCCATCTGTAATCCACTCAGTATCCATTGGCAGGGCAAACGCGCCTCTGAAGACACTGACGTCCAGGCTCCTATGTGATGGCCAGTAAGAGCCATTGAAAGTTTCTGCTTTTCTTTCTGTTTCCAGGACTTTCTAAGTTCCTACCCTAGAATAGGGAGTCACAGAGTACACCGTTAGCTGTCATCTCCTGAAGATAACTCAATGGAGGACAGCCTGACAAATCACACAAGTTGTTTCCCTACACTGCCATCCAAATGCTGGGGAGTTGGGAGATTCTTTGCCTCAGGTGGGGAGTTGAGGAGCTTTTCATCTAGTAGGTTCTTCTTGGGCATCACTGATCTGCCAGGATCCTCCGTAGAGACTCAGAACTGAACTAGATTCTAAAGTGTCTCCAGCACTGGGTCCCAACATGTGAGCCCTGAACCCTGAGAACGTGGGGGTAGCATTCATTGTTCAGATACTGAATATGCACAGCTAGTATTAGCTATAGACTAAATGATGAACATGGTCCGTATCTGTGCTTGTGCTTATCAATGACTGTGCTTACTGCTGTGATGGCAAGTTATGAACATAGGCTTTGAAATATGCTTGGTTTGAGATCCTCCATCTAAAACACACAAACTAAAAAAAAAAATAAAAAAAATAAAACACACAAACTATGTGATGTGTGATGATGCTGGACATATTGGTTAATTTCTCCCAACTTCAGCTTTGTTATCTGGAAAATGGACATATAACGGTGTATACTGCCGAAGGTTGTTGTCAGGCTTACGTTAGATATTCCCCCAAAGGGCTTAGAACACTGCCTGGTATGAAGTAAGTGCCGTATGTATTAACTTTTATTGTTAATAAAAGACAAATTAAAAGAATTACTGAATGCAGTCTAGCTGTTTCTGGTTCAGTGTTTTCTCAGTCAAAAGATATTGAAAGTCCAACTGCTGTCATGCTCCTTAAATGAGTACCGAGCTGGGAATGGATGGAGCCTGGGGCTCCTAACTACAGTTGCCTCATAATTTTTGCTATTGTGGATCCTATTTCTTTGTCTCTTAAAGCCTTGGTTAATGACAATAAACTGGAAATTTTGCTGTTCTGTTCAGGGCCTATTGTTATTTAGTAGCCATCCTGTGATATTGGGGCACTGTCTAATTAACAAGTAGTGATTGTCTGGGCATTCTCCCAGAGCTCATTCTTTCAGAAGAGCCCTTGTTCATGATCTCTTGTTTCCATGGTCATGTTGTAGATTCATCCAGCCCTTTCCTGAGACAATGGATATGTTGTCCTGGATACCTCTCTGTTGCTGATTTGGGGTTGGTAAATTCATTTCTTCATTGATGATTTTGGAGTGGTTGAGTTATTGCAACCTTTGTCAGCAGCACAAAATGTTCTGAATAGAAAAATCTCATGGTGACTCTAAGCAGGACTATTTTTGGTCCCCTTGTCTACTCCTGCACATGGGCTCTTTTCTGCATAGCCAGAAGCCCATTTCAATAGCGGTTGCCCTAAGAAGTCCTCTTGTTACCAGGAGTCAAGGTCATACCAACCAAAGATAGTCAAGGGGCAGCAGATCTTAGGTAAAATGAGAAGACCTTTTCTGTGTCGGTCTTACCTTAAGGTGGTTCCTGTGCACATTTTTTAGGACGATTGTAGCGCATTAGTATTGGAATAGGAAATGGCAACCCACTCCAGTATTCTTGCCTGTGAAATCCCATGGACAGAGGAGACTGGAGGGCTGCAGTCCATGGGGTTGCAAAGCTGGACACGACTTAGCAACTTACCACAACAAATGAGTATAAAAAATTTGGTGGCTTGAAACAACAGAAGTTTATTGTTGCATGGTTCTGGAAGCCAAAAGTCTAAAATCAAAATGTTGGTAAGGCTGTGCTCCATTTGAAGACTCTGGGAAGAATCCTTGCTTGCATCATTTAGCCTCTGGTGTGGCTGGCAATCCTTGGCATTCCAAACTAGGATCTTGTCTTCCCAAGGCTTCCTCCTCAGTGTGTCTGGGTGTCCTGTCTTTCTCTGTGTCCAAATTTTTCTCTTGTTTTAAGGATACCAGTTATTGGGTTAGGGCCCCCCTTAATGCACTATGAGCTCTTCTTACCTTGATTATACCTGCAAAGACTCTTTGCAAATAAGATCATGTCCACTGGTCCTGAGGTGTCTTAGTATGCTCAGGCTGCCCTAACAGAATAACATAGACTGGTGGCTTAACAACAAGCATTTATTTCTCATGGTTCTGGAGGTTGGCAGTCTGAGATCAGGGTGTCATCATGGTCAGGTTCTTGATTAGGGCTTTCCTTGTGCTTTATAGGTGGCCATAGTACTTGGTAAAGATGTTGGCAGTTGTGGTTGAAAAAGCTCATGTGGCAACAGTACATGGAGGCAAATTCCTATAAAATCAGAGGGAGCTGGGAAAGTGGAAGCCAAGTTTGGTCCTGCCAATTGTTGGGGTTCTTGGCTGAATGAGGGAGGGAGGGAGATTGCTAATTGACTGCCAGGAGCCCTGACAGGCTCCCAATGTCTCTTCCACCTATTGTAGGTCAAGCTAATCAATATTTTTCTGAGCTATTAACTTGATCTAGGCCGTGGAGAGTCATTGACCAGAAGAGTAGGTACCATCCCTATAGAGCTCATGGTTACTTGACGGCTAAACAGTGTTAGACATGGACTTCTGTGGTGGTCCAGTGATTAAAACTTGGCACTTTCACTGCAGAGGACATGGGTTTGATCCCTGGTCAGGGAACTAAATCCCTCAAGCCACGTGGTGTGAACAATAACAACAACAAAAAAGAATAACAAATGCTAGCCACAGTTGTCTGTCTGAGGGCTGTGAGGAAAGGGCACAACAGTGGGCAAAGGTCGAGGAGCTGAGACCCAAAAGATGAGTAGAGTGATCCAGAAAAGGAGAGTGGATAGGGGATAGGAACACTGGAACACTCCAGTGTTCCCTCCGACAAAGGGAAGCTTTCATGAGCAAGGCAGCACTATGTGGCAAGAATGGAGAGAAACCCAGTTTGGTGAAAGCACAAGACAATGGGAACGGGGCATCATCAATAGCTTTAGGAGCTTTCTTTCAGGGATTTGAATATTTTTCCCCTCTGACCAGTGAGAAGTCATTTCCAGGGCGGTCTGAGCATGGAGTAAGCGCTTAGGGTAGGGACTCTGACGCATTAATGAGAATGAGCAGAGCTTTATTCTGGATAAATAAGGCTTTATTCTGGATAAAGGCTTCAGGGTGTTTCCATCTGGGTTCAGCTGCCTTTCCAGTTATTTCCCCTCTGTCTGTATTTGGAATTAGCCCCAGCCTCTGTCTCAGACCTAGGAGCTAGAGCGTTCCTCTTATAGTTCGCAGGTTTTAGCCTGTGGTGCAAGGCCTTTGTCTTGTGAGTGTGTGTATATGTACCTGTGTGCTGGCCCGGACAGGAGCACTTACAACCGGGCATTGTTTTTTAACTGAATTGACCCAGTAATTGCTCCAGGGCCTCCTCCATTTTTTTATAATAGTTCACCTGGGCTTAGAGTTTCTGTGGATCTGCTTTTACCTTCTACATATGATTTGAGCTCTGGTTTCCTCTTTTCTTGTGGATCTGATTCCATATGCTTTCCATCTTCAGGGAATTGGTCAAATTCTGATACACAGAGCATTTTTCTGTTTCCCAACTTTATAGATGGTGTTGCAATTAATTCCTGTTAAGGCAATGGAGATTAGTTTATCTCAGTGTTTTCAAGCCTTTGCTTTATTACTCCCCTAAAAATCCTTTATAGCAAGGGTTCTCAAACTCTGGGATCTAATGCCTGGTGATCTGAGGTGGAGTTTATGTAATAATAGTAGAAATAAAGTGCATAACAAATAAAAAGGACTTCCTAGGTGGCCTAGATGGTAAAGAATCTGCCTGCAATACAGGAGACCCTGGTTTGATCCCTGGGTTGGGAAGATCCCCTGAAGGAGGAAATGGCAATCCACTCCAGTATTCTTGCCTAGAGAATCTCCATGGACAGAGGAGCCTGGAAGGATATGGTCCACAGGGTCACAAGGAGTCAGCCATGACTTCGTGACTGAAAAACAACTGCAGATGGACTTGGCCTACATTGTGGCCTACGTGAGGGCTAGATCCAAAAGGAAGAAAGAACATGAGCTATTTAATAAGAATCCCAAAGCCACCACCTCCAAAATAAGTCTTCTTCTCTATGGGAACCCCAGGGAGGACGTTAGTGTGGATAGCTGAGTTTGAGTGCTTGCCATTTAGATATCAAATTTTTTTAAAAATTTTAATTGAAGTATAGTTGATTTACAGTGTTGTATTATTTACTGTTGAATAGCAAAGTGATTTAGTTATATATATACATATATATATGTATATACATATATATGAACATTATTATTTTAAAATATTCTTTTCCATTATGGTTTATCACAGGATGTTGAATATAGTTCCCTGTGCTATACAGTATGTCCTTGTTGTTGTTCCATTCTATATGTAATAGTTTGCATCTGGTAGCCCGAACCTTCCATTCCATCCCTCCCTCAACCCCCTCCCCCTGGCAACCACCAGTCTGTTCTCTCTGTCCGTGATTCTGTTTCTAGTTCATATAAATAAGTTCATTTGTATCATATTTTAGATTCCATGTATAAGGGATATCATATATTTGTCTTTGTCTGACTTACTTCACGTAGTATGATCATTTCTAGGTCCATCCATGTTGGTACAAATGGCATTGTTTCATGTCTTTATGACTGAGTAATATTCCATTTGGATATATGTGCTTCATCTTCTTTATCCATTCATCTGTTGATGGACATTTAGGTTGTTTACCTGTCTTGGCTATTGTAAATAGTGTGGTAACAAAATAATTTTAATGTGAAATGTTTGAGTAGATATCTTTCTGAAGTGTCCTACTTGCTGCTTTGTTTTTTTGAAGGAAATACTGCTGAATGTAAACTATCTTTTTTGGAAGACTCAAAACCTTACTAATGAGAATCAAATTTTCAGATGTGGGGAACATTTTGGATTTCACCAGTAGCTTAGAGGTAAAGATGTATGCAGAAGATACAGGAGACCCAGGTTCCATCCCTGGGTCAGGAAGATCCTCTGGAAGAGGAAATGGCTACCCACTTCCGTATTCTTGAGCTTCCCTGGTGACTCAGATGGTAAAGAATCTGCCTGCCAATGCAGGAGATGCGGGTTCAATCCCTTGGTCGGGAAGATCCCCTGGAGAAGGAAATGGCAACCCACTCCAGTATTCTTACCTGGAGAATCCCACGGACAGAGGAGCCTTGTGGGCTACAGTCCATGGGGTTGCAAAGAGTCAGACATGACAGAGTGACTGAGGAGCATTTTATCATGCACCAAGTGACTGATCTGAGACTATTCTTTGAGTTCTTGGGCTGATGTTTCTGAGTTTTGTTTTGCTTTTTAGTCCCCTTTCCTGGTAGGGAAGTTGTTCCCTGTCACTTTGAGTTGTTAGTGGTGCGCTCTTGGTACTTGGTCGCCTACCTCCCTCTTGATGGTTCTCAGATGTTCATATGGGAGTTGGTTGTCCACCCTTTATTAACTTTCTGGAAAGTAGGAAAAAGGAAGTTCTCCATGTGGAGTTGAGGAGCTGTTTTGTGAATAAATTTCTAGAACTTTGCATCTGTGTGTGTGTGAGCATTCCCTTGGTGCTCTAAGAGACCTCTTTTGCCCCTCTTCCTGTTATCACCTGAGTTCTGGATACGAAAAATGCACAGATCATTTTTGCGCTGGATAAATAAGGAGTTGGTGTTGTGTTCTCAGAAGGGTTTGGGGAAAGTGTTCATATGAAGATGTTTCTCTGTGTCTCAGTGGATTGTCTCAGATTACTTTTGTGGGGACTCACACTTGAATCAGGGGCTACATTTTTCCAATTCATAAAGAAAGTAACCCATGGGAGATCCAGGTTATTTTGTACATGATGTCCTGTACCTGATCAAATAATCTTATCAAGTAGCATTATCTAACAGTGTTTCTAAGATGTGTAATTAACATTGGTTTGGAAAATGTAATTATTTGAATAGGAATTTTGACCCAGATACTTAGCTGCTATTCTTAGGACATTTTAAACTTAAACACACTTTGCTTTCACCAAACATACTGACCAGATATAATATTAGTAGCTCTTATAAGTGTGAGCACATAAAGTTTCCAGCGTTTGTAAGGTGTCCTTGTATATTGACCCTGTGGCCATTTAGCAAAGTATTCTCAATGTAACACACCATGTGGTCACCTTTTTGATGTCAATTCCATGTTTCTAATTTAATTTTTAAGTGTTTAATTTTATGGATTACAAGAGTATGCATTATGTAGGCAGGTGTGGACACCAAAAATCTTGAAATATTGCAAAGTAATGATGCATTAGGTACCACCATTTGAAGAAGCAAACATCCTGAAAGAATAGAGGAAGAACAAAGAATAGAAGAAAGGCAGAGAGAGAAAAAGAATCCTCAAGGGAAATCACAGAGTTTTGTAAATACATCACCAAATCACTGAGACTGACAGCAGAAAAGGTCAAAGCCATTTTAACTTGGCGGGAGACTAAGTCCAGGTTGCCTTTGAGAAGTAATGATGTTTTGAGTAACTCGAAATTGTACTTAAGGTTTGAAATTGGGGACAAAAGGGAATCACAGCAGTACTAGAGGCCCGCCACCTCTTTGTTGGGCAGATCTCTGTGTTCTGGCAAGGAGTGGGTTCAGCGCTTTACTGAACACGTCCCCGTGAATGTCCCAGACATTCCCTAGATATCCAAGTATTTGGGGACCTGCTATGTGCTGACATGGAAAACTACCATTGGGGCGCACTCCTCCCAGCTCCCAGCTCCTGTGGGTTTTGTCAAACATTCCTGTCCTCTTGGTGTTAAAGATGGACATACCTACCATATCATTTTGATTTCTGTTTTTTAACAGTTTGTGACCTTTTCCCATTGTATTTGAGCAGTGGCCACTGATGTTAGAAAGGCCAGTTACATTGCAACATCCTGTATCAGAGCTGATTTGGGAAGGCATTTTTAGGGTAATTAGATTCAGAGTCATTCTTTCCCTTCTATTCCTTCGAAAAAAGCTGGCCTTTGGATTTATTGTGTAGGCTGCATGCAGCAAACATATTCTCTCCCTGGGAAATTCTATCCCCCTCACTGAGAAATTTTAGCATGAAATTATAGTCCCTAAATGTAAGGAGGCGATTCCTGGATAGCATCTGAAATTTCCCTCTGAATCGGCAGGTGTGTGTACTGTGTGGTGCTGACCACGTGGGTGGGGGGTGCAGGGAACAAGGAAACAGGGAGGCGCAGGAGTTGTGGGAGGAAAGCTGGAGCTGAGGAGGAAAATAGTCATTACCCGCGACTGTCATTTCCTTGTGGGCCTCTCA
The DNA here is from genome assembly GCF_019320065.1 of Cervus canadensis. Classification (NCBI taxonomy): domain Eukaryota; kingdom Metazoa; phylum Chordata; class Mammalia; order Artiodactyla; family Cervidae; genus Cervus; species Cervus canadensis. The sequence goes on from NC_057419.1 coordinate 110,624,872, forward strand.
CATCTGGTAAGTGTGGAAGGAAAAACCTTCCTGCAAGCCGTGGTACTCACACACGCTCTGTGTACTGAGTGAAATTGGGTCCCCCTAAAATTTATGTCTACACTGAATCCCAGAATGTGACCTTAATTGGAAGTAGAATATTTGCAGATGTAATCAAGTTGAGATGAGCTACAGAATTTGGGTGAGCCCTTTCATCAATGACAGATGTCCTTATAAGGAGAAAGATTTGGAGATACACAGAGACATAGAGGGCCAAGTGAAGATGAAGGCAGAGATTGGAGTGATGCAGCTACAAGCCAAGGAATGCTGGGGATTGTTGGCAACCACCGGCAGCCAGAAGAACCTTTGGAGGAAGCATGGCCCTCCTGCTGCCTTGACTTCGGACTTCTAGTCTTCAGAACTGTGAGAGAATAGATTTCTATTGTTTTAAGCGACCTGATTGGTTGCATTTTGTTACCATAACCCTAGGTACCCGATTCTACACATGAAAATCACCAGAAGGTCAGTACTGAAATCAGATTGATTATATCATTTGCAGCCGAAGATGGAGAAGCTCTATACAGTCAGCAAAAACAAGACTGGGAACTGACTGTGGCTCAGACCATGAACTCCTTATTGCCAAATTCAGACTTAAATTGAAGAAAGTAGGGAAAACCACTGGAACATTTGCTGCTGCTGCTGCTGCTAAGTCACTTCAGTCATGTTCGACTCTGTGCAGCCCCACAGACGGCAGCCCACCAGGCTCCCCCGTCGTTGGGATTCTCCAGGCAAGAACACTGGAGTGGGTTGCCATTTCCTTCTCCAATGCATGAAAGTGAAAAGTGAAAGTGAAGTTGCTCAGTTGTGTCAGACTCTTCGGGACCCCATGGACTACAGCCTACCAGGCTTCTCCATCCATGGGATTTTCCAGGCAAGAACACTGGAGTGGGGTGCCATTATGGCCTAAATCAAATCCCTTACGATTATGCAGTGGAAGTGACAAATAGATCCAAGGGATTAGATCTGATAGACAGAGTGCCTGAAGAACTACAGATGGAGGTTCTTAATATTGTATAGGAGGCTGTGATCAAAACCAACCCGAAGAAAAGGAAATGCAAAAAGGCAAAATGGTTGTCTGAGGAGGCCTTAGAAATAGCTGAGAAAAGAGAAGCAAAAGGCAAAGGAGAAAAGGAAAGATATATTCATCTGAATGCAGAGTTCCCAAGAATATCAAGGAGAGATAAGAAAGCCTTCCTAAGTGATCAATGCAAAGAAATAAAGGAAAACAATAGAATGGGAAAGACTAGAAAATCAGAAATACCAAGAAAATCAGAGATACCAAGGGAACATTTCATGCTAAGATGGGCTCAATAAAGAACAGAAATGGCATGGATGTAACAGAAGCAGACGATATTAAGAAGAGGTGGCAAGAATACACAGAAGAACTGTACAAAAAAGATCTTCATGAACCAGATAACTACAATGGTGTGATCACTCACCTAGAGCCAGGCATCCTGGAATGTGAAGTCAAGTGGGCCTTAGGAAGCATCACTAGGAACAAAGCTAGTGGAGGTGATGGAATTCCAGTTGAGCTATTTCAAATCCTAAAAGATGGTGCTGTGAAAGTACTGCATTCAATATGGCAGCAAATTTGGAAAGCTCGGCAGTGGCCACAGGACTGGAGAAGGTCAGTTTTCATTCCAATCCCAAAGAAAGGCAGTACCAAAGAATGCTGAAACTACTGTACAATTGCACTCATCTCACACACTAGCAAAGTAATGCTCAAAATTCTCCAAGTGAGGCTTCAACAGTACGTGAACCAAGAACTTCCAGCTGGATTTAGAAAAGGCAGAGGAGCCAGAGATCAAATTGCCAACATCTGTTGGATCATAGAAGAAGCAAGAGAGTTCCAGAAAAAAACATCTACTTCTGTTTCACTGAATATGCTAAAGCCTTTGACTGTAGAGCACAACAAACTGTGGAAAATTCTGAAAGAGATGGGAATACCAGACCACCTTACCTGCCCCCTGAGAAATCTGTATGCAGGTCAAGAAACAATAGTTAGAACTAAACATGAAACAATGGACTGGTTCCAAATTGGAAAAGGAGTACGTCAAGGCTGTATATTGTCACCCTGCTTATTTAACTTATATGCAGAGTACACCATGCAAAATGCTGGGCTGGAAGAAGCACAAGCTGGAATCAGGAGAAATATCAATAACCTAAGATATGCAGATGACACCACCCTTATGGCAGAAAGTGAAGGGGAATTAAAGAGCCTCTTGATAAAGGTGAAAGAGAGTAAAAAAGCTGGCTTAAAACTCAACATTGAAAAAATGAAGATCATGGATTCCTGTCCCATCACCTCATGGGAAATAGATGGGGAAACAATGGAAACAGTGACAAACTTTATCTTTTGGGTTCCAAAATCACTGCAGATGGTGATTGCAACCATGAAATTAAAAGACGCTTGCTCCTTGGAAGAAAAGCTATGAGCAATATAGACAACATATTAAAAAGCAGAGGTATTAGTTTGCTGGCAAAGGTCTGTCTAGTCAGAGCTATGTTTTTTTCAGCAGTCATGTATGGATGTGAGAGTTGGACCATAAGGAAAGCTAAGCACCGAAGAATTGATGCTTTTGAACTGTGGTGTTGGAGAACACTCTTGAGAGTCCCTTTGACTGCAAGGAGATCCAAACAGTCCACCCTAAAGGAAATCAGTCCTAAATATTCATTGGAGGGATTGATACTGAAGCTGAAGCTCCAATACTTTGGCCACCTGATATGAAGAACTGACTCATTGGAAAAGACCCTGTTGCTGGGAAAGATGGAAGGCAAGAGATGAAGGGGATGACAGAGGATGAGAGGGTTGGATGGTATCACCGTCTCGGTGGACCTGAGTCTGAGCAAACTCTGGGAGTTGGTGATGGACAGGGAAGCCTGGCGTGATGCTGTCCGTGGGGTCGCAAAGAGTTGGACACGACTGAGTGACTGAACTGAACTGAACCCTAGAAAACAGACACTGTACATAAGGACTTGAGACAACCCGGACAGGTGGGTGCTCTTAGATTCCTTTTGTAGACTGAGAAACCGAATCTTACTGAGATAGTCCTTTGTCACTTGTAGCACAGATATTTTGTGAGTCAGGCTGGGCACTTGGAGGATTATAGATGGCCAACTGTGGCCCTCGCCTCCCAGGAGCTCACTGAGTTATGGACATGGAATGGTGACCTCTTCTTCTGTATTGTGGAGGGACCCCTAGAAATGGAGATCGATCTTCGCCCCAGGCTCTGTAACACAAGGCTGTTTGTCCTGGGCAGCCTTCATCTGCTTATAGCCTTTCTGATCCCCCTTAAGTGTCTCTTCTTGATTCAAAGAAGGTTAAGAGGTGACAACTCAATGTGAGGTAATCCAGATCTAGATGTGCTCCCAGCTGCTCTCAACTGATTCTTTCTGGACCCAGACAAGTGGAGGAGTCAGTAGCTTAATTTTCCTGTAAGAAATTGTCAGGATCTAGGCATGCTTCTTGGGCTAGTGACAGCTGATGAGGATTTTGAGTAAGCTCTCTAGTGGGTGGAGGGACGGAGGCAGGAAGTAAAGGCATCAGTGAGGAGGATATTTCAGGGTGAGGAAGGGGTGAGAGCAAAGGTAGAAAGGTGTGGGGGTGGGACACGGGGTGCATCTAGTGAGGGCTGGGGGCCACATTAGTGACACACAGCAGGAGTGTAACTTGTGTGGCTTTGTGGAGAGTGGAAGGAGAGAAGAAGAGAGGAAGGTCAAGGCCATTCTGGGCAGTATTTCTTTTTTTCCCCCTTTTCCCTATTTTTAAATGCTTTATTGCAGTATAATTGACATACAGCAAACAGCATATCTTTCAAATGCACAGTTTGATAAGTTTTGATGTGTGTATACACTGTGGAAACATCACTACCATCGAGATAACGAACCTATCCATCACTCCCCAGAGTTTTCTTGTGCCTTTTTATAATCCCTCTCTGACACTGATGCTCATACATCTGTCCTTTGAAAGCCACAGATGAGAATTCCTTAGAGTGTGGTCCAAGGATTACTGGGTGTCCCTAACTCCCTTTGAGGGAGCCTGCAAAGTCTTACCTTTTCTAGTTACATATCTCTGTAAGACTGGAGTTTTTTCCTGTATCTGAGCTAAAACAACCTATTGCAACAAATCAAATGCAGAAGCAGACATGAAAATAAAAAAATACAAACAGTACTGTTTTATTTTAATTTGTTTTGAAAAATATGGCTATGTTATATAAAGTGGTTATTTTAATGAAAATATGATATTTATAGTGTATAGTGTTATTTGCTCAGTCATATCCAACTTTTTGTGACCCCATGAACTGTAGTCCATTAGGCTTCTCTGTCCTAGAATTCTCCAGGCAAGAATACTGGAGTGGGTTGCCATTCCCTTCTCCAAGGCATCTTCTGTCCCAAGGATCGAACCCTGGTCTTGCATTGATAGTTGGATTCTTTACCACTGAGCCACCTGGAATGTAGCTGTTCCAAAATACTGGGCCTACTATTTGGACATGAGTAACAGAGAGTCAGTAACCCAGATGGCCAATAAGTATCCAAACATAAATGTACTTAGAGACCCCTGGCTTTCTTTTCAAAATCTTCATAACATGGTTCTCAGAGGCAAAAATGTTTCCATTGGCCTGTTAATCTCATGGGTTCCTTGTATTGTTTATCCTGCTTATCAAATTTAGAGGGAATGCAATGTTTGCATCGCTTCACTCTGTTTTTGACAGTGTGTTATTACAATATTTTTATTTTGAATGGCATTCGATGATTGTCCAAATGCCCAGACATCCTTCTTTTCATTAAAGAATGTCTACCAGGACCTCTCATTGCCAATATCCCTTTAGCCTTTAGCTCATGTTGTATGTGGATGATGACAACAGCTATCACTACAAAGAAAATAACATTTGATGAGTGCCCCGTTCTCTTCTTTTCATATATTAGTGCATTTCATCCTCATAAAACCTATCAGGGAAGTACTGTTTTTATCCTGTTCTACAGATGGGAGAAACCAAGGTTCAGAGAGGTTATACCACTTGCCCAAAGTCACATAGCTTGAAAGTGACCAAGTCAGGAGTTGAACCCGGGCAGACTGGTGCCAAAGTCCTCTCTCTCTTTTTTTAAAAAATAATTTTTTTTAATTGAAGGATAATTGCTTTACAGAATTCTGTTGGTTTCTTCCAACCATCAACATGAATCAAACATAGATCTACACATATGTCCCCTTTCTCTGGAACCTCCCTCCTACCTCCCTCTTGTCTCTCTCTCTTTTGTTTTGTTTTTTGGATGGCTGTACTGTGTGGCTTGTGGGATCTTAGTTCCTTGATTAGGGTTTGAACCTGGGCCCACGGCAGTGAAAGCATGGAGTCTTAACCACTGGATCACCAGGGAATTCCCCCAAGTCTCCTTTCTTAACCCTTAAACTATACCTAAAAACCAAAAGCCACTTCGTCCCCCAGACTGTTAAGAATTAGAAGGATTGACTGTTTAGTGGCAGATTTTTGACGAATCACGTATTTAATTAAAGTTTTCTTGGAGAGAGTACTTTGTTATTCTCCGGTAGTTTACACCTTGTCTATTTTTATTGTCTGCGGTGCCATTTCTGATGTTTTTATGTATTGGTATTTTTATCTTTCTCTTTCTGTTGGCTGTCATTTTTATTGTCTGCGGTGCCATTTCTGATGTTTTTATGTATTGGTATTTTTATCTTTCTCTTTCTGTTGGCTGTCATTTTTATCTACAGGACCTATAGCTGATTATCTGTGCTATTTTCTCACTTGACAACAAAAATATTGACAATAAACATCTCAGTCATTGCTTGCAGCTTAGGAAAAAACACGTGATGAAACACATTTATCGAAACTCAGTTGTGGAAACTGTCTTCATATGCAGGTGACAGCTGCACTTGTAAAGAACTGTTGTTTCTGGCAGCAATTTAGATCTTGCAGAAGGAAAGAGGTGGTCTCGTTCAGCCTGTGGGCTTCTCAGACAGAGCCTGTACTTAAGTGCTTGAGCCCTGCAAAGTCTTAATTCAGCCTTGAGCTCCAGGGACCTCTTCTTCCCGTTTGCAGACTTATCAGTTTGTCTGTCCCACGGGCGCTAAACCCATGGCCTTACATCTCAGAAGTTAACGTGATTTGAGCTGTGTTATCAGCTTTTAATAGCTTGTTAAATAGTTACCCTGCACCTACTGTGTGTTTATTAGGCACCAGAGGATGAATGCGCTAGAGATGGTCTCCATCTTCATGTTCGTTAAGGGAAATAGAACATTGAAGAGCTAAATATGTTGTTGTTGTTCAGTCGCTCAGTCATGTCTGACCCTTTGTGACCCCATGGGTTGCAGCACGCCAGGCTTCCCTGTCCTTCACTTTCTCCCGGAGCTTGCTCAAACTCCTGTCCATTGAGTTAATAAGAGAAGTGGGAGAGGGCTGTGAAGGAGACTCAGAAAATTGAGAGACTTGTCCTTGTCTAAGGATTCTAAGGAGGCTTCCCCAAGTTAAGTGACATTTCAGCTGGAAAGGGAAGAGTGTGGAGAAGTTAATATAGGATGAGAAATGAAGAGAGCATTGTAGGGGGAGGAGGGACCAGTAGAGGTGAAGGGCCATGAGCGGGAGAAACAGAGAGCATGGTAGAAAACCAGGGCTGGAGCCTAGAGAGGAAGTGGAGTGGCCGGAGACGATGTTGGATTTGAACCTTTTCTACCCCAGTGGGAAGTCATTAAAGGATTCAAAGCCTGGGCTAACATGATCCAGTTTGTATTCCACTTTGAAAAGGTCAGTCCAGTTGTTGTTTATTCCACAAATAAGTATTATTATTTTTGTTTTTTTCTGGCTGTGCTGTTTGGCATGCAGGATCTTAATTCCCTGACCAGGGATCAAACCTGCACCCCTTGCATTGGAAGCGCAGAATTTAACCACTGGACCACCAGGAAGTCCCCACAAATAATTATTGTGCATTTACTACATTCCAGCCATTGTTCTGGGTTCAAGGGCTTCCCTGGTGGCTCAGCAGTAAAGAATCCGCCTGCCAATATGGGAGACATGGGTTTGATCCCTGGGTTGGGAAGATCCACTGGAGCAGGAAATGGCAACCCACCCCAATATTCCTGCATGGAAAATCCCATGGACAGAGGAGCTTGGTGGGCTACAGTCCATGGAGTTGCCAAGTATCGGATACAACTGAGTGACTAAATAACAAGGAATAAGATAGACCTAAAAAAAAAAAAAAATCCCTACCCTTGTGTAACTTACATTCTAGTTGGGTAGAGGGAACTAGTAAAGAAACCAACAGGTAAACATGAAGCATATCAGATGGTGATGAGTGCCATGGCGGGGGGGGGGGGCAGCTGTGGTCTGGGGGGAAGGATGTCAATTTATATGGCATGGGAAGGGAAGACAAAGACATTGACAGGCATTTTGGTAATGGCTTGAAGGAGGTGAGAGATGGATATGTGAGGGAGAAGAGTGTTCCAGGTAGTGAAGAGCAAGGTGCACAGGCCTAAGGAGGTAGGAGAATTGGTATGTTTAAGGTTCAGTGACAAGACTGACATGGCTGGTCTGCAGTGAACAAGGGAGAGTGGTGGGTGCCAGAATTTGCGAGATGGTCGCAATGGGATGCAGATGGTGGACAATCTTGGCCAATGTAAGGATGCCCTGCTTTCATGTTGAATGAAATGGGGTGCCACTGGACGGATGCCACCATGAGCATATGTTTTGACAGGTTTAGTCTGATGACTGCCCACCCCTACATTCCCCAGTTGCCCTGTTGAAATAGACTGTAAGGGACTAAGGTGGAAACAAGGAGATGATGACTGGGACCCAGGGTGTGTACACAGGAGGGAAGCTCAGAATGACTCAGTCCGGATCTGAAGAAGGACGAGAGGAGAAGCAGGGAGACCCGTGAGCAAGCTTTGCACTAGGCTTGTTGGGAGACTGAGAGGAAGCTGAATGGGGGCCTTGGGGAGGGAGAGGTGTGGGCAGATCTGAACAATAGCTAGAATGAGTGAAGAGCCTGCCCACAGGACGTGCTGATGGGTGATGTGGGACGTAAGAATGACTGACAAGTCCAGGATGACTCCTGGGTTTCTGATTGGAGCCACTGAGTGACATTTCTAGGAACACTAGACACAGGGCACTGAGTGAGGTGGGTCAGCGATTCCAGTTTGATTGAAGTGAGGTTGAGTTGCAGATACCTCTGGAGCCTGCAAAGAAAGCGAAAGAATAGACCATTGGAAATACAAGTTTGGCTTTCAGAAGTCTGACCTACAGAGTTCCTAGTGGTCCAGTGGTTGGGACTTGACGCTCTCACTGCCAGTGACCTGGGGTTCGATTCCTGGTCAGGAACTTAGGATCCTGCAAACTGTGAGTTTAGGCCAAAAAAAAGAAGTGTGACCCAGGCTGGAGATGTAGTTTGGGAGGTTGACCATGAGGAAGATGGGAATGCAGATGGGCAAACTGAGCCTCAGTTGGGTCAGTAACTTTCTCAAGGCCAAGCACTAAGTCAGTGGTAAAGCTGGGATTCAGATTCACTTCTACTTGACTACAAAACCAAAGTTCTTAACCATAGCACTCACTGCCTTTGAGAAGCAGGTATGGATGTAGAGAAGGCCCCCGAAGAAGCACGGCAGCAGCCAGTCTGCCCCACCCTCCCACCCCAGTAGCTCTTTCTGCACTAAGGACAGAATGGTCTGGCCACAGCAAGGCCACAGGGGCTCCAAGAGGGTGGCTGACCACAGTCCCCCAGGCATCTTCAAAAGGACAGCTCCCTCCACAGAGACCCAAGTGCTTGGCTGCCCAAACTCACTACACTCACATCTTGGAGATAAACACTGCAGGTTTTCCTGGTGGCTCAGATGGTAAAGAATCTGCTTGCAATGCAGGAGACCCAGGTTTGATCTCCAGGTTGGAAAGATCCCCTGAAGAAGAAAATGGGAACCCACGCCAGTATTTTTACCTGGAGAAACCCATGGACAGAGGAGCCTTGGTGGGCTACAGTCCATGGGGTTGCAGAGAGTCGGACACGACTGAACGACTAACACTGCGGGGAAACTACAGTCCATATTGGAGAGGGATCATGTCTCCCCAGGCCTCAGAATGTTCTGGCTGGGATTTCAATAACTAGCATTCTGATTAAAGGGAACTAAGGTTCAAGGATGTCAAGTAACTTGCCAGTATCACCCTGTTGTGTATGTGACAGAGTGTGGACTCTGACCCACGGCATCTGATTCCAAAGCCTGAGCTTGACCATTCCAAATCACATTTGTCACTAACTGGTATCAACCCGTCAGCATACTACCAAGCTAGTTAGGCAGAGATTTACCGAGCATCTGACTGTCTACAAAGAATGATACAGAACACCCAGGAGTCCACAAAAATAGGCATGAGCTATGTGTCTTCATTTGCATACATAAACACTTGCTTGAAATGGTCAGATCACCCAAAATACAACAAAATGTTAGCATACCTTTTATTATTTTTATTGAAGTATAGTTGATTTACAATGTTGTATTTCTGCTGTGCAGCAAAGTGACTCAGTTATACATGTATATGTATTCTTTTACAAAATAATTCTTTTCCATTATGGTTTATCATTGGACATTGAATATAGTTCCCTGGGTTCTACAGTAGGACCTAGTTGTTTATCCATTCTATGTATAATAGTTTACATCTGCTAACCTCAAACTCCCAATCCAGCCCTCTCCCACCCCTTTTTCCTCTTGGCAACCAGAAGTAAAAGTCACTCCACTGTGTCTTACTCTTTGCAACCCCGTGTAATATACCATCCATGGAATTCTCTAGGCCAGAATACTGGAGTGTATAGCCGTTCCCTTCTTTAGCAGATCTTCCCAACCTAGGAATCGAACCAGGATCTCCTGCCTTGCAGATGGATTCTTTACCAGCTGAGCTACCAGGGAAGCCCACGAACTCTGTTCTTTATGTCTTTTGAGTCTTTTTCTGTTCTGTAGATAAGTTCATTTGTATCATATTTTAGATTCCACATATAAGTGATATCCTATGATATTGGTTTTTCTGTCTGACTTACACTTCACTTAGTATGATAATCTCTAAGTCTGTCCATGTTGCTGTAAATGGTGTTTTTTCATTCTTTTATATGGCTGAGTGGTATTCCATACTTTTGGAAATATCACTTACTGCATATCCAGGCCCCCAGAAGTGACTTTTTAGCAATGTGGGGCCAATAAGAGGAATGACTAAAAATGATGCATGGTGCTTAGCCCAATGTCTGGTGCACCCAGTAAGTGCTTCATAAATGTTGACTGTTATTGTTATTATTGTTATACTGATTCTAGTAGGTCCTTTCAACTTTACATTGATAGAGGACACTCCCTAGTCAATCTGAGGAGAGGGGAGCAAGGGACCACTGACTTTGAATCCTTCCTCCGTGACACAGACTTTAAGAATGGTGACTGGACCTTATTGGTCTCTCTATTTTCAGGGCCCATGCTAGTGATTGGCCAGAGCAGGCACTGAATACAAAGCAGAGAACTTGAACTAAGTCTGTTAAACTTGTTCTACAGTGATTTGAAAGATGTTTTCTCAACACACATACACCACACCAGTTCATGAGATGAGATGAGAGAGCTGGCCTGCTGTTGCCAGCTCCCAGTACTCCGTCAGTGGGTACTGCTAGGGTTGGCACATCAGAACGTTTTGGGGAGGAAAGATGGCTATTTCCAGCTCCCCATCCCTGGGCCAGGTCCCAGATGGCATCCTTCGATGGGCTTCTGTCAGCTTAGCCCCACGTGCACTTTCCCTTTCATGATTTTGTTTTGTATTCTTTCATCATAATAAATCACAGCTACAAGAGCAGTAATTTGTTGAGTAGAGTGAGTTCTTGAGCAAATTGTTCAACCTGGGCATGGTCTTGAGGACTGCAGCACATAGATATAAATGTAAGACACATTCTTTGCCCTCAGAAAGCTCACACTTTAGCTTGAAAGCCTAACATGTAAGTAATTACAAATAGTGAGTGAGGTTAGTGCAGGGTGGCTGGGGCAGCCCTGAGAAGGGACCCTTCACCCTAGCCCTGGGGGGCTGGGAGAGCTTTTTGAGTTGAATTTTGGAGGGTAATTAGAAATTAGCTATGTGAAGCAAGAGGAAAAGGCCCCTGTTGAAGTCTAACATGCTCTTCTAAATCATTTTAGAATTGAATCACTCCTTTTCTAAAAAGTTTATTGGCTTTTTACTCTGCTCATTCATGAAAACACGGTTTGAAGGCTGAGTGGCCTAAACTATGCTGTGATGTATATTGGAGCTCCAAGAATGAACAGGAATGGTCCCTGCTTTCAAGGAGGGTCTGGCAGTGTCTGGCTTGAGAGGTTGGGTTTTCAGAAGGTGATGGGAACAATCATGAAACCACCTAAGCTATCCTGGGGGTGGGGACTCAAGTAAAGGTTCCCCGAGAGTCAGTGTCTAGGTGGAAGGACAGGTTAAGTTTCACCTGGAACAGGAGAAAGGCACTCCAAGAAGAAGAAACAACGTCCTGTGGCAAGAGAGACCATGATATCTTCTGAAAATAATAGCAGTTTAGTGAGTCTGGAGAGTAGCAGATGAATGGGAGGTAGGCAGGAGCTATATTTTGACAGGTAGTAAAGTTAAATAAACTTGAGGAAACAGAAGGAAAAAGTGAGGACTGGCAGAGAAATTGGAGTAGGTCATGAAGAATTGTTAATCCATGTGGATCCATGACGGACGTTCCATCATGTTGTTCTGGGATTGTGGGGTTATCAGGTGGGAGAGATGTACGGAAAAGGAGGCACAGAAGTTAAGGATATTGGTAAAAGGGTAATTGAAGTCAGGGAATTATGGTATCTATGATGGATGCAAAAGTGGCCTAGTAGACATCCTGGAGCCTTAATAATCATCTGACCTCCACTTTCTATGTAAGTGCTGAAAGAGTGAGTGTCACAGGCAGAGAAAACCAGTGAGCAGAAATTAGGCAGTTTGAACTTAAGGTATCAGAGTTGAGCTGTTTCAGGCGATTGCAAATTCTAGGGGTCACCATGGGTACATGGAGGTGATCTTTGGAGATGGGAGAGAAGAAACTGACAGGCCAGTGGTTGGATATGTCATCCTCATGAACATTGAGGTCATATAGGATTAAGGTGGGACATGCGGTGGAGAGGAAGCCTGGGAGCCAGGTGCCAAAGCCCCCAGTAAATGTGAGGAGGTGCTCAGGGGGCCTGAGGTGACAGTGATGGGTAGAGCACACTATCGTTGTTTGGTTGTGAACCTCAAGTGACAAGGGATGTGTTTCTTATAATATGAACTTGCTCTTCTTCCTTTGCCTCGAAAAGCTCAATTTAACTGGGGGCAGTTTCTGCTTTGATCCTAAGGGATAGACATCCTTTGAAATTTGTAGAATATTGTACAGTGCATTCTTCTCACTACCTGCTCCAACATTTGCTTTGCCCCAGCCTCCCGGGGAGAAGATTTTTCTCATGGTCCTGGAAGAACTACCCCAGCTTGACTTCACTGAACCTCCTGCTGGGATATATTTGTGTGCTTGCCTGGGGAACTGGCTTCCAAAGGCCAGGCAACCCTGTCTTTGTATAACTGCTATTGTTATTTATCAACAGTGTTTCCCAACGTATATTCCATGAAAATACTAGTGCTTCAAGATGCTTAGCAATGGTGCATTCCGTGGTCAGATACTGGGGAACCTAAATCCCTTTTTTAGAGATTCATAAGCTCCACTGGTCTGGGAAGACCCTAAGAAATTTTGCAGAAAGGAAATCTCTGTGTGAGCCAGCATTTCCCAGTGTATATAATCCCTGAGGCCCTTTTCCCATTTAATCCCCATCAATAGGCAATGAATATACATTGGAAAGTGCTGGTCAATTATCAGAAAAGAAGTATGTAGATTTTTCCTCCTGACCAATAGCCATCTATCTTGAAGAAGTACATATTGCAATGGTGGTGTATTTTGATCTTACTTAAATGAGATTTCACTGTGTTCCCAAGTTTAAATATCATGAATTACTACATTTGGTTAGAACTAACACATTATAATATTTTGTTTAGACTAACTGTCATTCTTATGTTAAGTGGCAGCATTAGGGAATTAACTAACAGCATTTCATTTTCCTTTGGAAGAATTCCCATAACTAAGATTAGAATCTAAAAAAGAAAATGCACATTTTTCAGAGTCCTCTTGCTCTTATTTTAATTAAAAATGACAGCATAAATTTAAAACTAATCACATTATTTACTCTTAAAGTAGTGATAAAATTTCTTTGCAAATGCATGTGGATCGTTCATAAAAAGTAATGATATGCCTGGACTTAGATACATACTTTATGAATATAAAAAGACAAAAGTACTTAAAAAAATGCTTCATGAAGCTGTAATGAAATGAAAAACAAACAAGGAAAATTAACAACATACTTTTAAATAATAGCATGATTCTGAGAGAAGTGCAGAACCCAGTAACCCAGACTTTTTAATAAGCAAAACAAGCATAAATATGAACATATCAAAATAATGTGGGATGTTGCCAACGTGGTGCTTAGAGGAAGATGCATTATCCTACGTGTTTATGTTACTAAGAAAGGAAACATGAAACATAATGAATTAAGCTTGCACCTCGATGTTTTTGAACAGGAGCAATGTCAGAAGCCAGAAAGAGTGGGCAGAAAGAAGTAATCAACATAAAGCAGAAATAAATAAACTGGAGAAAAAGCTAATATACCCTAAGCTAATTTTTTTGGGGAAAAAAAAAGAACGATGGTTTGCCTATCTAAAAAAGAGAAAATGTAGATTAATTAAATTAGAAATGAGCAGGAGATCTCACAACAAATGTAAAAGATTTAGAATTTTGCAGAGAAACAGCACACTTCACTGTATGCTGATAAATCAGATTAATGAGGGGGAATGAATTACTCCTTGCAAACAGAAAGCATGACTGCACCTGTTGCAGAAGAAGAAACAAGTCATTCAAGTCTTACCATGAAACCCACACACACTGTGGGATATTTGGATCCAATGCATTGATAGAAAGACCCAAACTTTGAAAGCCATGATAGTTTTTGAATGTCTACTATGGACGAGATCGTTTGTATACACACACACAAGTATCTGTAAGTTCCAATCTATACAATGTACAATGATTATACATGGGAGCTAGTAATACTCGTTTACAGATCTTATAATAGTAATGGGTCTGAGTCACCCAGCAAGTAAGTGGTAAAGCTCAGATTTGAACTCAGATGCATTTGGCTCCCTAATATAAGGAAAGTTTATAATCTTTCTCTATACTTTCTACAGCTATAAAAAATTTCTGTTCCCTAAATTGTTTTAAAATGTTGAGTTGATGCTGCCTTAACTCAATTACCAATTTACTTTTTGAGAAAATATGATTTCAGTCTTCAAACTGGGAAAAAGTACAAGGAAGGAAAATTACATTTATGGATATTTACTATTTATTCAATAATTATAAACAAATGTGTATGTGTGTGTGTGTGTGCTCAGTCATGTCCAACTCTTTGAGACTCTATGGGTTGTAACCCACCAGGCTTCTCTGCCCATGGAATTTTCCAGGCAAAAATACTGAAGTGGGTTACCATTTCTTACTCCAGGGATCTTGCCAACATAGGGACTGAACCTGCATCTTTTGAGTCTCCTACATTGGCAGGTGGATTCTTTACCGTTGTGCCACCTGGGAAGCCCGTAAACAGAAGTAATTCTTCTTAAAAATTGATCTCTGACCAAATGAGATTTAATCCAGGAGCATAGGATAAGAAGATAAAATGAAAATTACTGTGACAATTCAACTTATTAATATAAAAACATAGTTAAAATAATATCTCAATAGATGGTGAAATGGCATCAACTATTCTTGAACAATCTATTTGGTGACTGGAAAATAATATGATTTCTATATATTTAAATAAAAGACGTAACAGTAATTTTCATAAAGAAGAAAGTTCCCATAAAAATAGAAAAAATTACAGGTGATGAATGTAGGACTAAAGTTCTACCATATTTTAACATTGTACTAGAAATGTGAGCCATAGTCATTGGTAAGGAAAAAGAAATTAGATGAGTACCACTAGCAAAGGAAGATATACCTTTCTTCAATAGGCCTAGCACTCACTGCATACAAGGCATTGTGACAGTTACTGGGGATATACCCTGGAAAGACTGTGTATATCTTTAACATATACGGTCATTACATCTAGGTGGTGTAAATGAGGTTAACAACATCTTGAAATTCAAGGCAGATAAACACAAATAGTCATGTTTTTAGTTGCAAGCAACTGAAGAATATAATGAGGGAAAGAATCATTTGCATTGGAGACAAAATACATTAAATACTAGGGCATTAATTTAATTGGGGACATGAGATTTATTTAAATAAAATTATACAGTCCTAAAGGGAGGAATAAAAGGCATTAAATAAATGAAGGGAGAGATACCTCGCTCTAGTTGAAAAGACAACATATGGGAAAGATTACAGTATCCCCTGAGTTAATATAGAGTGTCAGTGCATGCCAGTTAAAGACCTGGTGGGATACTTTATGAGATGTGACAGATTGCTAGCGAAATTCATCTAGAAAAATAATCAGGCAGAAGTACTAGAGTTTTAAAATTAATCATTTGAAGTTATACTTTCTGTCATATATTCAATATTTGTGCATCTCTTTTTCCATATCCATCCAGTTCCAGCCCTGCACCTAACTCATCAGTTCAGTTCAGTTCAATTCAGTTGCTCAGTCGTGTCCAGCTCTTTGCGACCCCATGAACTGCAGCACGCCAGGCCTCCCTGTCCATCACCAACTCCCGGAGTCCGCCCAAACTCATGTCCATTGAGTCGGTGATGCCATCCAACCATCTCATCCTCTGTCAGCCCCTTCTCCTCCTGCCCTCATCTTTCCCAGCATCAGGGTCTTTTCCAATGAGTCAGTTCTTCGCATCAGGTGGCCAAAGTATTGGAGTTTCAGCTTCAACATCAGTCCTTCCAATGAACACCCAGGACTGATCTCCTTTAGGATGGACTGGTTGGATCTCCTTGCAGTCCAAGGGACTCTCAAGAGTCTTCTCCAGCACCACAGTTCAAAAGCATCAATTCTTCAGTGCTCAGCTTTCTTTATAGTCCAACTCTCACATCCATACATGACTACTGGGAAAACCATAGCCTTGACTAGACTGACCTTTGTTGACAAAGTAATGTCTCTGCTTTTAAATATGCTGTCTAGGTTGGTCATAACTTTCCTTCCAAGGAGTAAGCGTCTTTTAATTTCATGGTTGCAATCACCATCTGCAGTGATTTTGGAGCCCAGAAAAATAAAGTCAGCCACTGTTTCCACTGTTTCCCCATCTATTTGCCATGAAGTGATGAGAGTGGATGTCATGATCTTAGTTTTCTGAATGTTGAGCTTTAAGCCAACTTTTTCACTCTCCTCTTTCACTTTCATCAAGAAGTTCTTTAGTTCTTCTTCACTTTCTGCCATAAGGGTGGTGTCATCTGTGTATCTGAGGTTATTGATATTTCTCCCGGTAATCTTGATTCCAGCTTGTGCTTCCTCCAGCCCAGTGTTTTCTCAAGATGTGCTCTGCATATAAGTTAAATAAGTAGGGTGACAATATACAGCCTTGATGTACTCCTTTTCCTATTTGGAACCAGTCTCATGAAAGGTTCTTTGTTAATACTAGCAGAAAGAAGAAAGGGTGGGATCCTTATTGTAGGGCTTTGAATATAAACTAGGGACTGATTGCTGGCTTTCTCCAAGGTGTTAGAGAGCTGAAGAGATGGCAGCACTGGGGATGTGGCCTTGTCTTAAAGCAAGCAAGGCTGGAGTGGTTGTGGTCAGAATTCCAGGATCTTGTCATAACCATGCTGCCATTTTCGTAGCAGAAGAGGGGCCTGCCTGCTAGCTCTCTGCCCAGGCCCTTTGTCAGCATGACATTTGGGAGCCCTCACTCATCAGCCACCATCTTCATAAGGAAACCTGAGAAGTTTGAACAGGAGCACCAGTCTGGATCTCATTGCTTTCCGCTGTAGCTCTGGGGTCTGGCCACCCTACTTTTCAGATGCCAGAAATTTTCTCCATTTTTTGAGTGGTGTGAAATCTTTCTCAAATGGCCCTAACAAAAGTGCTTCTCCCTGCCTTGCACTTTTGCTCAGTCGGACACAATTGAGTGACTTAACACTTTCACTTTATACTATATTAAATATTACATTATATGTATATATATGTGTGTGTGTGTATACACACAGACACACATTTATATGAATTTTCCAGATTATTTAACCAGGTTTGGAGAGCCTGGTTCCCTAGCATCAGACAGAGCATCTCCTCAGAGGAGGCTCCCCACACACAATTTTAAAAAATGGATTAAAGAAAAAAGAAAAGGATTAAAGTAGGCACAATGTTTAGAATGATTATGTAGCTCTTGCTATGCCCATATGGGTGATGCAGGTGCCTGAATATATTGCACAGGATCCAGTAAACACTTAAAATGAGATGATCTGTAACCAGTATTTTCATGATTTTAACTAACAGTTATAGAACATTTGCGAATTTCCACGTGTAAATCTATGGCTGATTCATATCAGTGTATGACAAAAAAATAAAAATAAAAAAAAAATATTCTCACCAGGTGTATGTGCTCAGTCACTCAGTTGTGTCTGATTCTTTGTGACTCCATGGACTGTAGCCCACCAGGCTCCTCTGTCCATGGGATTCTCACCAGGGCCACTGTTTTATCCTTCAGTGTCTCACACATAGTAGGCACTCAACTATTTTCATGAATGTATGCAATATTTTTTAAAATTACTTTTCATAGTGACACTCTAAGATGGCTACTCTTTTTGTTATGTCATAAATGAGGAAATTAAAGTAGACTTACATATTTGAGGTTGTATAGCTAGTGAGCAGTAGAGCTGCAATTTTCCTTTGCATCGTGGCCATTCCAAAGGCCAAGCCCCAAGCAATTATGCCATAGAGTAGAAAGAACCTTTCCACCCCATGGACTAGGTGGGGGTCAGGCCAGGAGGGATAGAGATACAGACAGCAGACACCCCAGGTGGTAATGCACAAGAGCTGGGGAGAACAATTAACAGCAAGGCTTTGGAGCAAGTTTATAGTCCAGAAACTCACATAGGTCCTGGGGGTTGGAAGTAAGAGTAGATTCAGGCCAGAGAGCCAAGAAGCACCTTCAAAACAGGGTGTGGTCCTAAGGTGAAATCACGCCCCAAACCAAAATGAAAAGGGATTGTAGGACTGGCAGACTTTTTAAGGTGATGAGACATGATTTTGACCCCTTCTGACTTGTTGAGGGATTTGTGGGGCATTGATTATTAACGGCAGGCTCTTAACACTAGATGCGTGCGTGTTCAATCACTTCAGTTGTTTCCGACCCTTTGCAACTCCAGCCAGGCTCCTCTGTCCATAGAATTTTCCAGGCAAGAATACTGAAATGGGTTGCCATTTCCTACTCCAAGGGATCTTCCCGACCCAGGGATTGAACCTGCATCTCCCGCGTCTCCTGCATTGGCAGGCAAGTTCTTTACCATCAAGCCACCAGGTAAGTCCTTATACTGGGGGAGTTGAATACGACTGACTTACTTGCTCCTGAAGGTGGACCTTTATCTTAAAGTTACCAACTCCTGCTCTAGCACAGCTTCCTAAGGATGTGCTGAAAAAACAAGGGAAGATATATTTGAGTCCTGAGGGTGATGGCCTGGATCACCAGAGGTGGCTGGCTGTCTCAGCTGTCCCCCCAGCATGCCATGTACGCCTGGCATCCTGTGTGAGTGCCATGACACAACAGAGTTTGGGGAACATTGCTGGAGCCCCATTCCTTGTTGGCCTTTTCTTCTGAACTGCAAGCCATGCCTGTCTCCATGTGCACTGACCCAGAGGGGAGCTCTTCAACTTTCTTGCCCTGGACCCTTGAGAGATGGTATCCCTCCGATGGGTAAAGGTGTCTCATCCTAGCTCTGACTGCAGTGGGGAGGCCATATTCTTCTCCCACAGCTGGGTACAATTGGAGGAAGTGCCCCAGATGACGCTGTGATGTCTTCCTGGGGTAGGGGGCTGTGTTCCTGTCCATTGAACATCACTTCTTTCCAGTGAGAAGAGCACTTTCACCCCTATGATCTCATTGCTTCCTCTGATCTGGTGACTTTATCATGTGCAAATTATTGATAAGGGAGATGGGGCCTGCACTACCCTAGGTCCTCAGAGTTAGAAAGTAGGGGAGCTGGTAGTAACAGCTGGGCTTTCTGACTCCAAGTCCAGTGCTTTGGTCTGTGGCACTGTACTCCATCCCTCATCCTGGGATTAGGACCCAAGAGGATCATGGCAGGCTCAAAAATCAGGCCCATGGGCCTGCTGGGATGCCTGTAGGAGGTGGCACTCAGGATGTGGTGAGTGTGTTGCCACAGGTAGGGGACTGGTGAAAGCTGGGTGTGCAGCTGGAGTGAAGGAGGTTGGCCATGGGAGAGGCAAGAGGACCCAGTGACCTGGGGTGTGGCTCAGCTCACAGATCCCTGAGTAAGCTGTGCCCTGCTTGGTGAGTGACCCTTCCTTGCTGAGGACGCTTAAGCCACACGTGTCTGCGGGAGGATAGTGCCCTCAAGCAGTCTTCATTCTCTCTAAAGGGTCACGCTAGTGACTTCAAGTGCCAAGGTGATTAAGTGCTAGGTGGGATAGCTTTGTGTGACAGGAGTGCCCAGTCCATTCACTCCAACAGGATTTGTTTAGTACCATTTCCGGGTCACATCCTGGGTGCTGGGTGTTCAGGAGCCATGGTTCCTGCTTCCGGGAAGGTCGACGTCTTGGTTTTCAGGCAGATAAATCCATCCCCGTGTGATGAGAGCTTCACAGGGAAAATAAATCGAGTGCAGAGTTGGGGTGAGGTCAATACAAGAAGGAGGTTCCAATTCCCTTGGACTACTGGTAGGGTAAAGAGGTCTGGGAAGGCTTCCTGACACAGAGGACGAGAGCTGAATTTTAAAAGATGAGTAAGATTTATCCAAGTAGAAGAGAAAGGGGAGGGCGTTCTAAGGCAGGGGTCTGCAAACAGGCCTGAACTTGGCTGTTCCAACCAAGGCTAACTGCCAAAGTGTGTAGGTACACCTACTGTGTTTGATGTTTGGAGAAGTGGGGAGAAGTGACTTGTTAAAGGCCACTGGGGCATAAGAGGCTGGTCCTAGCACTTGGACCTATTGTTAACTCTCTGCCCTTGACCTTTTATCTGCTGGACCACCACTTTGCAAGGCCTTGGCTGTGCGGCAGCTGTGGGCCCTTCAGCTATACATCTTTATTCAAACCATCTCCCCTAACACAGGACTGGGCAGTGAGCTGGTGCCTGTCCATGTTTGCATAATTGATCTACCTAGGATTCAGTTAGGGAGAAGGACATGGCAACCCACTCCAGTATTCTTGCCTGGAGAATCCTGTGGACAGAGGAGCCTGGACGTCCATAGAGTCGCACAGAATCGGACACGACTGAAGTGACTTAGCAGCAGCAGCAGAGGCAGCGGCAGGATTCAGTTAAGGGCTATGGGTTGTTCCAAGTTATGTTTCTAATAGAGCTAGCATCAAATTCTTTTGCTCGTTCCATAATTTTAATTGATACAACTTCCTGCTCATAAAAACGAAGACATTCAACTCCATGGAACCACATCATAAACATAGGAAGTCTTCCAGATTATGTTGGAGCTTCTTCGAAGGGAAAAAATAGTTTTCATTCTTAACTAATTATTTTTTAAATGAATGGCAGGTGGAACACTACAAAATCCATAATTTTGGAAGCTGAAAAAAGAACTGAACATCTTTTTCTTGCCAAAAGATTTTTTTTCTTTACTAGTGTTAGTGACAGCAGTTTTTTTTTTTTCTGAATTAGATTGAAGACATTTGTGAAATAATCAGTCCTAACTATGAATATTCCCATAAGAAGGCTGTTTCTAAGGAGACTTAAAAATACCCCTGAAGTCAGATGTGTGACAATTTCTATTTCTGTGACTTCTCCCCTCACTTCCATAATGAATTTCAGTTGGTTGAGTCCTTGTTCTGCGTTATGACCATTTTGGCCTCATAATTTTGAAAAAAAAAGGTATTTTCTTTCCCTCTTTCTCATAGACAGTAGCATAAAGCATGTTATGTGATTTTTGGTACTTGGAGTCTTGTTTTGGAACCTGAGAACGTGTTCCCTGTCCTTGCAGCAGGGTTAGGACTTGGTAATAGTGATTTTGTTAGGGGGAAAGGATCTTGGTCCTTGTCTTCTTTAAAGAAAGAATTTAACAAAGGGACCATGACTGCAAAGCAGGCACAGAGCTTATTAGAAGCATAGTACATGTGGGCGAGCATATGGGCAAACTTGCAGAGTGAGTTGGGCCCTATTGGGGTAGCTTAGGTTTTTAATATGGGGTTTATCTTCTGGGATTTGGATGAGGGTGACTTCACTTTTCCCTCTCCTATGTTCATGTCATCTGTAATTTCTTATTTGGGTTTCCACCAGGCGTCAGAAGTGAAACCCATGCAAGGTCAGAAACCGCAATGCTAATGATATCACAATGTTGTCATAGTTACTAGAGGATGACTTAAGACCGCTCCTGTGCGTGTACTGGACTGGGAAAAGTTCTCCAACACAAAAGTGGAGGCTGTGATGGACTGCCTGGTTTTTCATCCATTTAGGGCATGTCATTCCCATTGGTCGTTTATCTCAAAGATACCAAAGGGTCAGCATGCAGCTGGGGCCTCTCTCTCTCCTACCTCAGTAGTACTCCCGCACCCCCCAGAGGATCGGTGAAAGAAGTTCCATTTGGAATTCAGGCCTGCGGGCCACGCCCCAGCTCCAGTTCACTCCCCAGGTACCATTTGTCTTTTCTGACTTGATTGTGGTAATAATAGCAAGTGCTTCATGAACACCAACTATGGACTCCATGCAGATATGCTATGCTCTCAGTTAATCCTAATGGAAACCTTGTGAAGATCTTGCTGTTATTCCCATTTTCCAGATGAGGAAACTGAGACCCAGGAGGTGAGGGGGAACTGGCCAGGGTGACTCAGAGAGGAAGTGGCAGAGCTCTGATTGAACACCAGAACTTGTGCCTGCATGTCTGACTACACTTGACTAAAACAAATTCTGGGAACCATTAAACAGTCATAGAGGGGTGACTGCCTTGCTGGTAATTACGCAGATTTGATGGAGCCACTTCTGGAATCCAGATCTTCCAAAATATAGGCTTATGCACTTTCTTTGATCTCATATAGTTGCTTACTTTACAAATGATGCAGAGATGTTGGTCTCAAGAAAACACCCTGAACATCTAAAGTCCTGTCTGGTCTTTTTTTTTTTTCCTTTTTTTTGTGGAGGATGAAAATTGGTAACTCATTCTGTGACAGGCTCTATGGATGTGGCATAGAAGGAAATGTAATAAATTACAGTGATGTCAGAATTGTAACATTGGAGGCCCTTAGGGGATATAGAAACAACAATAAATGATTATATGCTTCTTCTCATACCACTCACTACTATAAAATGGTACTACTGCATGTAGAGTCATCCTTACTTGTCAGGAGAGTGCCACCTGAAATTATTAGTGAGTAAGGTTATAATTGTACATTTGTGGTTTAAAAATGAGTAATACGCTTGTCATTTTTTCCTGCCTCCTCTGCCTTCATTAGTCATCTGTATTTCAGTAGTGAGCTTGCTTGTCAGTTTGGGCCTGACTTCAGTCTGGGGCCAGGGAGTCAGGGGGCTTAGGTCCTCCTACTGGTCCGCAGCCCACAGGGCCCGAAGGACTGGGAGACCCAGGCTCTGCAGCCACCCTTAGGGCATGTTCTGCCGCAACTCAGGTCATGGTGCAAGTAGACCTCCTGGCTTCCCTCATAGCTCAGTTGGGAAAGAATCCGCCTACAATGCAGGAGACTCTGGTTGGATTCCTGGGTCGGGAAGATCCCCTGGAGAAGGGATAGGCTACCCACTCCAGTGTTCTTGGGTTTCCCTGGTGGCTCAGCTGGTAAGGAATCCACCTGCAATGAGGGAGACCTGGGTTCGATCCCTGGGTTGGAAAGATCCCCTGGAGAAGGGAACGGCTACCCGCTCCAATATTCTGGCCGGGAGAATTCCATGGACTGTATAGTCCATGGGGTCTCAAAGAGTCGGACAAGACTGAGCAACTTTCACTTTCAGACCTCCTGGGGACCTGTAGCAATGTAGCTTGAAGACCAGAAATGCTTTTTCTTTGGCTAGAACCCATTGTTTTTGGTTTTTCAGTTCATGGTGTTCAGTAGAGGGTATATAGATCAGGGGGACCCAAGAGAATTTCAGAGGGGCAGATCTGTGGTAGTTACGAACATAGATTTTGCTTCCCAATCCAGATCCTCTTTTTACTGGCTGTGTAACCTCAGGCAAGTTAATTAACATCTCTGAACCTCAATTTCCTTATCTAATTGGAAGAATCCCCTGGAAGTCCAGTGGTTAGGACTCCGAACTTCCATTACAGGGGGCACAGGTTCAATCCCTGGTTGAACTAATAAGATCCTGCAAGCCTCACAGCACAGCACAGCAAAAAAAAAAAAAAAAAGACATTAAAATGAGAGATGATGTTACCCGCCTCCGAGGACTACTCTGCAGATTAAATGAGTTAGTGCCCAAGAGGTGGTCTTTGTAATACAGAATTCAGGAAGCCGAAGTGGTAGCCAGACTGCCCACATTTTCATATCCTAGCTTGACCACTTGTTAGTTTTCGGGGCATTTGGCAAGTGTCGCTTCACTTACTGCATCCATAAATCAGGAATGACAATGATCATATGGTAGCTGATAGGATTACTTGCACTAACCTGTGTCAGGGTATTTAAAGAGTTCCTGTCACTTGGAAGGACTGTTTAAATGTCTGTGGTTATTACCATCGATCATTTCTATTAGTAGCCACAGGCACTGTGGTGTCCAAGAGGGCCGACCCCATGTGCTTCAGAGTTCATATGAACAAGGGAGCTCAGAGAGCTGGGGGCTCCAGAAGCATCGCTGAGACTGGGGGTGTGACTAGGCCACGGGGACTGCCAGAACTAGGTGCGGATCCCTGCTCAGCCACTGGTTAGTCGAGTGACCTTGGGCAGTTCACATCACCTCTCTTTGCCTCGGTTTCTCCGACTGCAAAATGGGGATGCTAACAGGGAGGATTAAGTAAAGTCATACATGTAAAGTGCTGGGCATGTGGTTAGTACTCAATAAATGAAGATGCTGTTTACTAATTACTCCTCATATTTGCAATGAATTCAAGGAGTGACTCCTCTTATTGTCAGAGTGTAAGCTGCCAGTGTGAGAGATGAGCAAGGACTTGGGTTCTTAAAATCCACGTGGTGAAAAGCTTCCTGGGAGGGCTGGTGGTGATGAGCAGACCAATTCGGATGCCTTAGCAGCTTCCTCTAGTGGGAGATGTGGTTTAAACTAGGGAGTGAAAGGCATTGGATGCCTAGGTATGGAATCTGGTTTTTGTTTCACTGACAAGAGAGACTGTGAAGATCATTGAGAAAGGGGACATCCGGGAAGGGGTTCAAGAATATTTTCTTGTTTTGTCTAAATATCAAAAGCTCTAAAACTAGAGTGAGTCTGAGGCTCCTTTTCTGTCTGTCTCCTCCTTTATGGATTCTCCCTGTTTCCCAGTATATACACTTCTGTAAATGGGCATCAGCTGCTTACCCCGGGCCAAGCAGGATGCCTGTTACCTCCTCCAAGACACCTTCACTGATTCTCCCAGCAACCGTATATATTCCTCTCCTGCTGTAGCCTCCCACAGCACTTGTAGCCTCCAGAGATTCTTACCCCAGCTTATCTGGTGGAAACCGTTCATTGCCTTCTCCATCCCCTATCAGCCTGAAGGGCCCCTAGGGGACCTAGACTGGGCTGTGCTTTGTTTTTCTCTAGACGACCTTGGTCCCCTCCTCCCAGCCCCAGCTTCATGGTTTGTACAAAGGAGATGATATGAAGAGGATGGGATGCATGAGGAAACAGGAAGGAGGATGCTTCATTGAGCAAATGAGTGGGCAGTAATTGAGGGAGGAGGGCAGGGAGCACGTGGTCCGCATCCTGAGTGGCAGGGAGGCATCACCCCAGACATCCGTGGGATGTCATGTATGTGGGGTGGGGGAGGGATGGAGTGGAGGTGAGGGAGGGATGGAGTGGGGGCGGGAGAGGAATGGGATGGAGTCCCCTGCTTGTGGTTGTGCTTCTCCATCTGAAAAATGAGAGTAAGAGGACTTAATTCACAGAGTCGTATACCTTTCTGGATAGTTATGGGCTTCTTGGAAAAGGGAATAAGCACATATTTCAGTTTATCTGAGACTACCTGGGGGATTGAGGCAGTGGTTTTCACACTTCACAGTAGCAGGACTCGTTATTCCAAATGACATTTTAAATGATGGCAGATAGATAGGTGGATAGAAAGATAGATGTATAGATGATAGATAAGAATGACCTTTAGACAAGACACATTCCTCTGGACCTTGGTCTCCTCTGGACTGTGAGGGATGGAGTTTAGTTCAGATTTCTCGACCACTGACATTTTGGACTGGATGATTCTTTGCTGTGTGGGACTGGCCTGTGCATTGTAGAATGTTCAGCAGCATCACTGGCCTCTACTCCCTGGATACCAGTAGCACCCCCTCCCCCTCAGCCTGTTACAACAAACACAAATGTCTAGACTCTACCAAATGTCCCCAGGGGCCAAAACCATCATCAATTAACAACCACTGGGCTCTGTGGTCTCTGGGGCCCTTCTTCTTCTTTTTTTTTTTTCAAACATTTTTAATGGTTACTCCTACTAGATCCTTAGTGCATCTTTTAAATTCTCTTGTTAATGGTGCCTGTTACAATCGTTCTTCGCTTCCCTTTAGTAGTCCTTATAGTTTGGTTATTCTTCGTCTAATACTGTGGCTGATATTTTTATTGTCCAATTTGGTAGCATATCTCATGGCAAAATCGTTGGCTTTGCTTTCTCATTAGCAGTACCCGGGGAAGTCCAGCCATCAGTAATCAGGTGGTTGCCATGACGGAGGCAGGAACATGGTCACTCTGTACCATTCTCCCTCCTGCTGGATGTTCTTCAATTTGGCCTTTCCTGTCCTCACTAACATTCCCCCTGGTGTTGTTTTCTCTTCTTGGTTAACTAGACACAGTGTAAAGTGGAACTTTTTTTCCACTCCCCTTTTTTCTTTCTTTATCCATTAGAAACAACACGATCCAACCTCCAGAATGACTTCTTTTTCTTTAGGTCGCTTTAGGCCACTTTCACTGTAAAGCCATTAAAATTGGCTTTTAGGTTTGCAATGGAAAGGGGCGTTTGCCATTTTTATGTTAGTGTTCATATTCTTTTTAAGATTCAAGAGAATGCCAGAATAATATTCATGGGACGAATTTAACTACCAGAATAGACAAATCTACAGTAGAATTATTATAGTCTGTCATATATTAATTACCCCAAACAAGTTGGTGTTTTTGGATAAATGAGAAGTATTTGTTTCTATATTTTCTTGATCCAGGAGGAAAAATGCCAGTGGGGGAACAAAGTATGTTATAAATGAGCAAAATAAATGAAGGTTATTAATCTTAATGCCACAATATGAGCATCCCACTATTTTGGAGCTTGTACATTTTTAATGAAAATTAGCAGTGATCACTTATCATATATTCCTTGTTAAGATTTCAGAGTAGCCCACAACCAGAATCTTTCCACTTTTGTTAGTTTGCTGTTGAAATTGAGAGTTTTGAATGAAGTACTACTGGATGAACATTGTCTTCATTTTTTTAAACTTTTTATTTGTATTGGGGTATAGCCAATTAGCAGTGTTGTTGTGATAGTTTCAGGTGAACAATGAAGGTACTCAGTCATGCACATACGTGTGTCCCTTCTCTCTCAAACCCCCCTCCCATCAAGGTTGCCACATAACATTGAGCAGAGTTCCATGTGCTGTACAATAGATATTTTCCATTTTAAATATAACAGCATGTACATGACAGTCCCAAACTCTCTAACTATCCCTTCCCTCCCAACAACCATAAGTTCGATTTCTAAGTCTGTGTCTCCTTCTGTTTTGTAAGTACATTCATTTGTATAATTTCTTTCTAGTTTCCACATATAAGGGATGTCATATGGTATTTCTCCTTCTCTGTCTCACTTCCTTCACTCAGTATGACACTCTCTAGGTACATCCATGTTGCTGCAAATGGCATTATTTCATTCTTTTTAATGACTGAGTAATATTCCTTTGTATATATGTACCACATCTTCTTTATCCATTCCTCTGTGGATGAGCATTTAGGTTGCATCCGTGTCTTGGCTATTGTAAACAGTGTTGCAGTGAACATGGGATGCATGTATTATGTCTTTTTAGATCATGTTTTTCTCTGGATATGTGCCCAGGAATGGGATTGTAGAGTCATATGGCTCTCCATACTGTTCTCCATAGTGGCTGTACCAACTTACACGCCCACTAACAACGTAGGAGGTGGGAATACTTCTCTTTCATCCTTTGCATAGAACCTGGCACCCAGTAGGTGTTCCATAAACATTTGTTGAATTGTATTAACAGAAGTGATCTTGGGGATCTCTGCATTTCCTCATTGAGTTAGAGGACCCTTCATGATTTTTGAAAATGGGACTGACCTGGTGTGCCCACTACATATCATACTATATTCAAGCTCTTTGAATCGTGTATTTGAAAAATATTTATCAGGCTCCTGCTAAATGCCAGGCACATGCCAGGAGTTGGTTAATGAAACAGACATAGTCATACAGTTGACATTCTAGTTGGGAAGACAGACAAGTAACAATAACAAAACCACAAAGAAATAATAAAATATATAAATAATAAATATATATTTAATAATATATAATAAATGTATAACATATGGGCTTTCCTAGTGGCTCAGATGGTAAAGAATCTGCCTGCATTGTGGAGACTTGGGTTTGATCCCTGGGTCAGGAATATCCCCTAGAGGAGGGCATGGCAACCCACTCAAGTATTCTTGCCTGGAAAATCCCATGGACTGAGCCTGGAGCACTACAGTCCATGGAGTTGCAGAGAGTCAGACATGACTGAGTGACTAACACTTTCACTTTCATAACATATGCTATAATAAATATATAAATTAGATATAAATATATAGAAATAATGTATAATAATAAATAATAAAATGTAAGGAAATGCTATGAAGGAAAAAAAATATTTGAGCTGAGAACTTAGGAAAGTCATTCAATACCAGGTAACAGTAACTTGTCAGAACAGCAGCTTAAACTTACTTCTTTCACATGAAAGAAATCTGGAGGTGAGCATTCCAGGGAAGATATAATGGTTCCATGTTGTCATCAGAACACCAGCACCTTCCAGCTTTCTGCTTCTCCAGCTCCTCTGGATTTAGAATGAATTTAGTAACCCTCTGGATTTAGTAACCCATTCTTAATGTTACTTCTTGATTCAAGATGTGGGAAGGAGGCAGAGAGGGCCAAAGGGCCTGCCTCCCTGCTGAATCCGTCCTTTGGAAGAGCAGTCCTTGGAAGCCCTACCCAGCAACTCTCTCTCTCTCTCTTTTTTTAAATGTCAATTGAAAATGAGACCCATGTGCTGTCTCTTAGCTGGACATGTGGCCACACTGAATAAAATGAGGGTTTTGTTAGTAAGAAGCAAGAGAGAATGCATGTTAGATAGTCAGCTGGCAAGATGTGCAACAGACTGGAAGGGTGAGAAGAAGGTTGCCACATGAAGGGTAGAAACATTCACTGAGATGGGAGAGGCTGGGAGGAAGGTTTGGGAGAAAAGCAAGAGTTCAGCTGGGCCACATTAAATTTGAGATGGCATGAGGTTTGCCATGGAGTTGTCAGGTGGACACAGCACCAAGTTCCATCCTGCCATATGCAACTACTTTACTTCTTGTGGAAGTCCCCAGGAATTCATAGAGGAAGGACTTATGGTTGAAAGGGGGTGTGCAGAGACTTAACTCCAAGACCTATTTATATAATATATTCACTTTTAACTTAAGCTGTATTTTATGGAATTTGCTAAAAATAGCAATGTTTTCTAAAGATTGTCCCCCCTTCCTTCCTTCCAGAACTATCTAATGAACACTTTATGCTATAAGTAAAAGCACCATTCTAGGTACTGGTGGTATATGTTAAAAACAAAATGAAGATCCTTGTCCTCATATAGGGCATTCTAGTGAGACAGACAACAAATAACATCAAAATAAGTAGATTATATAAGTCATGCTTTACTGGAGACTGAGAAAACATCTTGGGCTATGATGTTATGGATCCACTATTGTTATGGATTTTTATTGTGCTCAGTTTCTCCACTGCTGCCTCCTTGAACTCTTGCATCAGTTCTGTGAGGTAGACTTCATTTCCCCCCATGAACAGATGAGGAGAAGGAGGATCAGAGTTTGGGCAAGCAAGTTCAAACACTTGCTTACGTGTCACCTCGTCTAGACATACTTCCTCTTTAAGTGTCTGTCTGGAGGAGGAAATGGCAACACACTCCAGTATTCTTGCTTGGGAAATCCCACGGACAGCAGAGCCTGGTGGGCTACAGTCCATGGGGGTCGAAAAGAGTCACACACTACTGAGCCACTGAACACAGCACACTCTTCTGGGAGATGATGCGATCTTCCTGGGCAGGGGCTGATTGGTCTGAGTTAGTAGCCGCACCCCCTGACCCATGACCTAGCATTTAATCAGCATCCAGTAAATGTCTGAATTGTTGAACAGAACTGACTGGAGCTCATATACCTAGCATTTAATGGTCAGAGCCAGGATTTGAATCCATCCAGGCCTGTTGGACTCCAAGCCCATGTTCTTTTGTACTATGAACAGTTGCCTCCGATACATCTAGATTTTATTTTGTTTATTCTTCCACACTGCCTTGGAGTGTTAATAAAATATCACTGTACATCAACATTTTAGATAATTGTGTTTTCTAAAACAAACCAAGTTCTCTTTCTTGCTTCATGGAGTTGGTTTACTTCAGGGTAAAACAATTCAGACTCTCCAAGGCAAATCATTCTACACAGAGGGCATTCTTTCTGTGGTGGTGAATTTCCTCTCCTTCCCTTTAGCAAGTCAGCTTCCAGTCATCTGGGCCCTGAGGCCTTGGATGCAGCCCTGAGCTCTCTGCTGTTCTCTGACGAGTTGATGATTAAGTCACTTGGTGACTTGCTATACAAGGCTGTAAGACGTTAATTATTTAAATTAAGTGGGTGTTAAGAGAATCCAAAGTCAGTTTTGCTTTGCCCAGAGACATCAGAGAATCCAGAATATTAGAGCCAGAGGGGCCCTTAGGCAGCCCTGCTTCAGTCCCCCTCATTTCCCAGGAAGGGGAAATGGAGATTCAGAGGAGTAAAGGCTCTTGGCCAAAGCAAGTGATTAGTGGCTCTGCCATCTGACTCCTGCTCCAGTGCTCTTTCTATTCTCTCCTCCTGCCACTTAGGCAGCAGCTCAAAAGCATTTCTCACCAAGAACAAATAATAAGCCCATTATAGTCAACCCCTAACTTGGTTTGAAGTAGCAACATTTGCTGCTATTGAGTCGTTGTACTTTTTAGTCGTATTTTTCTACTTCCATGTTCCTGCTACCATTACAGAATGCACAGAGAGGCAAATATACTTTTCTTTTTTGATTCCTGAAAAAAAATGGATAATTCTAATAAGATAGCAGTGTGATGCAAGCAAGAAAATGTAAAGTTGGCATCTGGTGGCTGACTTTGAATCATGGCTTCGCAGCCTACTAACTTTATGAGCCTTTGGTAAGAACTTTCTCGGAGCTGATGGTGAATCTGGCAGTTGTAGGTTTGTACCCTCAAAGGATGTGAGAAGGGCTGCTTGGGAGGGAGGCGATGGCGTGGTCTGGAGCTCTAGAATGTGACTGGATGCCGCTGGGTCTCTGTAGCTAAATGTAGACAATGATTATGATAATTTGGAGCAGTGTTTTAAGACAGCCCTCAGATAAACTTGCCTCTAGTTGGCATTAAATGTGAACATTTCCTTTTGCTTTCACGACGTTTTACTGCTATTCAAGAAGCTACTTTAATTTTTTTTTCCTGGAAGAGGATCTGGACTAAATGAAATCTATACACAGGCACACACACTACCACTACATGATTAAGTAATTAATTCATGGCATGCATATTGTGCTTACTATGTGCAAGGTACTAATGTCAGCCCTAGGGATGCATTTTAATAGAATGACAATGAAAGATAGATGAAGAATGGAAAGTGGAAAATAAGCAGAATGAATGAAAAGGATTGTGGTGATGATGGTTGCCATATATCTGGCGCTCATGGTGGACCAGCCATTGGCAAGTAATATTGGGTTGGCCAAAAATGTTCATTTGGATTTTTCCATATGATGTTTCAGAAAAATCATAGGGAACCTTTTGGCCAACCTGATATAAATGCCTTGTCCCAACAGATGCTCACAGCTGGTCTACAGAGTAGGTAGTATTATCATCTACCTCTTACAGTGAAGAAACTGAGGCCCAGGAAGTTTGAATTTACTAGCAAGTAGTGGAACTTGAACTCGGTTGTTCCTGGCTCCAGGGCCCAAGTTCTTGGTGGTCTTTTGTGGGGATTAAAATGGCAGAATAGAGACTACTTATGGCTAAAAACTTGTTGGGATGACAAGAATATTTTAAAATTAGACTGTGGTGAGAGTTGCCCAATTCTGTGAATTAATTTAAAAAAATAATGATTGAATCACACACTTTATTTTATTTTATTTTTCATTTATTTTTGTTAGTTGGAGGCTAATTACTTTACAATATTGTAGTGGTTTTTATCATACATTGACATGAATCAGCCATGGATTTACATGTATTCCCCATCCCGATCCCCCCTCCTGCCTCCCTCCCGATCCCATCCCTCTGGGTCTTCCCAGTGCACCAGGCCCGAGCACTTGTCTCATGCATCCAACCTGGGCTGGTGATCTGTTTCACCCTAGATAATATACATGTTTCGATGCTGTTCTCTCGAAATTAAAAAGAATTCATTTGAATCAGTTCTAATGAGATGGATGAAACTGGAGCCCATTATACTGAATCGCACACTTTAAATGGGTGATTTGTGTGATGTGTATATTACGTCTCAAAGCAGTTATTTAAAAAAGGCAGGGTAATTTGGCGATTAATGTTAATTGATTGTTATCTACATGTTGGCCATTGTTTAATATTATCTGTTCTCTGTGCTCACTCTCGGCAGTCCTGAGCCTTTTATTTTAAATGTACTCTTCATTTGGGGTGTTCTGTTTTGTTTCTCTTATGTAAACTTCTCTCATTTATGACACGTAGCAGTGTGTGGTTTTTTTCTAGAAATAGATAGCATTCATAAACTGAAACAGTTTCATTGGGGAAATTTTCTGTGGTACTGCGACAGAACGGTCTTGGCAGAAATACTGGAATCCTATAAAACATAGTTAATATTGATATACTTTAATCAAAAATTTCTGTTTAGAAGCAATAAAGCCACTCATTGTTAGGCAGCCTCGGTTCTATCCTTAGCCTTTCTGCTAAAAAATCTTCATCTTTGGAGGATGACTCCATAACTATATGTCAACATTTTTTTCTCTGCTACTAAAAGAGAACTCTTTTTTAAAAAGTAAATTTTATTAATGAATAATTGATGTACGTTGAAAGGGTCCAATGTAATGAGTTTATATATATTGTAGAATGATTACCAAGGTTAAGATAATTAATGCATTTATCACCCTACCGAGGTAACTCCTGCGTGTGTGTGTTGAGAACACTTAAGACCTACTCTCAGCAACTTAAGTATATAATTCCATATTATAATCATAGCCACCATGTTCTGCATTAGATCCTCAGAGCTTACTCTTCTTATACCTAGAAATGTGTATTCTTCACGTTCTTCACCCTCTTTCCTGCTTCTCCCAGTTCCTGGCAATCAGCATTCTCTTCTCTGTTTCTCTGAAATTGGCCTTTTTTAAAACAAAAAAAAAAAGAGAGAGGGCTCTCTTGGGTCGTAATAGCACTGAGCATCCACCAGCCTCGCCTCGCTGGGGTGGTGTACAGTTTTTCCCAGGCCTGTCTGATGTCTGACACCATGATCATGGATGGGGCTCATCCCATGGCTTCAGTCGCTAGAGCCAGCCCGAGCCAGCCCTTGCCAGCCTAGCTGCGGTTGTCCACCCTGGTGGGAGGCACCTGGTCCCCCGGCTCCCTGGACTGCATTGTACGCATCCCTGCTCTGCACCAGCACCCAGGCTCTCCTGCTAGCTGGGACGTGCTCACTCTCTCTCTCCTCTCCAGCTCTGCCTTTTGAGATCATCCTTGACTGTACCAGCCAGCCTTCATCTGAAAGCCACCAAAAGCTACTCTTGCTGTCTTAGGCAGACAGGGATTTTCGTGCTGTCAGTCAGGCACTGACAAAATCACTGGGATGCGTGGTCCTGAGGTCTCTAGGCTGGGGTCTCCAGGAATGACACCCAGAGTATCATCATAGAACCAGTCCACCCCAGGGAGGTAGGGACGTGGGAGGCTGGAGAACTGGACTTTGGGACATGGACATGGCTAATGGGCAGCCCAGGGCAAAGAGGCCCTCACACAGTCACTGCAGCTGTCCACCCAGCCAGCAAATGAGGGCTGCTGGACCGTTGCTGTGGCACGATCCACATCTCCATGACTTTGCTCTCCAGGAGTATAAATAAACCACAAAACAGAAACCAAAACCCAGCCATAAATGTAGGAAGATGGCATTTGCCTCTAAGTCTTTGAAATTCTCCAAGCGAGGCTTCAACGGTACATGAACCAAGAACTTCTAGATGTTCAAGCTGGATTTAGAAAATGCAGAGGAACCAGAGATCAAATTGCCAACATCCGTTGGATCACTGAAAAAGCAAGAGAGCTCCAGAAAAACATCTACTGCTTTATTGACTATGCCAAAGCCTTTGACTGTGGATCACAACAAGCTGGGGAAAATTCTTCAAGAGATGGGAATACCAGACCACCTTACCTGCCTCCTGAGAAATCTGTATGCAGGTCAAGAAGTGACAGTTAGAACCAGACATGGAACAAGGGACTGGTTCCAAATTGGGAAAGGAGTACATCAAGGCTGTATATTGTCACCCTGCTTATTTAACTTATATGCAGAGTACATCATGAGAAATGCTGGGCTAGATGAAGCACAGCTGGAATCAAGATTGCTGGGAGAAATATCAATAACCTCAGATATGCAGATGACACCAACCTTATGGCAGAAAACAAAGAGGAGCTGAAGAACCTCTTGATGAAAAAGAGTGAAAACACTGACTTTAAAACATTCAAAAAATGAAGATCATGGCATCTGGTCCCATCACTTCGTGGCAAATCAATGGGGAAACAATGGAAGCAGTGACATACTTTATTTTCTTGGGCTCCAAAATCACTGCAGATGGTGACCGAAGCCATGAAATTAAAAGACACTTACATGTAAATACATGGCTGATTCATATCAATGTATGACAAAACCCACTGGAAAAAAAAAATAATAATAATAATTAAAAAAAAAAAAAAGACACTTACTCCTTGGAAGAAAAGTTACGACCAACCTAGACAGCATATTTAAAAGCAGAGACATTACTTTGCTGAGAATGGTCCATCTAGTCAAAGCTATGTTTTTTCCAGTAGTCATGTATGGATGTGAGAGTTGGACCATAAAGAAAGCAGAGCACTGAAGAATTGATGCTTTTGAACTGTGGTGTTAGAGAAGAGTCTTGAGAGTCCCTTGGACTGGAAGGAGATCCAACCAGTCCATCCTAAAGGGAATCAGTCTTGAATATTCATTGGAAGGACTGATGCTGAAGCTGAAGCTCCAGTACTTTGGCCACCTGATGTTAAGTACTGCCTCATTGGAAAAGACCCTGATGCTGGGAAAGATTGAAGGCAGGAGGAGAAGGAGATGACAGAGGATGAGATGGTTGGATGGCATCATCGGCTCAATGGACATGAGTTTGAGTAAATTCCAGGAGTTGGTGATGGACAGGGAAGCCTGGCGTGCTGCAGTCCATGGGATTGTAAAGATTCGGACATGACTGAGTGACTGAACTGCACTGAATCTTTGAAATACATGAGTGTGTAAAAATAAATACATAAATTAATATTTATTTGTATGTGTGTGTGTGTACTAAGTCACTTCAGTCGTGTCTGACTCTTTGTGACCCCATGGACTGTAGCCTGCCAGGCTCCTCTGTCCACGGGATTCTCCAGGCAAGAATACTGGAGTGGGTTGCCATGCCCTTCTCTAGGAAATCTTCCCGACCCCAGGATCAAACCCCAGGACCTCTAGGCTCCTTGCATCTTGGGAGAGATCTTTTTAGGTTGATTTGCTGGGGTGGCTGCACAAAGAGCTGCCATTATAGTTCTCTAACTGTGCGCCAGTATTCCATAATGGGAAATAAAATTATTAAGAATAATTATCAGGTGTATGGGACTTTAGAGTTTTTATGGCCTTTTCACTTTCATAATGCCATTTACTTTCCACAATTGTCTAGATGGTTATGACAGGGATTGTTGTTTCATTTTAAGATGAGAAAACTGAGGCCCAGTGTGGCCAGCTTGGAGGTGGCAGAGATAAGACCAGAATCTACATTTCCTTGCCTATTGCCATTTCACCACAGCGTTTTCTTTAATTGTGATAATATTATGTATTCAGTAAAATGATGGCCCTTTCTCTTCTTTCTTTCTTCTCCTCTTCCCCTTCTTCCTTGCCTCTCTCTTGTCCACTCCCTCACCAACTCCCTTCCCTCGTCTCCTCTTCTTTGACTTAGTATCCTTATAGCAGTTGATAGTTTATAATTTGAGATAATGAATATCTGTTCATGATGAACTCTTCATGGTTCCCATGTACTGAAACCCCCAGAAGAGGCACAAAATCATCCCTATTGCATCTCCTTTCCTATCTCTCTCCCTCCATCCTTTTCTCCCCCCATCTTTCTCTGATTCTTTAGTTCATTCTATAAATGTTTATTTTAAACTCTCTTCCCCAAGAGTCACTGGAGATTCAGTCTTAGCCCTAGCAGATGGCCTGAGAGGCCAGCTTTCATAACCTGATCCTTCTTCTTTTAGCAGTGAAGGATAAATATTTCACGATCAGCATATTTTATCGATGACCTAAGACTTTCTGATGACTTTCCATCTGCAGGGCCTAGTTTATTTTGTTGCCTTGGCTTTTTAAGAGGTTTCTGGTATGTAATACATTCGTGACAGATAACCAGTTGCTTTTGTTTGAAGGAAAGTCATCTTAGAGGAGCAAGTTATGATTTGCTTTTCTCCTGCAACCCTTATTTTACATGTTATAAAATAACATCTAGTAGCATTATTATAAGGGACCAGGTGCCCCTTATGACAGTGACTGGCGTGGGCCCCCGTTTTTCATCCTTTGTTATACTTGTCAACTCCCTTGTCCACACCTGTCCCCTCACTCTCCTGCCTATCCCTTAAGGGTAGGACTGCGGCTTAATCACTTTTATATCCCCAGGGTCTGAATCTTATTAAAAGTAGAATAATAATGAAAATGTAACATGGCCTCTGCACACAGGATAATTTACCAGCTTCTGAAGCCTTCTGGAAATATCCTGAGGCCTGAGTCCCTCCTCTGTTCAGCAGGTGTGATAGTGATATGACAGAGTTACTGCTCGGGGATGCTAGTCACCCTGCCCTGAGCTTCTTCACAGTCTCCTTGGTCTCTTCCCTGTCGTTCAGGGCAGTGCTGGCATCAGCAAATCCAGGCTCCTTCCCACGTGGCAACAAAGAATTTACAATCTTTTTTATTAGGAATGTCAAAGTCCCTTTTTAATTGTATGTAGCAGCTTTCACATACTTTCCTTAGTAAATTTGGAGTGCTAACTCCATCTTAGAAGTTAGTCCTCTTTGCTCATATTAATATATTCTTTGAGCCTGAGCCCAGTCAGTTTAGTTCAGTCGCTCGGTCCTGTCCAGCTCTTTGTGACCCCGTGGACTGAAGCACACCAGTCTTCCCTGTCCATCACCAACTCCTGGATCTTACTCAAACTCATGTCCACTGAGCCAGTGATGCCATCCAACCATCTCATCCTCTGTCGTCCCTTTCTCCTCCCGCCTTCAATCTTTCCCAGCATCAGGGTCTTTTCCAGTGAGTCAGTTTTTGCATCAGGTGTCCAAAGTATTAGAGTTTCAGCTTCAGCATCAGTCCTTCACTTATTTATCAGAGCCCAATAAAATCATTCATTTAAATGTTTAAGTCAGCTCCTAGAAACACTGGAGGTTTTCCTAGTGGCTCACATGCTAGCAAAGTAATGCTCAAAATTCTCCAAGCCAGGCTTCAACAGTATGTGAACCATGAACTTCCAGATGTTTAAGCTGGATTTAGAAAGGCAGAGGAACCAGAGAACAAATTGCCAGCATCCATTGGATCACTGAAAAAGCGAGAGAATTACAGAAAAACATCTACTTCTGCTTTATTGACTATTCCAAAGCCTTTGACTGTGTGGATTACAACAAACTGTGGAAAATTCTTCAAGAGATGGGAATACCAGACCACCTGACCTGCCTCTTGAGATATCTGTATGCAGGTCAGGTAACAACAGTTAGAACTGGACATGGAACAACAGACTGGTTCCAAATTTTGAAAGGAGTACATCAAGGCTGTATACTGTCACCCTGCTTATTTAACTTATATGCAGAGTACATCATGAGAAATGCTGGACTGGATGAAGCACAAGCTGGAATCGAGATTGCTGGGAGAAATATCAATAACCTCAGATGTGGAGATGACACAGCCCTCATGTCAGAAAGCAAAGAGCTGAAGAGCCTCTTGATGAAAGTGAATGAGGAGAGTGACAAAGTTGGCTTAAAACTCAACATTCAGAAAACTAAGATCATGGCATCTGGTCCTGTCACTTCATGGGGAAGCAATGGAAACAGTGACAGACTATATTTTTTGGAGGGTTCCAAAAATCACTGCAGATTGTGACCACAGCCATGAAATTAAAAGACGCTTACTCCTTGGAAGAAAAGTTATGACCAACCTAGACAGCATATTAAAAAGCAGAGACATTGCTTTGTCAGCAAAGGTCCGTCTAGTCAAAGCCATGGTTTTTCCAGTAGTCATGTATGGATGTGAGATTTGGACTATAAAGAAAGCTGAGCACCAAAGAATTGATGCTTTTGAACTGTGGTGTTGGAGAATACTTTTGAGAGTCGCTTGGACAGCAAGGAGATCAATCCAGTCAATTTTAAAGGAAATCAGTCCTAAATATTCATTGGAAGGACTGTTGCTGAAGCTGAAGCTCCAATACTTTGGCTACCTGATGTGAAGAACTGCCTCACTGGCAAAGACCCTGATGTCAGGAAGGCTTGAAGGCAGGAAGACAAGGGCACGGCAGAGGATGAGCTGGCTGGATGGCATCACCGACTTGATGGACATGAGTTTGTGCAAGCTCGGGGAGTTGGTGTTGGATCGGAAAGCCTGGCATGCTGCAGTCCATGGGATCACAAACAGTCGGACACGACTGAGCCACTGAAGTGAACTGAACTGAATTGTCTCCGTTGCAACTACTCAACTCTAGTTTAGTACAAAAAAGGCCATAGACTATATAGAAACACCATTTTAGAGTTACTGTTGTAGTTACAAAACAAGCGGGCAGCTGGATTTGGTTTTTGAGCTATAGTTGGCTGACCTCTGATATTAACAATCCTGACCCTATAGCAAGGAGTGTGCATTGGTGTGCTTATGAGTGCTTTGGGAAATGTATTCTTCTGTCAGGCAGCCAGGAAAGAGCCAAACCCAAGTTAGGGTAGAAGAGCTGACTCATTTGAAAAGACCCTGATGCTGGGAAAGATTGAAGGCAGGAGAAGGGGATGACAGAGGATGAGATGGTTGGATGGCATCACTGACTCAATGGACACAAGTTTGAGTAGGCTCCGGGAGTTGGTGATGGACAGGGAAGGCTGGCGTGCTGCAGTCCATGGGGTTGCAAAGAGTCGGACACAATTGAGTGATTGAAGTGAACTGAAGTTAGGGTAAAGCAATCCAGTGTTGCCCAGTGGCCCTGGTTACCCTTGGGTTTGCCAAAGGCCACATTTCTCAGAGGGTATTCCTTACTGTCTGATGGCTATTAAGTTTCACTTTTCTTTTTGGAAACTCAGCTTAAGAGGTATTTTGAGCAATGAAGTTTCATCAGCTAATGTGTATCTCAGTGGTAAGGACAAGAAGCCCTGAGCTCAGCCTCACCCTAGACAGTTCAAACACCTCTGAACTTTAACCACCCTCCCTGCTCCCATATTGTTATCCCTGTTTAGTCACAAATATGTCTGCAACATGATGACCATGGTGCTTGATATTTATTGAGGACCTTGTACTTGTCAGGCAATTTAGTTGACATTAATACATTTTCATCATTGAGTCCTGACAACAACTTGATGAGGCAGATACTTTCATTTCCCCCATTTTGCTGATGAGAAAATTGAGGCTCGGAGAGATTCAGTGATTTGATCAAAGTCAAGTAGCAAGCAAGTGGCAGAAGCAGATTGCAAATTCAGTCCATGTGATGATAAAGTCTGTTCTTTCTTCTGTCTCCTTCCCAGATACTGAAGGGCACAGGGAGTCTGCCTTTCTTTCCTTTTTTTTTTTTTTTTTGCCATGCCACCTGGCATGTGGGATGTTAGTTCCCCAATGAGGGATTGAACCTGCACCCCCTCCATTGGATGTGTGTACTCTTATCCTCTGGACCTCCAGGGAATTCCCCAGCCTGCTTTTCAAAGTACAGGCAGACCTCAGAGATATCACAGGTTCAGTTCCCAACCTCTGTAAGAAATCGAATACTGCAGTAAAGCAAGTCACGTGAGTTTCTGGGTTCCCTGTTATATATGAAAGTTATGTTTACACTATACTATAGTCTGTTAAATAGCAACCCACTCCAGATTCTTGCCTGGAGAATCCCATGGACAGAGGAGCCTGGTGGGCTATAGTCATAGGGTCACAAAGAGTCAGACACGACTGAAGCAACTTAGCACAAGCACATAGTCTATGGACATACCTTAATTAAAAATACTTAATTGCTAAAAAAAAATGCTAACCATCCTCCGAGCCTTCAGTGAATCCTTTTTGTGTAATGGTAACATCAAAGATTGCTGATGCAGGTCACCAAAACAATTATAATAATAATGAAAAAGCTTGAACTATTGCGAGTATTACCAAAGGTGACATAGAGACACACAGTGAAGAAATGGTGTTGAAAAAATGGTGCTGATAAACTTGATTGAGGTAGGGTTTCTAGGGTTGCCAGAATCCTTCAGTTTCTGAAATAGCGCACTATCAGGGAAGAACAATAAAGCAAAGTGCAGTATCGAAGTCTGCCTTTAGCCACAGTCTCCCTCTGCCTCTGAATCAGAGAATGTTCTCCAATTCCTTCATCTCCCATGTTGCTCTTGCCTGTCTTTCAGCCTCCTTCTCGGGCCTGCACTTGGACTGCTGCAGTGGCCTCTCTTAAAACAGCTCTGTTGAGATATAATTCACACACCAGACAAGTTACTTAGAGTCAATGTTAGAACGTGTGTGTCATCTCACAAGGAAGCCCCCAACCCTTTAGCTGTCACCACCACTATCCTCCTGCCTACTCCTCCCGCCACCTTTAGCTCTTAAGCATCCATTAATCTCCTTTCTGTATATAGATTTTCCTATTCTGGACTTTCATATAAATGGAATCATTTATTAATAGTGTGTGGACTTTGGTGATTGATTCCTTTCACTTAGCCCCATGTTTTCAAGGTACAGCCAAGTTGTTGCATATATCAGATCTCCATTCCTCTTTTAATGGACAGGTTATATTCCATTGCATGGAGAGACCATGTTTGTTTATCCCTTCCTCAGTTGATTAGATGGACATTTGGGTTGTTTCCATCTTTTGGATGTTATGAACTATTTGGCCTCTTGAATGTCTTATTCTTCACAGCACTCTCAGTTCAATTTTCCTAAAGTGCAGCTCTCAGTCCTGTCACCCCTCTGATGGAAAGTCCTCATGGATTTCAAACTGCCTCTAAGACATCGTTTGGGTTTTCCTGTGGGAAAGTGCCTGGTGTGGAGTGGGCACTTATGCTGGGAAGGAATGGTGGGGAACTGTGCTTTACGGAGCACGGAGCCCTCCCGCATGGATGGAGCCTTCTGCCAGCTCTCCCTTTCCACCAGCCAGAGCTCTTGTGTCTTTTCTGCTCATTTGGTCTTGGCATGTGCTGCTGCACCATTGGGAGGGAGATGCTTCTATATGTTTCTCATTTCTTGTGCTGGACTGGGAACCCCTTGAGGTCAGGGAACAAGGCTGACACATAATTAGGATCATGAGTGGACTCATCAGAGCTGTCATTTTGTTTGATGCATTGTATGTGCCAGGCCCTTTCCTGGGCCCTTTCTTTTGTTTACTAACCAGGCGGATTATCAGGGAGGTGCTATTATTCCAATTTCATAGATGAGGAAACAGACTGTGAGAGTTTCAGGAACTTGAATTTGGTGACTCAGTAAGTAAATGATAGAGCTCAGGTCCATTGGACTCTAGAGTTTGAAATCTCACAGTGCCCTGCTGACAAGGGCTTCTTTTTCTCTTCCTGCCTCTTCTCCTCCTCCTTTATCGTCATAAATCATCACTCCCACTTTGTAGATGAGGACATTAAGGCTCAGACAGATATGTGACTTCTCCTGTGTCACAGTCTTCGGAAATGATGAAGCAGGAACTTTAAAATTAGAACTTTTGTCTAAACCCATTTGTATTTTCCCCCACTGTACCATGGCATTTTTAGTGTATGTTGGGGCCTCAGCAAGCTATTTGATGGTGATAATTACCATATTGTAAAACAGTTGGGAGGGGAAGATGGACGCACATATAGAGGAGGAGCTGAAATATACTATATCATGGTGAGTATTATAAATGCCATGGAAATTTGAGAAGAGAAAAATTACAACAGCATCCTAGATGAGGGATACTGATACTAGACCTTGAAAGAGGGGTGAGTTTAGCGAGGCAGAGAGAAGAGAAGGGGAGAGGGCAAGAGATGAAAATCTTCCTATGGGGCCATTCTCCACATTGACCCAAATTCTCCAGCAGTCCGGGCACTGGCCTTACCACCACTGGGACAGCTGTGAGAAAGGAATAAATAGCTTCATAATATGGGAATGGGCATGTGGCTTTGTCTTATGCTTATATGTCTCAAGGGCTTCCCTGCTGGGTCAGATAGTAAAGAATATGCCTGCAGTACAGGAGACCTGGGTGCCAGCCCTAGATCGGGAAGATCCCCTGGAGAAGAGCATGGCAACCCACTCCAGTATTCTTGCCTGGAGAATCTCATGGGCGGAGGAGCCTTGTGGGCTCCAGTCCATGGGATTGCAAAGAGTTGGATGCAATTGAGCAACTAACACTATATGTCTCAAATGGACAGGAAAGGACATTATACATTTGGATGATGTCTGTCAAAATTACTTGAAGATCTATGTTTAAAATAAATTTGTTGTGCTGATTATACAATTCCATTTTCAAGGACTGATTTGTGGGAGGGGTCACAGAAGCACCCGTCTGTACGTCAAAGCCTGACGTGCACAGATGACGTTCAGCATGTTCGTGACTTACAAGTCAGCCCTCCTCCTAGGGCATCACCCTAAGCCAAGGTTCTCCAGTTTCTTGGTTTAGTTCCATGTTGTGAAACATGGAAACCGACAGCATAGGCCTGAACTATTTTTTTTTCATTTATTTTTATTAGTTGGAGGCTAATTACTTTACAGTATTGTAGTGGTTTTTGCCATACATTGACATGAATCAGCCATGGATTTACATGTGTTCCCCATCCCGATCCCCCCTCCCCCCTCCCTCCCCATCCCATCCCTCTGGATCTTCCCAGTGCACCAGCCCTAAGCACTTGTCTCATGCATCCAACCTGGGCTAGCGATCTGTTTCACCCTTGGTAGTACACTTGTTTCAATGCTATTCTCTCAGAACATCCCACCCTCGCCTAGATGTACAGAACACACTTTTGAACTATTTTTTAAATGGATACCCTGTTTTATTTTTTATTTGATAGCCATACCACAAGGACTCTTTGTTCCCTGACCAGGGATTGAACTCGAGCCTCCTGCAGTAGAAGCATGGAGCACTAACTACTGGACTGCCAGGGAATTCCCCAAGCCTGAACTATTGAATCAATCCAAGTTCTGAATAGTCCAGTGTGATAAGAAAGAATCATGCTCTGGAATGCCTTGGCTGCATTCTTCCAGGAGGTCCCCCAGGAGACAGCAAGGGAGGCAGACAGACAGACTGTGTTAGATGCCTTAGTCTCTAACAGGGGCAGCCTGGACTGGGGTGTGAGTCTGCAGTTACTTTGGACTCTGTCGTGCATTTTTCTCAAAAGCTTTTCTCTGACCTCAGAACAATTCAGTTGTTAACTTGAGTTGTAAGCCTGAAGAATCAATCCTTTTCTTATTCTTCACTTCTGTTTCCATAGCACTTTTGCTTCATCATCTTCTGAAACTGTTCTGTGATTACAGGGTCACTGAGTTGTTTCTGTCTGATGGTCTACTTAGATATTAAACAAATTTTGAAAATTTGCATCTACTTTCATTTACTGCAGTTTTAAAGGGAATAGATGGAGGCCATACCGTATTTCTTTTTCATTGCAGAAGTATTTTATCTTTATTCTGAAGATTTTATCCTTCCTCAAATTCTGTTTTTTTTAATTCCTCAAGTAGAATAGCTTACCCAATCCATTGAATATTTTTTTTTCAAAATCAAAAACCTGTTTCTCACTTAAAAATATGTTATCATGTCTGATTAAAACCCACAAATAACAGAACATGTTCCAAACAAATGCTGTCATTGGAATAGCAGTAAAATAAATTGAACTAGTTTTTAAGTATTTGCAGCAGACTATTCAATAGCTTTTGGCTTCAAGGATGATTAAAAAGTACATTTATTGATTTCTAACCAAACCACAATATTAATAATCTTTGGAGGTGTAGTGGACTATTGGCTTCTTGTCAAAATGGCTTTGAGGAGAAGATGGACTTGGGTTCTAATGCCAGCTTCTCTGCAGTGATCAGAGTTGGGTGTCTGAGTTCAGTGCATTTATACTTTGGCAGCAAAGTTTCCCCAATCTTGAGGGACTTGTTCAGTTTGAGGGGGCATGGGTCATGTTCTGGAGACAGGACAGACACAGAGCATCTCAACCTTACAGAAGATTTCTCCTCTTGCTCCATCTTTTTGTCTGTGTCTTCCTGAGATGCTTCACCATGACAACTACCTTTCTTGGCTTGTAGTATTGTGGGGAAAGAGTACAGGATGGGTGGTAGTGCATCCGTTTCTTCCACTTGGACCAAGGAAGATGGCACACACATGAAGTTAGCCATGCCTCCGTCCTGCCCTGAGACTTGGCCTCTGAGCTTCTACTTTTCAAGGGAGTGGGAATTATTATGAAGATTCTTAACCTTTCTTGGCTAGTGGAGGAATCCTTTTGTTTGCAGGTGTTGGTACTTTTCTTCCTTTCTTTCTTTCTTTCTTTTTTTTTTTTTTGATGTGGACCATTTAAAAAATATTTATTTAATGTGTTACAGTGTTGCTTCTGTTTTATGTTTTGGGTTTTTGGCCATGAGGCCTGTGAGATCTTTAGCTCCCTGACCAGGGATCGAACCCACACCCCTGCACTG
Source organism: Cervus canadensis (assembly GCF_019320065.1). NCBI lineage: Eukaryota > Metazoa > Chordata > Mammalia > Artiodactyla > Cervidae > Cervus > Cervus canadensis. The sequence goes on from NC_057419.1 coordinate 110,669,562, forward strand.
GAAGGTGAAGTCTTAACTACCAGGCTACCAGGGAAGTACCTGTACTTTGCAAAGGGAAAAAAAAAAGTCTTCCCTTCCTCTTCTTTGTGTTACAGCTCCCCTGAAGTCACCTCGACTTGGTCCCTGGAGTGCTGGGTCTTGGGGTGGTGTCCGCCTTCCCTGTCTTGGCTGTCTTTTGGTGTTTGACCTTCTGATCTAATTCCTGGTGGTGATTGCTGAGGGCCCTACACTCTTGCTCTTCTCTGCTTCTTCGCCTCCTTTGCCCTCCCTGCCCCTTTCCTTTCCTTCCTCTCTTCCCTCCTTTCTTCTGTTGCTCCCTCTCACTCCCTTCCTCCATCTCTCCATTCCTTTCACTTCTAGGTGCAAGTGTGTCCTCACTGAGGTACCTATCAGGGAGCTTTCCATCACATCCTTAATCTTTCACTTGTTTTTCCTTTGTACATGGTCTATTGAACCTGGTGAAGCCGTGTTCCGAGCTGAGGCCATCTGCTCTGCAAACTCGGCTCAAACGCAGTCTTCTGCGGCCTCATGATGCCCCAAAGAAGTTGTTTTGTCTCCCTGGTGGCTGCTGAGTGTGTGTGTGTGTGTGTGTGTGTGTGTGGCCAGTAAGGGGCAGGAGGACCCACAGATTATTTTGGGAGTACAGAGAGGCCCTTTTCACACTCACACCTGCCACTCGGTTGCTACCAGTACTTCTGGTTATGGTTCTGGATTTCATGGACTTACTGGTCTAGGATTTTGTCATCTGTATGATCCAGACATCTTCTAATATAGTAGTTTTCACACTTTTTTTTTTTTTTTTGCTTTATATTCTTTACTGTGTGTGAGTGCTCAGTTGTGTCTGATTCTTTGTGACCCTTTGGACTGTAGCCCACCAGGCTTCTCTGTCCATGGGGTTCTCCAGGCAAGAATCCTGGAGTGGGTTGCCATCTCCTTCTCCAGGGGATCTTCCTGACCCAGGGATCTAACCCCCATCTCTTGCATCTCCTACATTGGCAGGCGGATTCTTTACCACTGCGCCACCTGGGAAGCCCTTTGTATTCTTTTAACAGGTATTAAAAAATCTTCTCTGAAATCTTATGCAAAGTCTAATATTTCCAACAGGTCAAATAGGAGTTCCTGTGACTGAAATGTGGCGGGGAGATCAGTGCTTGCCTTCCTCCTTCCTGGCCTCAGCAACAGCCAAGAGATTCTGCAGAAGAGGGCTGTGGGTCCTTGGAACAGAGTTTGATGTCCTTACTGCTGGGTTGGTCCCCTTCCCTTTCAATTCATAGGTGAGATCCAGAGATAGGGACAGGGGAGAGGGCATGGCCCAGAAAGGCTCAAGAACAAGAAGTTGGACAATTGGGCCCAGTTAGAGCCTAGTTCTTGGTCCTAAAGTGTTCTCACCTCTGTCTTGTGGGTCTTGGGGCTTTAGGATGTGAAATCGTGGTTCTTTTGGAGACAGAAAGGATCCCCTCCACCACTGCTCCCCGCAGCCAAAAGCCGCAAACAAAACCAGACACAGACAGCAATTTGGCAGGTTACCATGCCTTGACAGAAATCAGTTAAGTGAATAAGATTTGTTCTTATCTTATTATCAGGTTGTTGTTTCCAACTTTTATTCTAAGAAGAGAGGCTGGATCACTCAGACCCAGTAAATGCAGATCGACTCCATCCATGTGGCCATGTCATTGGAAGGGCAGGGTTAAGGTGGGCTGTGCTCCCAGGCAGGGAGATGGCAGAGGAAGCGGGCAAAGAGCTGAAGTGACTCCCCCTCCGTTGTAGCCCTGGGGGCAGCTCTGCTGTCCGCTGTTAGGGGCACAGAGTGGGGCTGTCAGGAAATGGGCTCTGGGCCAGACGTTGTTCACCAAGGGGGAGTCTCTCTGACAGGGAGTTGGGAGGGGGCCTCTGTGTCTTTCTCAGAGCCTTCTTACTCTCACCATCCTCCGCTAAGCTCTGGGTCCATGTCGCGGCTTCCTCTAAGCCCTCATGCTCCGTCCTCATGGTCGCTGCCTTCTTTTAAGCTCTCCTCTCTCTCATCTGGACTGTCATGAGAGCATAGCACTGATCTTTTTACCTCCAAACTCTTCTGTTTCTTTTTTAAAAGTTTATAGTGAAATACACATGCTGAAGAGTACATATATTAGATGGCTGAAGATAAAAAGGATTATAATGGAAAAATCAAACAAACTCCCGGGTGTCCATCCTATAGCCTGGGGAATAGAATACTACCACCTGTACTTTCCCTGGAGGAGGGCACAGCAACCCATTCTTGTCTGGAGAATCCCATGGGCAGAGGAATCTGGCGGGCTACAGTCCATGGGGTCGTCAAGAGTTGGACACGACTGAAGTGACTTAGCATGCACTTGTACTTGAGAAGTCTGCATCTAACAGCCTCGCTAAATAAATTCTCTTAATCATATTCTAATAATTCCTAAGAGTCTTGTATTCTGTGTAGTCAATCATATCTGCAAATATTGACAGTATTACTTCTTCCTTCCTAATCCTTCGGCTGTCTTTTCCATTACCTCACTGGTTAGGACCTGTAGTGCAGTGTTGAATCCAAGTGGTCCAGTGGACATTTTTCTTTTGTTTCTGATCTTAAATAGAATGCTTATAATATTTTGCCATTGAGTTACGATACTTCCAAAATATTTTGGAAAATATATTTTATGGATAGTTTTCCTAAATTTGCAAGAAATGCATAATTCCAATCTTATACAAACACTTCAGAGAGAAGATGGGAATAGTTCCCAACTCATTTTATAAGACAACTCTCATCTTGGCACAAAAATCTATCAGGTTGGAGAAATTTTATCAGGTTGGAGAAATCACCACCTATAGTTAGCTAATATAGGTGCCATCCATTTATGGCAAATGGATTTTGACTATTATCAAATACATTTTCTGTATCTTTCGAGGTGATCATATAGCATAGTTCTTTTCCTTTCTCCTTTAATCCTTTAAAGCAATGCATTGCTTTACACTCATTAAATTTTTAATGCTAAAACAAACTCAAATTATTGGAATTAACCCAACTTGATCATAATTTTTGTTTTTGTACATTGCTAGATTTCACTTGGTAATATTTTGTTTGGCATTTTTACTTTTATGTTCATAAGTTAGGCTAGCATGTATTTTTCCTTTCTCTTTATTCTTGTCTATTTTTGGTGCCAAGATGAAAGTTGCCTTATAAAATGAGTTGGGAAATATTCCCATATTCTTTCTGAAGTATTTGTATAAGATTGGAATTATGTGTTTCTTGCAAATTTAGTAGAACTATCCATAAACACACCCCTCCACGGGTCTGGCATTGGTTTAATGGGATGCTTTAAAAAAATTTAATGGTTATAGGACCATTCTGGAGTCAATTTTAAAATTTATTTTCCTAATAATTTGGGTATTTCATTGAAATTTTCAAATTTATGGGTGTAAAGTTGCTCATAACATTATCTAATGATTTTTTTCTTTGCTGCATCTGCAGTTATGCCCCTTTTAAGTCTTAATATTGTTTATTTATGCGTCTTCTTCCATTATGACTCCATTTTATTTTGAAGTTCACATGATCACCAAAAAAGTACTAGTAGTATAGTTCTCTTCCGTACTTAACAACTGCAGAAGGACTTTCAAGGCCTTTTATGATCTATTCCCAGCCAAGCTTTCCAGTTTTAACAAAAACAATGTTCTTACTAATTACTCTGATTTCCAGCCTCACTGGTCTTTCCTTTGGTACATTCTTTTTTTTTAGTTTTGGCTTTTACATTAATTATTTTTTAAGATTTTTCCTGTATTTTTAATTGGAATATAATGGCATTGCCATGTTGTGTTAGCCATAATTATATGTATAACCCCTCCCTCTAGAGCCTCGCTCCCCTTTCCCATCCCACCCGTCTAGGTCATCACAGAATGCCAGGGTGAGCTCTCTGTACTATATAGCAGCTTCCCACTAACTTTGTATTTGACACAGAATAGTATATATATGTCAGTGCTACTCTCTCAATTCATCCCACCATCTCCTTCCCCCACTGTGTCTCCAAGTCTGTTCTTTATATCTACATCTCTATTCCTGCCCTGTAAATAGGTTCATCAGTACCATTTTTCTAGATTCCACATGTATGTATTAATATAGGATGTTTGTGTTCTTATAACAACTTCCATTAACCAGTACCTTCACACCGTTTTGACTTCCATCTTCATCCTTAGAAATGTTCATTGTTTTTTAAGGCTCATCTCAAATTCTACCTGTTCCATGAAGCTTTCCCCTATTTTCCTCCAAACAGAATAGGTGTCTTCTTCCCTTGCGTTCCTATTCCGCACCTCCCCCGCCCCCAACCAAATTCTCCATAGCAAGTATCATGGTCTGATCATATTTAAAGAGTTGCTTCCATGTCTGCAAAGTTCTGTAACTGTCAAGCCTCTTGAAGGCAAGACTGTGTCTTATTCTTGTCTGCTTTCTAAGCACCAGTAGGGGACCACTGAGACTCTGTTCAATTCAGTTGAACTGAGTGAAAACTGAGTGGAATTGAACAGGCATTCACTCTTTCTTTAGCAAAATGTAGAATTACAAAAATGTAGGCCACACATTGTAATTTGGGGTAATGCGAAGATGTTCTGACCCTGGGGTAATATGAAGATGTCCTTACCTCTTTCACGAACTGGCTGAAATCTGAAAGTCTATCATTTGTGTTTCACTCATTTGTCTTAATGTATTCTCTCTTTGCTAAGAATGCTACCCTATGAGACTTCCCTGGTGGTCTAGTGGTTAAGACTCTGTGCTTCCAATGGAGGGAGCATGGGTTCTATCCCTGGTCAGGGAACTAAGATCCCACATGCTATGCAACCAAATAAATAAATAAATAAAATGTCAACTTATCTGGGAAAGCATAGGAGACCTTATTAGGTATTGACATCTGACCCCTCAGAATTTTCCCTGGTCCCTACCAAGAGAGTGGATTTGTCCTGTAAAATCCCATGGACAGAGGAGCCTGGTGGGCTATAGTCCATGGGATTGCAAAGAGTCAGACACGACTAAACAACTGACACTTCCTGAGAGAAGATATATTGATGAGATGTAAATAAGAAACATCTCTTGGGGGAACAAAGATGCTTAAAGGGATGGCTAGATAAACTGATATTCATTGTCCTTTATTTAGGGTCTACTCTATTTCAAGTATTGAAGTATAGTTCATTTACAATATTGTGTTAGTTTCAGGTGTATATCACAGTGATTCAGTTATATATACATATTCTTCAGATTCTGTTCCCTTATAGGTGTTTACAAAATATTGAGTGTAGTTCTCTGTGCTATTCAGTAGGTCCTTGTTGTTTATTTTGTATATAGTAGTATGTATCTGTTAACCCCAAACTCCTAATTTATCCCTCCCCAACCCCATTTCCCTTTGGTAGTCCTAAATTTGTTTTCTTTGTCTGTGAGTCTCTTTCTGTTTTAGAAATAAGTTCGTTTGTATCTCTCTCTCTCTCTTTTTAGATTGCACATATAAGTAATATCATATGGTGTTTGTCTTTGTCTGACTTACTTCACACAGTATGATAACCTCTAGGTCCATTCATGTTGGTGTAAATGGCATTATTTCATCCGTTTTGTGACCAAGTGATATTCTATTATATATATGTTCCACATCTTTATTCACGCATCTGTCAATGGACATTGAGGTGGGACAATCTTATATCTGAAGAGTGTATCAGGTTTGCTACTTTTTTCTTTTTGTTCTTCTTTCTTTTTGTGACTCCACCAGTTTATCTTTAAAGTCCAAGAATGTTATATTACCAGTAGGCATCAGATCACCAAAACCTCAAAGTGGAGTATTCACATTTTAATTATTTGTTCACTCACAGAGGGATTTGTCCCATCAGCACATCTCCAGGGTGATCAGAAATCTATTTCCTGTATTTGGAAAGAGCTAATATGCACTTTCTTATTGTACAAGTTTTCAGATCCCTTGACGAAGAGACAAGATAGCAGTTGGTGCTACTCTTTCCTTCATTCATATCCCTACGTTAGGCAGATGTGCTCTCTCTAGCAACCTGTGCAGAATGATCTCGGTCAAGTTATCTCATCTTTCTGTAAAGGAGGAGCTGTCTGACACTTGTAACACATGTGGAATTAGCACGGGACAACTTTGAAGGCAAGAAAGCACATGGATGTGTCAGCTGGGGTGTGATTGGGATAACTCTTCCCAGTCCAGTGGAACCATGCATTCTACCTAGTGTGTCGCAAAAGACTGACCGGCCTGTTAATTTTACACCTCATTTCATAGGAGTGACTTTGCTTGTGGTGGGTTCTGGTGACTAGCACTGCATAGTGTTTGTCGCTTACCCCAATGCTCATCCTTGGAAGACCTGATCGTCCTTGGCCCTGCTGATGACTCCCAAGTTCTTGCTTGCTTGACGTTATCCCATTTTTAGTCTTGGGGAGAGCTGTGAAAAGATTTAGTTAGAGGGAGATTTGAGATGTGTTCTACTGGTAGAGACAAGGCTTTATCGAGTATTATGTTGCCTTGATCCTAAGATCAGTAACTCATCTTAGGGAAGAAGACTGAATCCACCTAGTTAATTTTCAGCAGAAACCTTGGGAAGATGATGCAAATAGCTTCATGTAGATCAAACATAAACATGCAGTGCTGAGGACTGGTTTCTCTTGTGGGGCTTTGGGAATTCTTGGAACGTCTGCGTAACTGCCCTGTGCCTCAGCTACCTTGACAGAGTTTTAGTTGGTAAATATTGACTTCTGAATGGATGCATCTAACTGCCAAGTAGCTTTTTTCCTGTTACCTCTGATCTCAGAGTGAGTGGGGTCGATGGGAGTTGATGCCTGTGTAGTTTGAGTATTGGTGCCATGAAAAGCCCTATCAAGGAGCTAGGACCCAGAAAAACTGTGGTCACAGACTACGTGGTGCAGTGGTCGATGTGGTCACAGTAAGGGCTATTGTCTGGAACTGGCTGGATTCTTTCTATATCCCACCCCCAAAGCCTCCCTGAAAAAAGGCAAAAGCTTAGATTCTGCAGATGGAGAAAAGTGCTCACTTGTGCCAGAGTTTGGCCAGACCCATCCCAGAGGACAGTGACTGGGTATTCAGAAACTCTTTAGTTAGTCCTGTCCCTTCAGAGGATGAGCGTCTCTAAGGAATAAGGTGTGAGGACTGCTTCCTGCTTCAGATCCCTTCAGTGCCCCTCAAACGTTTAGTGCAAACCTAGAGGAAGGAAAGGAAAAGTATCACTAACGACCACCTCTCTGCACGTCCCAGGCAATTGCTCCATTGCAGGCAGTACCCTTTGTGCTGCGGGGACAAACATCCTTCTAATTGTTCTCCAGCATCCCATGTCTCTTCCCTCTGGCCTCTTCTGCCTCCAGCCTGTACCCTAAAGCAGTGCCAGGTACATCCTTCTAAGGCCCTCTTTGAATCACCTTCACCCGTCACGCAGACTCCAGCTGCTAAGGAACTGCCTCCTCTCAGCTCCAAGCTTCCCAAGCTACTGAGCAGCCGTGTGCTCCTCTGTTCTTCTTCATGTGTACTCATTTCCAGCCAAATTGGAGCCCTCGGTGCTTCCTGATTCCACAGTAACATTTTCTGCCTCTGCTACAGCTGTTTACTTAAATACATTTCTCCGTCTCGTCATTTTACCTGTCATTTGTCAACGTCATCTACTTTACTAAACTTTTCTTGACACCCTTCCCCCAGCTGGAAAACAGGTTTGAACTCTCATAGCCTGGCGATTGAACTTCGTCTTGGCTTGAATTCATGTTGCTTGTGACTTGTTTGTCTCCCTCTGTGTACAGGCAGCGCCTTGAGGGCCAAGCCCTGTGCTGGATTTATTATCACATTCTGCCTTGGGTCCCTTTGGAGAAGGCAATGGCACCCCACTCCAGTACTCTTGCCTGGAAAATCCCATGGATGGAGGAGCCTGGTGGGCTGTGGTCCTTGGGGTTGCTAAGAGTCAGACACGACTGAGCGACTTCACTTTCACTTTTCACTTTCACGAATTGGAGAAGGAAATGGCAACCCACTCCAGTGTTCTTGCCTGGAGAATCCCAGGGATGGGGGAGCCTGGTGGGCTGCTGTCTATGGGGTCACACAGCGTTGGACACGACTGAAGTGACTTAGCAGCAGCAGCAGCAGCCTTGGGTCCCTTACAGAGCCCTTGGTAACTGTTGGACTTACCCCCCCCCCCCCGCCGCCCCCCCGCCTTTGAAAAGCTTGCAAAGCCCCTGATTATTCTGTGGAGGCAGTGAAAATGTGTTTCTCCACTTAATCACGTCTTCAGCTTTCTGGTCTACCGATCAGGGAGGTTGTAAGATTTGATTTTTTTTTAAGGTTTTGACTAGCTCTAGTATTCTATCATGTGCTTCCTGGATAGCTCAGCTGGTAAAGAATCCGCCTCCAATGCAGGAGACCCCGGTTCGATTCTTGGGTCGGGAAGTTCCCCTGGAGAAGGGATAGGCTACCCACTCCAGTATTCTTGCCTGGGAAATCCCATGGACAGAGGAGCCTGGCGGGCTACAGTCCATGGGGTCACAAAGAGTCGGACACGACTGAGCGACTAAGCACAGTGCACTGTTTTATGGCCCTGCTTTCCAGGAAGAGTTTGTACAACTGGGTTATCTTCTTAAGTAGAAACTCTATGACTCAATTTTCCAAGAAGGGTTTGTATAAGTGGGTTTTCTTACGGTTTCAGATGGTTCCCTCTGGAGCACAGACTTGTGTTAGATTTTGCTGTCATGGATAAGGACAGAGACCAACGATAGCCTCTGTTTCTTCTGCCTTCTGGGACCCCAATTCTCTCAATATTTCTGGTTCCTATCTGTTTTGTGACCCTGGATACCAAGTCAGTGTTTTACGGCTGTGCAGAATCTGCCTAGTTCAGGTTTAACTTTGCGTGTGATGCTTGGTGATTGTAAGAATGCAGTGAAGCCTTGCTGTCCTCATTATCATGATTCATAGTCACTTTCCAATAAGAGAGCCTTGAGTTCACATCCTGGTTTTATCACTTACTGATGATGTGACTAGCAATGTCACTTTCTTGATCTATAGGAACCTCTCCTGGGGACTTCTGCAGATGCATTGGTAGTATCAAGTAAGTTACCCTCATGGTAAACTGCCCAGCATAGTCATGGTACTTGACACATCATAACTCAAAAGTGTATTTATTGTGATGTTGATGATGAAGATGATGGTGTGCATTATAGTAGAGAAGGTTAACAAATTCATCCAAAAGCCGACTTTCCCTGGAGAAGGGATAGGCTACCCACTCCAGTATTCTTGGGCTTCCCTGGTGACTTAGCTGGTAAAGAATCTGCCTGCAATGTGAGAGACCTGGGTTTGATCCCTGGGTTGGGAAGATCCCCTGGAGAAGGGAAAGGCTACCCACTCCAGTATTCTGGCCTGGAGAATTCCATGGACTGTATAGTCCATAGGGCTGCAAAGAGTCAGACATGACTGAGCGACTTTAACTATATTCAGAGAGCTGTGAAAACACCTTAATGAAATGGGGACAAAGATGATGTTACTGACATTCATTGAGCACTGTCTTTGCTGTGGGCAGCTTGAAGGACTCCACAGGTATCATTTCATTAAATCCTTAACTACAAGCTTTTAGGAGATAAGCATTACCATTATCCTTATTTTACAGATGAGGAGCATAAGCCATAGAGAATTTGGGGGAATTTACAGAATATCATCCTAGGATTTGAATCCAGATGAAGAAACTGTGGTATATAAGATGAGTTAGTGGCAAAATTCAAATTTGTGTCCACATGTTTTGTCTCCAAACCCTATTATTTCCATCAGATCGTAATCCTTGAATAGCAGTAATTACATGGGGGTCTACATGGACATGAACAGAGCATCTAAAGTGTTGCTTTTGTCCTTTCATAAGAGTGTAGTTAGGTACCATATAGTTGTGGCCACAAAGAAGTTCGGATATATAAAAAATTTGGTAATGATGACACTGTTTTTGATTCAGTATATTTATTTTACAGAGCTTGAAGGAAGCTTAGTATTTTTGTAGTCCAGGAGTTCTCAGCTTTGAATTATTCTTTGCAGTAAATTTTAGAGTGCAGTAGCAGGGCACATGGGCTGCCAGCTGCCCTGGATGCCAGCCCATTCATGAGTGCTTCAGCCACCCGTCCTCATCTGCGCCACTGCCTGGCTTCCTCTACAACACACACATACACAAATAGAGTGTATTATTGGGGTTGTATTTTAATCTGGGGACTCCCCACTGGAGTGTGATCCTCGCATGTGTGTCATACTGTGGGGAAAAAAATCACAATCTTGTCATTTTATTCCTGGATTGGAGGCTCTGAGAGGTGACATATCATTGACATTCCTTTTGAAGTTTGCTTTACATTTACTTAGCGGTCAAATTTAATGTTGGGGGTTATTTGTTGTGGGAGTTTTTCAAGTAATACTGAATGAATCCCACTGTGGCTGGCATTGTTGAATCCATTTAGGAAAACTCTGTACATTATTCTCTTGCCTCAGAAACCCTACCACGAAGAATTCTCTGCCAGTCCAGTGGTTAGGACTCTGTGCTCTCACTTCACTGCCGGGGTCCTGGGTTTGATCCTTGGTCTGGGAACTAAAATCCTCTAAGCTTTGGGGTGCAGCCAAGGTAGGGAAAACCCATCATGAAGTTGGCTTTCATTCTAAGTTGATTATGTGCACCGATGGGAATGTTAACCAAATAGGATTCCCTTCCCCTTCCTTCCTGCTCCAGTTACTTCTTAATACATCATCATTGGCTCTCTGAGAAACAGGAAAGGAGTTGAGATCTTTTGTCTTGTTTGTTTGGAAGTCTAAGGAGTGATACTGAATAAACACACAGGGCTTCGCAGTTTGGGTGTGCAGTGGATAGACTTCTGGAAAGTGGGATCCAGGTTCAATTCACAACACTGTTTCCAAATGTATCTAAACTGCTCAGAATGCCTGAAGTGTCCAGCAAGTTTTTGAAACCTAACATTCTGCAGCAAAGGGCACTCTTCAGCTCAGACTCCAGTGTTGAATGCAGGTGTTGCAAAACTGCAAATTGGTGACACGTAACTTAACAAAATGCCCAGATCTTTGCTGTCACCATCATGCCAGTGCTTCTTTGATTCCAAGGAGTGGGTCACTGGCAACCATGCAATCCAGCTGCGGAGCGACACATTCAAGAAGCATTTGATCATAAGCCTTCTCAGATATTAATCTGTGCAAAATACAAGGAAGGTGTAATTTTCTTGGCTCTGGATGGAAAGATTTCTTTGTCCTTCAAGTAAACAATCTCACTGTGATTTGGAGTCAGGGCAGTGTGAGAGGTGCAGATGCAGAAACCGCTGTGTTAATGATCGTGTTTTTGAGATCCAGATGAAACCTAGACCTCCAGCTTTGCCAGGGATAAAGTGGTAGGGCCAAGAGGGTGTGGCACATTACTGAGTTAATCCACACCCCATCACCTGCTTCTCACAATTGAAATAACTGTACTAAATAGGATGAGTTTGCTCAATGTAGTTATCAAAACATATGACCAATATACTGATCACTGAAGGAGTTGGGGTACAGAAAACAAATTCTGGAAAATGGCATAAGGCTGATAATTTGATTAAAGAGTAAATATGTATTTTTAAAAAACTATAAAGAATAACAGGAAATTGAATGAAGAAAAGACTAGAAATGGATTATTCTGGACAGAACCCTGGACTAGGACACTTGAATTCTAAATCTGATTTTGTAAATTATTTGTGTATTCCAGTTCTCTCTTTTCTAGCCTCAGTTACCTATTCTGTAAAACAAAGTGGCTGAACTGTCCTTCAGTTCTAATATCCTATGATTATGGTAACGACATGATGAAAATGGCATATTGGTTCATAATATGCATCTCCCAGAAACAAAGGAAAAACGTTTCTATTAAAATTTTGATCTTGGTGTGCAAACTGCTTATGTATTGAACACACAAAAATTCTAAGGTGAATTTTCCACATCCATATTGAAATTACCAACACTCAGTATTCATGGATTAAGTTTTGTTTTTATTTTATTGAGGTGAAATTCACAAAACATACAGTTGTTGTTTAATCGCTAAGTCGTGTTCTACTGTTGCCACCCCATGGACTATAGCCAGCCAGGCTCCTCTCTCCATGGGATTTCCCAGGCAAGAATACTGGAGTGGGCTGCAGTTTCCTTCTCCAGGGTGTCTACCCGACCCAGGGATCAAACCCGAGTCTCCTGCATTGACAGGCGGATTCTTTACCACTGAGCTACCAGAGAAGCACCAACATATAAGTAGCCATTTTTAAATGTACAATCCAGTAGCATTTAGTATACCCACAATGTTGTGCAACCATTAATTCTACCTAGTTCCAAACCATGTTCATCACACCAAAAGGAAGCACTTTCTCTTCCCCTCTCTTCCCGGAGTGGCATTTTAATTAAAATGTACCTTCAAAGCAGTTTCAAAGGTGGCTTGATGTTTGGGCAGATGCACTAGAGAACGCAAGACATATCTCTGCCTTCATCTCTCTCACAGAGGAAGTATGGGGGCCACAAGTAGGTGCGTGTCTGATTCCCCGGAGGCCTGGGCCTTCCAGAAACAGGCAGCCTCTGGAACCAAATGATGGATAGTTTCGGGGCCCTAGAGCCTTATGATTAGGGACCCTATTTGTCATGGTGTTGAATAAACACGTTTCTTGTTTTTTTTTTTTTTAAATTAACAATCCCCCACCCCCGAAAGTTCCAGTAAAAGTCCAAAGAGAAAGTGAAAATCACCTAAATTCCTATTATGCAGAAAGAACACTTTTGACGTGTAAAGTCTCTGAGAATTTTTCTAGGCATTGTAACATATGTACTACGTATTTGCAAAGTGAGATCAGGTGGGATACTTGTTATTGTTTCATTTCCAAGTTAAAATCTAATTGTTGAAATTCACACAAAATAGGTTTATAATGTATAGCTTAAAACATCTGTTTCTTAGCTCCCCTTTTTTTCCCCATTTGACAGCATATTTTGGATGTATTTTTCTGCCATAAATATACTTTTGGAGCATCATTTTCATTGTGACATGGTAGTTGATTATATGTGTATATTCCAGTCTCAACTAGGCTTCTGTTTTGGACGTTTGTCATTTTGGGCATTAGGGCCATTTCCAGGTATCAGCTACTGTAACAATGCTGCGACCTCTACCTGAATTTGAGTCCCCATCGATGATTGGTTCCTTTGGACAAATGTGAATCCGTGCTGTTTGATGATGACAGGGATGTCATATCCAGAAGCAAAGGCTAATGTTTAGTTGCTCACTTTGTAGTCAGCACTTTGGCAAACACACTTTAGGGGCTCTTTTTATTTCCCACAGCATGCTCATATCCATGGTTTCATAATACTATCCATGGCTAGTAGCTCATATTTATTCTTTCTGTTTGTATGGGACACTATACTATGTGCTTGAGTCAGAGATATCTTAGTTGATCGTATTTCTTATGTACTATTATTGTCTCCATTTTAGAGACGGGGAGAGTCAGGAGGCCCAGAGAAATTATGTAGATTGCCCAAAGTGTGATAAGTGGTTGGAGCCAAAATTTTATTTTGGTCTTTTGGATTCCAGCTCCAGTATACCATGATGTCTCTTTGAATTATAAGATATTCCAAGGCTATATATGGGCAAGCGATTGAAATTCCACACCAGTTAACTTGGAAAGATTCAACAGTAAGGAACAACGTGGTGTTCACAGACTGTGTCTCCTCTCTTCCTAGTCTGGGCTGCCTGCCTCTGGGGCTGCCTGTCTCCGGTTGATTTCTCCATGTGGTCCATAAGAACTGTAAGTGTGCTGCCTGCCATGCTGGATCCTTTCCCAAAGTAAGACTAGTGTGGCCTCTTCCTGAGGCAGCTAGGTGTGGTTTCTGAAAGGGCAAAAGGGACCAGGGGCCGAGATTGGGAGAGGTCTCATGAACGTTAAATGGTCACCGTGAATTAGGATCTGGGGTCACTTGCTCAAATGAATTCATCGTTAAAGAGACAATAAACAGTATTAAAGAAAGGACAAATTGGCTGATCTTCATTGCACTGGCTCATTCTGTGCTGAGGAAGAAATGCTAGTTTGTGATGTTTATTTCTCAGGAAAATGGAGCTGTGAAATGAGACATAGCATCAGTAGGTCCTCTGGGAGAATGTTTTCCTGGGAAGAAAGCTGGAATCTGTGAAGGTGAAAGTCACTTCGTCATGTCTGACTCTTTGTGAGCCCGTGGACTATACAGTCCATGGAATTCTCCAGGCAGAATACTGGAGTCGGTAGCCTTTCCCTTCTCCAGGGCTATCTTCCCAACCCAGGGATCGAACCCAGGTCTCCCGCATTGCGGGCAGATTCTTTACCAGCTGAGCTACCAGGGAGGCCCAAGAACACTGGAGTGGGTACTCTATCCCTTCTCCAGTGGATCTTCCAGACCCAGGAATCGAACTGGGGTCTCCTGCATTGCAGGAGGATTCTTTACCAACTGAGCTACCAGGGAAGCCCTTGGGATCTGTGGGAAGGCAGCTAAGGCTCCATTGAGGGACTTTCTGCCTGTTTTCAGGGACATTTGCTGAAGTTCCAAACTCTGTACTGGTTGGCCTCGGTGCTTGGTGGCTCCGCAGACCCATATCATGGAGCCGAGCTGGTGACTGGAAAGATTATGATTTTACAGAGGTCAGAACTGTGAGGGTCCTTGGAGATGCCACCTTCCAGCATTGAGTGGTGAGAAAAACCAAAGTTCCCATGAGCAAAGAGACTTGTCCAACTTGCCTGAGCTGGTGACTGCCAGAGTCTAGTAGCACATTTGCAGTCTTCAGGTTAAGTTAATATTTATAACTGACATGTAAAACTAAATTATTTCTCTACCTTCTCTTTCTTCCCTTCTCCACCTCTTCCAGCTTCTCCACTCCTCTTCCCTGCCTCCAGTGTCCCTTTTGCTTCTTCCACCTCCTCTTTCATCTCCATCTCCTCCATCTTCTTAACAACCTCCCTGATGCATATCATGCATGTGCTGTAAGTAACAAGCCCCTTACACCCCTTATCTTCTATGATCCTTCATCCATGTTGGCCACGGTGCCCAGAAACCGAGCATCTTCTGCATAGAAGGTACAAACCAGAGGCCCCCTCTGTGTCCAGGCTGGCTGGCTTCCTGAGCATTGTGCAGATGGCATATACAAGTCATAGACTTCCTCCCTGGGATACTTTCTGTAGATGTTTGAGGGTTGGACTTCCTTGGCATAGCCTCAGGCTCAGTGGCAAGGAAGGAAGGAAGTTAAGAAGCCTTCCTGTCATTGGATCTGGACCCTAAATAGACCTTTGCTTGGCAAGCCTACTTCCCATATTGCCTGGCTGGCTCTGCTCCATGGGTGGGGCCTCACTCACTGGCACTCTTTAGTCATGACCAGGTTCAATGCAGGCATCCTTATTCACATGGATATCCATGACATGCCTCCTCGAAGAGCATCAACTTTTAATAACACGTCCCCCTGGGACATTAGATTCCTCTCCCAGGGATTTTGGTGAGGGAAGAGCTCATGGCGGAGAAAGAGGGAGAGAACCCTAAGCATTCAATAGAGAATTTGAAACACAGTGAGAAATTCATATTTTTCTTTCATTCATTCTTTTTTCCCCATTCATTCCACACAGACATATTCACTGAGTGCTTAATATGTGCCTGGCACTCCTTTTGGCCACAGGATGCAACATTTTCCTTAAGGAGCTTATATTCTAATGGGGGTGCTCAGATAGTAAACAAAAAGACTGATAGTATATTATCAAGTAATGACTCTGATATCATAATATGGGGAAGAATAAAGCAGGTGCACTAGCTTCCTAGTGTTGTTGTAAGGTTGTCCTTCAGAACAGAGACCCTTCGTCCACAGTTAACAGCCAGAACTGGTGGGTACAGATGCCGGTAGGTGGGTAGATAGGGTGGTGGGAGGATGTGGAATTTCTCCTAATTGCTTCTTTTTTCTCACTGAAATCAGAAGCTAGGTCATCAGCTGAGAGTGAGGAGGAAGAAAGGAGAGTTAGCAGTGAGCAGAGAGGAGGCATATGAAATAATCTAGGGAAAGCAGACAAATGAATGGGGTAAGGGGGTGCAATGGAACAGGACCCTATGCCCCCCGCCCCCATGTCCTCTGCCTGCCTTTTGCCTATGGAAAACTTTAGTCAAAGAATAAGTTTAATCAGAGAAATGAGAAATTCAGGGGGAAAAAAAGGAAAATAGTCAAAAGAAACCAAATAATAATCATGTAGTTATTAAGCATAGTCAAGGACCTTTAGTTTTTTCTCAAGGGCTATAGATAATATTCTGAGCCACATCCTGTGAACTGTCTTATAGATACTAAACCCCCAGGTGGAGAAGTTAACTACATGATAACCAGACTGTACCCATGACATAAGTTGCTAAAATTCTGAAAACTGGCTTCAAGCAATGGGAACAAACAGACTCTGGAACTAATGATTAACTGTATCTAAAATAACCAAGGTGATGCTGATCAGACCACCAGTGACCAGTTTGGAGATGACTGTCAGAGCTGACGGTGCTGTTTCTACACGTAGCCCCCTCTTTGTGGCTACAGGAACGCTTGCTCCACTGGTTGCTGGTGCAGAGTCGGCGCTGGCGGGGCAGGGGGTGGGCAGTCAGCCTTTGGACAGACGTCTGCCACCCTCCCCCCTCAGTTGCTGGCATCTGAAATACAGCAAACTTTCCTTTCCACCAACCTGGCCTGTTTATTGGCTTTTGAGCAGTGAGCAGCCAGATCCTACACACTCTTTCGGTAACAGGGGTAGAGTTGGGTGGCAGGCAGCACTGAAGACTCACCCTTGAGCTTTGAGGGCATCAGTTTAAAGGGGAAAAGACAGCATGGTGGATGGTGATCCACCTGTGAGCAGGTGTGGAGTCATTAAAGAGCTGGATTTAATCTGAGTTGGGTGTTGTCAAGGGTGCAAGACAGAGAGGAGCCTGGGTGGGGGCAGATGGAATTGAGGCTGGATACCAACCTCCTCCTGGATTTGTCTCCCTCTGCTTCCTTAATGTTTTTCGTTGCCTTTTCACATCCTCCCTCATTTCATAACTTGGCAGATAACAGTTCTGCACAGGTATGAAATCTGTCCTCCCTAGCTACAAATAGATATGGGGCAGAGAGAGACAGAGAATGGCAGAGCTCCAGAAGAAGCACAGGTATGCATGCAAGAGAGACTGGCACTGGGCTTGTTGAATATTTAATTTTAAGAAACTTCATAACAGGTATGTTAGGAAAAAACTCATTATGATTCTGCTTTTTATGATCTTTTGAGGTAGCAGCCTATTCATTTTGGGCAACATAAAAGCCTTCTGGTCATTTGTTAATAATGATAATAGCAATTAATGAGTTTTATTGAGTACTTGCCATGCTGAAGATACTTCACTAAGTGCTTTAAATGCACTGAGTCATTTAATCCTCTCAACATTCACAGGGTGAAGTACTACTACCCTCATTTTTAGGTGACATTAGGTGATTTATCCACTAGGACACAGCTAGCAGCTTCAGACCTGGCTTCTGAACCCAGAACTTTGTGATTAAACTGTCCACATTTTTTTTTTGGGGGGGGGGTCTACAATTTGCAGGATCTTAGCTCCCTGACAAAGGATCGAACCTGTGCTTCCTGCAGTGGAAGCACAGAGTCCTATCCATTGGACTGTCAGGGAAGTCCCTGTCCACACTCTGCACTGTACTTCAATGCATTTGCATGTTGGATTACTTATACGTCTCCATTCAGTAGAACTCTCCCATAGCTCACTCCAGGCATGTAATAGTTGCTGGGTAGGGAGAGCATGTGTGTGGGTGGGGAGGGCTTCAGCCCCCAACTCTTCTTGAAAAGTGGATTTTAAAAGGAGCTAGAGGAGGAATGGCCTTTGTCCAGGGAAGCTGTTCTGGAGTCTTGTGTTCTGGGCTCCTAGTATATATTCTGATGACTTTATTTTTTGTTTGTTTATTCACTAAGTCATGTCTGACTCTTTACTATCCCATGGACTGTAGCTTTCCAGGCTCCTCTGTCCATGGGATTTCCCAGGCAAGAATGCTAGAGGGGGTTGTCATTTCCTTCTCCAGGGGACCTTCCCGACCAAGGGATCAAACACACATCTCCTGCATTTGCAGGTGGATTCTTTACCACGGAGCCACCTGAGAAGCCCATTCTGATGACTGGGCCTCCTTTATCTCTGAGACTTTGTTACATCTTGTGGTGTTGCTGGCTCTGTGGGTGTTAGGTTTCCATTTTGTTCTTCTCTATGCTATCATCCTGCCCCAGCCCTGGCCCGTTTCTCTAAGCTGTCGTTAACTCTGGTGGGAGAGTCCGGGACCTGCTGCTGGCTCCCACCTACCAGTCTCGGCATGACAGATTGCCTTACTATCATCCATAATACTGCCATGTAAAACAGAATAGGCTTTCTGCTCACATACTGCTACCATCTCCTGTATCTGTTTAGATCCAAGCAGCGTATATATATCATGGACATAAAAATCATAGAAGAAAAGCATGCTAGGAATTGGTCCTCTATACCAGAGCCAATCAGGATGGATCAGGGAATTCTGTAGATCTCACCTGTTCTAAGCAGCATATTAGCTATGCTTGACTTCAGCTACCACATTTTGCCTGCTGTGTGCTTACTCTACCCTGGTATGAAATGTATTTGCAACAGTGCAGAAGAACTATACAAGATTGATTAGACTTGGTACCATTTGTCCATACTCTTGCAGTTATTGTAGTCGCTGCTTTAAAAGACTCAAAAAATCCTTTATCCAGTTTTGTTCCTCTATTAAGTTTCATTTAAGTTTTAGCAGGTATTTTTATGTGTAAATCGGATCAACTTCCTCTGATAGCTCCTGATGGTAAACGTTTTGATGTTCTGTTTGCCCAAGCAGATTGATTTGCCATTATGGGAAAATGTTTGAACTAAAAAAAGTCCTCTAAACTTTGTTCACTAATCTTATCAAAGAAAATAGAAGCGGACCATGTAGACAGAAACCTGCAAATTAAATATACTTTTCCAATTCACATGTATTTGATCAGCATTCGTTATGGAACTAGGGAAGTAGTTGCTTCTTGATTCTGCAATAACATTGAAGTTTAGATCACTTTCCACAGTCTTTAAAAATTCAGCTGGGAGAAGAATAGACAATATTAACTGCTAATAACATCTACTCTTTGGTAGTAAGTTAGGATACCTCATAGAGTATGTCATTGTCCTTAACAATCCCATCTATCAGGCCTGGTTGACACCATACAATTGTGCTCTCTCTGGAAACAGCCGGGCCAGCCTCGCTATGTGGTGAGAGATTGTTTAGGGTGAGCCAATAGTGGCAGAAGAGTTCAAAAGCTTGTAAAGGTGATTCGTAACCATGTGAGGGTCTAATTTCTGCTTGAGTCACAGGGATGGGTTATTTCGCATACTGTTATTTGGATTTGGAGAACTGTGCTAATGGCCTGGGCCATTTGGTTTCCTTCTCTTTCTCTTGCATGTTTAAAAAAATTTTTTTTGATGTGGACCACTTTTAAAGTCTTTATTTAATTTGTTACAGTATTGCTTCTTTTATGCTTTGATTTCTTGGCTGATAGGCATGTAGGATATTAGCTCCTTGACCAGGAATCAAATCTGTACCCCTTGCACTGGAAGGGGAAGTCTTTTTTTTTTTTTTCACGTGAAAACATATTTTATTTTTTTTAACAACAAATTATAGTTTTATTATTTATTTATTTATTTTTATTGTAGTGGTTTTTGTCATACATTGACATGAATCAGCCATGGATTTACATGTATTCCCCATCCCGATCCTCCCTCCCACCTCCTTCTCGACCCGATTCCTCTGGGTCTTCCCAGTGCACCAGGCCCGAGCACTTGTCTCATGCATCCAGCCTGGGCTGGTGATCTGTTTCACCCTAGATAATATACGTGTTTCGATGCTGTTCTCTTGAAACATCCCACCCTCGCCTTCTCCCACAGAGTCCAAAATTCTGTTCTGTACATCTGTGTCTCTTTTTCTGTTTTGCATATAGGGTTATCGTTACCATCTTTCTAAATTCCATGTATATGTGTTAGTATACTGTATTGGTCTTTATCTTTCTGGCTTACCTCACTCTGTATAATGGGCTCCAGTTTCATCCATCTCATTAGAACTGATTCAAATGAATTCTTTTTAATGGCTGAGTAATATTCCATGGTGGAAAGGGAAGTCTTAATCACTGCACTGCCAGGGAAGTCCCTTTCTTGCATGTTTTTTATCTAATCATTCCTTGATTGCCTGACTCTTAACTAGGCATATTAATCAGAACCATTGTGGAAACTTTAAGAAAAAGAAAGAGAAATGCACAAGCTGCAGCCCTATGGGTGTGGTTCAGGTAGATCAGGTAGATGTAGGGGGTCACGTGGACTTTGGTGTGAATGCTGATTCTGTCTCTTGCTAGTCGCGTGCTCTTTGGCAAATCACTTACCCTCTCCAAGTACCCTCACTTTGTTGTCAAATGGGTAAAATGTTAGCACTGCCTTCATATGGTTGTTGAGAGGGGTGAATGAGTTGACGTACAGGGGACAGTACATAGGTAAAAAATACATCTCCTATTTAAGTGCTTACTATTATTAATTCTTAGGTAGCGATTATGTTTCTCCATTTTAAGAAGTTCACAGGTTGTCTGGAGTTCTATCCCCACTGAGAATCTCTGCTCCTAAAATGTTCTTAAAAGATAGCTTTTAATATGAAAAGTGAAGCATCTGCTTCAAATCTGTTTTAGAGGCTGGTTAAGATTCCATACTATGATGCCACTTCATAAAGCTATGTATGTATATATGTAGGCATGTGTGTATATATTGAGTATTGATGTTGTTCCTGGCACTGTGCCTAGGTACTGGGGACCCAAAGACCATGAAACATGGTCCCTACTCTTAAGAATCGAGTTGCCTAACACTGCTTTCTGTTCTGCAATGAGGTGGCCCAGTATATCTAAATACAGAAGTAAAAATTTCCTGTGGCATTCAAAGGTGGGTTTGATTTCTAAAGGAACCTAAACTTCTCCAAACATTGTTTTAAACTAATCAGTAAGAAACATTCTATTGATAATCTTTATTTTAATTCTGTTCTGGTGGCTTTTTAAGTGGAGGTACCATTGACATTTATTGAGTAATATCATATGCCAGGCATTTTTACTGATGCTTTCTTTACATCCTTGTGACAATCTGTGAAATCGTCCTCATGACGTTTTACTCACAGTCATGTAGACATAAGTGGTGAAATCAGGATTTGAATCCAGACCTCTCTGATTCTAAGTCACATTTTCTGTCCATCCTTCCTTGATGCACGTAGGAGTTAAAGAGGGGAGCTAATTACTGAGCACAGTTGAAGGGCTATCTTGGCTGATGTGTGTAAAGAAGGCAAAATAGCTAATTATGATCAATTCACGAAAGTTCTCAAGAAACATTAGTGGCGTTGGGCTTAGAGATCACTTATAATGTCAAGAATGGGCTGTGTGTTCTCTCAGGTTCTTTTTCCATTGAATGGATCCAATTTTTTTTCACAGTTGATCTTAATTATTGGAATGATGAATTGAATGAATCATTTGTGGTTATCAACTGTGTGGTTCTTAATACCATTCATTTATTTAAACATCCTTCAGCTCAACTAAGTCATCTCCTGGTGACCTCTGATTGAACCATACATTTGAGATCGTTCACAGTTTACATGCACTTGAATCAAATGCTAAAAACAACACAGGCAAAATGATGTGCTTTACATTTTAGTCCTGTATTGTTCTGTAAAAGTGCATATTAAAGTTTCAGAGATGCCTCCTGCTTTTTAAATAAGGATCACCACGGGGTCTGGCGAGTGGGCAGCTGGATCCTACTAGAAAACAATGCCATCCTTGTTGAATCAATGCATTTGAATTGAAGCTGTGTCCCCAGGGCCAGTCAGCATCACACTGTCTTATCCTTTTGTAGCATAAGAAATCGATTCCCCAGAGCAGCTCAGGTGCCGTGGTACAGGAAAAACAATCCTGCCATTCCACACAACCCCACCTCTTCAAATCTGCACATTTCAGAAAGACCATTCTTTCTCCTCTTCCATGTTGTCAAATCAACACCCCTGTGCCACCCCTGTGCCAGACACTGTTTTCTTCATGGGCTGAAATCCTCCTCTGATACTTCTGGGCAGACGTCACAGGCACAATTTGTTACCTGGGCCAAGTGACCTCACCACCTTCCAGGCTTTGAGTTCTCAGAGTTGTCAAAAGATCAGGTCAGGGCCCTGAGAAAAAAATGGGAATTTTTCTCCTCCCAGGTTCCCAGGTGAGAATGAGTCCAGATTCTTTTTCACCTCTGAAGTATTCAGATTGGTGTGGAATCAAACTCATTAGAAACACTATGGTAGCATTTTATTCACATTTCTACTTAATCTTCTTATTTCACTGGTCTAAGAGACTATGGAGAGAACACATCTGATCATTAAAATAAACAAAATACCACCCACTAATGTTGGTTACTTTAAAGCAAATTAACCTCTGTACTTGCCGAAGATGGTGGGTTCTTCCCTTCCGTTCCCTTTTCTTTTTTGGTTCTGGTGAATTTGGAAAACAGATGCTGCTTCAGGTAAATAGTTCGGTATCCACATGAGTGCAAATTATGCTTCCATACCAGTGCATTTATTCCAATGATTGCACTGACTGTGTTTGACCATGTGATAATTAGGCCACATTCAGATCACAAAAGGGCTTCCTTGATAGCACAGTTGGTAAAGAATCCACCTGCAATGTGGGAGACCTGGGTTTGATCCCTGAGTTGGGAAGATCCCCTGGAGAAGGGAAAGGCTACCCACTCCAGTATGCTGGCCTGGAGAATTCCATGGACTATGGAGTCGCAGAGAGTCGGACACTACTTAGCAACTTTCACTTTCCCTTTCACATCACAAATCCGCATTCTACACATTTTGGGTTTTCTAATCCAGAATGCACTAATGGCCTATAGAGTGCTTTGGTGTTAGGTGACCAGAAAAGTGTGATGTTCTTTCTACTGGGGAGGTGATAATGAAGGATAGTGGGCTGCAGTCCATAGGGTCACAAAGAGCTGGACATGACTTAATGACTGAACAACAAGAATAACAAAATAATCATCAGAGAGTACTTTTTCTTATGAGGAATGTTTGCTTGTCATTATAGATTCAAGCTGTGTAAATGAAGGTATTGGGTTGGCCAAACTGTTTGTTTTTTCCGTAATATCTTATGGAAAAATGTGAATGAGTTTTTTGGCCAACCTTATAACTGGAGAGATACACACATACCATTTGCCATTGTTCTGGGATGGGTAATTTAATATTCAAGTATGTACAGGTTTAACATGAAGTTATTCATTCCAAATTCATGGGAACGTTTGCCAGAAGAGAAAGTCAGATTCAACCTGTGGCCAAATTGAGAATATTTTCTTTCTCATCCATTCTCTCTGATTTCAGTTCTTTCTTCCATTTAATTGTGTGAGCACCTTAATCAACTCTGAGCCAGGTGAAGAGTGTGCAGTGAAACATGTTGACTGAGGGGTGGACTGGGCAAACGTTACCTTCCCCATAACGGACCTGTGGGCATTTAAAAAGAGGACTGCTTCCTTAATGGGAAGTAACAGTGTCCTGATGGTGGCTTTTGAGGTACTAGCAGGTAACTCTGCTTCTGCCCCTGATGAAGGCTGTCCCTAGACAATGAGTAATTGCCCATGAGTGACTAGGTGTAATTGGGAATAGCGCCCCCTGAGCTACCAGTGGAATTAGGCAGTGTCTGTTGGAAGAGGACCACTGTTCTGACAGGTGGGGGCAGATGAACAGAGGAGTAAGGCAGAGTGGGAAGGTAAAATCTGGGGAACCGGAGGGATTTGGGAGAGATTGAATCCCTGGTTCAAGTTCTGTATCTACTTCATCCATCTGTATCTACTTCATCCATGGCACTAGTGGTGCTCTTGGAGCTTCCCATCTAGACAAGAAGACACACCTCAATCAGATGCTTCATGCATTCACCAAAGAGGTATTGAACTTTCTATGTAACAAACATGGTGGGTGCCATGAAGAAAAGATACATGTTATGAGAGACCTGACCTCACCTGGAGTGTTGGTGAACTTCACTGATGGAATTTCATGATCCAAAGAAGTGAGACTTGAGGTGAGATATCACAAATGAATATGAAGAATGAAGAGCTATTTAGGCAAGGGTGTGTAAAAGGAACCTTCCCTAAAGAGGGATGAGCAGGTATAAGGAGATAATCCAGTAGGTTCTAGTACATTACCTGAAGGCCAGCATGTCTGGAGCAGAGCACATGATGGAAGAAGTGAGTAAAGCTGAGGCTGAAGAGATAGGAAGGGGGCAGCCCCTTATAGGCCTACCTGTTCATGGTAAAAAAAAAAAATGTGTTTAAGCATTTTTGTAATAACAATGTTAAGCCATTAGCAGGTTTTCAGTAAGATAATGTTTTAATTAGTTCACTCCAGCTATAAGGAGGTGGAGAATGGATCAAAGCAGGAGCCCCACTGGAGGCAGTGGGAGTCTTTAGGAGGCTGCTGCAGTGGACTAGACCAGGCACAGTTGTGACTTAGACTGGGATGGAAGCAGTGGAAGAGAAAAATGGATGAACTGTGTGACCTTGGGCAGGTTGCTTCACCTCTCTGAACCTAAACAGGCTTATTTTCCTTCAGGTTGGGCCTGTCATATCTAGTGATTTAAGAGCACGTTTTGCTCGTTCACATCATCTGCCTGCTATAACCTCTCTTGGCATGGCAACTATTCAATAAAACATTCCATCCACACTTGATATCTGAGGGAAAGACAGAGCTAGCTTTGAATTCTTTAGAATTGTATTTATTGCAGTTCCTTAAGGTTGGTGGGCTGGATGAGTTGTACATTTTGGTGATACAGGTGACTTTGAAATGAATGAAGAAACACTGACACACTGCCACACCTGTTATTCCTCTGATCCTAAAGTACTGAACAAAAGGACTAACACACATCTCCCCTGTATTCAGCAGTAATTAAATACAACTACACTTATTTAGGAAACTGATAACAGTAGAGAAATGTAGTGTCAGCTATCTGAAAAGAGACAGTCCAAGGACTACCTTTTGTTCTTAGAGTTAAAAACACTTCCAAATAAAACTAAAAAGAAAATGCCTTTCAGGGTTATGATATCTTTCCTCCAAGCCTTTGAAACTTGGCAAACATTTCTTGCCAGCTCATCACACTAAGCTCTGTTGTAAACTTACACAAAACTTACACAAGCTTCATTCAGTAGGGAACAAATGGCTCTGTGAGTAAGGTTTTTGATTCTAGGTGTTCCAGCAACATTCCTGGTGAGAGTAGGAAAACATCGAAACTAGATGCCTAAACCTTTCAAATGGCTTGGATCCATGTGATTGATCTTTGTTATAGCTAAGGTTCTCTGGACAGTACTTTGTCCAAGACATCTTTGGTGATGGCAGTGATGGGGAGCTAGCAAGTGAACAGGAGATGGCAAGAGTGAACATTGACATTTTAGGAATCAGTAAACTAAAATGCACTGGAATGGTCGAATTCCTTTCAGATGACCATTGTATCTACTACTGCGGGCAAGAATCCCTTAGAAGAAATGGAGTAGCCCTCATAGTCAACAGAAGTCCAAAATGCAGTACGTGGGTGTGATCTCAAAATGACAGAACGAGCTCTGTTTGTTTCCAAGGCAAACCATTCAATATCACAGTAATCCAAGTCTATGCCCCAAAAACTAATGCCAAAGAAGCTGAAGTTGAATGATTCTATGCAGACCTATAAGACCTTCTAGAACTAACAACCCCAAAAGACGTCCTTTTCATCATAGAGGACTGGAATGCAAAAGTAGGAAGTCAAGAGATATCTGGAGTAAAAGGCAAGTTTGGCCTCGGAGTACAAAATGAAGCAGGGCAAAGGCTAACAGAGTTTTGCCAAGAGAATACACTGGTCATAGCAAACACCCTCTTCCAACAACACAAGAGATGACTCTACACATGGACATCACCAGATGGTCAATACTGAAATCAGACTGATTATATTCTTTGCAGCCAAAGATGGAGAAGTTCTATACAGTCAGCAAAAACAAGACCAGGAGCTGACTGTGGTTTAGAACATGAACTCCTTATTGTAAAATTCAGACTTAAATTGAAGAAAGTAGGGAAAACCACTAAACCATTCAGGTATGACCTAAATCAAATCCCTTATGATCATACAGTGAAAGTGACAAATAGATTCAAGGATTAGATCTGATAGAGTGCCATTGTACAGGAAACACTGTACGGGAAGCAGTGATCAAGACCATCCCCCTAAAAAAGAAATGCAAAAAGGCAAAATGGCTGTCTGAGGAGGCCTTAGAAATAGCTGAGAAAAGAAGAGAATCTAAAGGCAAAGGAAAAAAGGAAAGATATACCCATTTGAATGCAGAGTTCCAAAGAATAGCAAGGAGAGATAAGAAAGCCGTCTTCAGTGATCAGTGCAAAGAAATAGAGGAAAACAGAAGGGGAAAGACTAGAGATTTCTTCAAGATGTCCATATGCCTTTCAAGTCAGGAACAAGACTGACAAGGATATCTGTAGTCACTGTTTTTATTCAGCTTTATTAATGAGATCCTAACCATTTCATTGGGAAAAGAAAAATATAAGGGTTGAAAACATTTTATTTTCACAGAAGGCATGATTGTCTACACAGATAATGTACTAAAATATGTAGACAAATGAGAATAACTAATATAAGGTTGCACAAGGTTTCTGGGTATAGGCTCAATATATAAAAATCAACAGTGAGCCTCTTCAACAGGAAAAATCAAGGAGAAAATGTTATAAAGACAAATTCTAACAACCAACATGGCATCCAATATTGGTATCTCTTTTCCCATGTTTCACTTGTTTCAGGTCTTATGTTTTTGTAAGGTTTGCCCATCTGCCCTCAGTATGTTTGGATCAAGAAGTTTGTTCTTCCTTTCTTCTAGGTCCTCTAACAAGAAATTAACTAATTTAGACCAAATAACAAGTGAAGAGGAGACAGGATCATTGGGAAGAATTTAGAGAATATACCTATCCAGTGGTTTCTCTTACAGGTCCATAGTGACTTTTCTATAGCTACTGCTTCTGTACCAGCTTATTCAAAATTCAGTTTGTTCGTATCTCTTAAGTAAAGGACTTGACAGCTCATTAGAGAATGTACTCCCTCACCTTGAGTGTATTCAAGCAAGAAATCTATCAAGTTACTTTCTTTTTATTAATACAATGGACTACTGCTGCTGCTGCTGCTGCTAAGTCGCTTCAATCGTGTCCGACTCTGTGCGACCCCATAGACGGCAGCCTACCGGGCTCCCCTGTCCCTGAGATTTTCCAGGCAAGAACACTGGAGTGGGTTGCCATTTCCTTCTCCAATGCGGGAAAGTGAAAAGTGAAAGTGAAGTCACTCGGTCGTGTCCGACTCTTCGTGACCCCATGGACTGCAGCCCACCAGGCTCCTCCGTCCATGGGATTCTCCAGGCAAGAGTACTGGAGTGGGTTGCCATTGCCTTCTCCACAATGGACTACTCAGTTCAGTTCAGTTGCTCAGTCGTGTCGGACTCTTTGCCACCACATAAATCACAGCACGCCAGGCCTCCCTGTCCATCCCCAACTCCCGGAGTTTACTCAAACTCATGCCCATCGAGTTGGTGATGCCATCCAGCCATCTCATCCTCTGTCATCCCCTTCTCCTGCCCCCAATCCCTACCAGCATCAGGGTCTTTTCCAGTGAGTCAACTCTTTGCATGAGGTGGCCAAAGTACTGTAGTTTCAGCTTCAGCATCAGTCCTTGCAATGAACACCCAGGACTGATCTCCTTTAGGATGGACTGGTTGGATCTCCTTGCAGTCCAAGGGACTCTCAAGAGTCTTCTCCAACACCACAGTTCAAAAGCATCACTTTTTTGATTTTTCGGCACTCAGCTTTCTTCACAGTCCAACTCTCACATCCATACATGACCACTGGAAAAACCATAGCCTTGACCAGACGGACCTTTGTTGGCAAAGTAATGTCTCTGCTTTTTAATATGCTATCTAGGTTGGTCATCACTTTCCTTCCAAGGAGTGTCTTTCAATTTCATGGTTGCAGTCACCATCGGCAGTGATTTTAGAGCCCAAATAAATAAAGTCTGACACTGTTTCCACTGTCTGCCCATCTATTTCCCATGAGGTGATGGGACCAGATACCATAATCTTAGTTTTCTGAATGTTAAGCTTTAAGCCAACTTTTTCACTCTCCTCTTTCACTTTCATCAAAAGGCTTTTTAGTTCCTTTTCACTTTCTGCCATAAGGGTGGTGTCATCTGCATATCTGAGGTTATTGATATTTCTCCCGGCAGTCTTAATTCCAGCTTGTGCTTCTTCCAGCCCAGCGTTTCTCATGATGTACTCTGCATATAAGTTAAATAAACAGGGTGACAATATACAGCCTTGACGTACTCCTTTTCCTATTTGGAACCAGTTTGTTGTTCCATGTCCAGTTCTAACTGTTGCTTTCTGACCTGCATACAGGTTTCTCAAGAGGCAGGTCAGGTGGTCTGGTATTCCCATCACTTTCAGAATTTTCCACAGTTTATTGTAATCCACACAGTCAAAGGCTTTGGCATAGTCAATAAAGCAGAAGTAGATGTTTTTATGGAACTCTCTTGCTTTTTGATGATCCAGCGGATATTGGCAATTTGATCTCTGGTTCCTCTGCCTTTTCTAAAACCAGCTTGAACATCTGGAAGTTCATGGTTTACGTATTGCTGAAGCCTGGCTTGGAGAATTTTGAGCATTACTAGCATGTGAGATGAGTGCAATTGTGCGGTAGTTTGAGCATTCTTTAGGATTGCCTTTCTTAGGGATTGGAATGAAAACTGACCTTTTCCAGTCCTGTGGCCACTGCTGAGTTTTCCAAATTTGCTGGCATACTGAGTGCAGCACTTTCACAGCATCATCTTTTAGGATTTGAAATAGCTCAACTGGAATTCCATCACATCCACTAGTTTTTTGTAGTGATGCTTTCTAAGGCCCACTTGACTTCCTGTTCCAGGATGTCTGGCTCTAGGTGAGTGGTCACACCATTGTGATTATCTGGGTTGTGAAGATCTTTTTTGTACAGTTCTTCTGTGTATTCTTCCCAACTCTTCTCAATATCTTCTGCTTCTGTTAGGTCCATACCATTTCTATCCTTTATCGAACCCATCTTTGCCTGAAATGTTCCCTTGGTATCTCTAATTTTCTTGAAGAGATCTCTAGTCTTTCTCATTCTGTTGTTTGCCTCTATTTCTTTGCATTGGTCACTGGGGAAGGCTTTCTTATCTCTCCTGGCTATTCTTTGGAACTCTGCATTCAAATGGGAATATCTTTCCTTTTCTCCTTTGCTGTTCGCTTCTCTTCTTTTCACAGCTATTTGTAAGGCCTCCTCAGACAACCATTTTGCCTTTTTGCATTTCTTTTCCACGGGGATGGTCTTGATCCCTTTCTCCTGTACAGTGTCACGAATCTCTGTCTATAGTTCATCAGGCCCTCTGTCTATCAGATCTAGTCCCTGAAATCTATTTCTCACTTCCACTGTATAGTCGTAAGGGATTTGATTTAGGTCATACCTGAATGGTCTAGTGGTTTTCCCTACTTTCTTCAGTTTAAGCCTGAATTTGGCAATAAGGAGTTCATGATCTGAGCCACAGTCAACTCCCGGTCTTGTTTTTGTTGACTACTCACCATATAAACCAAAATAATGCCATTTGCAACAACATGGATGCAACTAGAGATTATCATACAAAGTGAGCTAAGAAAGAGAAAGACATACCATGTGATGTCACTTATATGTGGAATGTAGAGTATGACACAGATGAACCTATCTATAAAATAGAAACAGACTCAAGGACATAGAGATCAGATTTGAGGTTGCCAAGGAGGAGGAGGGGAGAAGGATAGACTTGGAATTTGTGGTTGGTAAATATACACTATTACATGTAGAACTGATCAATAAGAAGGTTCTGCTGTATAGTACAGGGAACTTCCTCCATTCTCCTGAGATAAATCATAATGAAAAGGAATATTTTTTATATATACATATGTATTTATGTAAAACTGAGTTACTTTGCTGTACAGCAGAGATTGGTTCAACATTGTAAATCAATTCTGCTTCAATTTTTAAAAAAGAAAAAACACTTCATGTATATAAAAGAACCCAGATAAAGTATGTTTGCATGTGTATGTGTGTGTATGCTCTCTAAACTTATAATCACTAAGGACAAAAAAACCATGACTTTGAACAAGTATATACCTTAAATGAAAATAAAGGACCAAAACATCTTCTAAAGAATAAGAAGAAAAAGCTTTCCATTTATAACTACTATAATGGAGTGAGTCCCCGATAGGAAAAGTAGAAGCTTTCATAGGAAAAAATATCATTTCTGAAACATGGAAACACTGTCGCACTAACTAAAACACAGCCTTTGAACATAATAGGAATTATCCCACTTTGTTTAATGAAAGGACAAAATTGACTCTATTTTAGTGAGCTCAGAATGTCAGCTACTTTCAAGCACACAAGCTCTATTTCCTTAGTTATTTATGTAATTTATGAATAAATACTAGAATTAGAGTTTATTTGCAAGGTAAATTGCAAAATTTGAATGGAAAAAAAATTCCATTTACATAGTAGCAAAACCCATAATAAGTTCGGAGCTGTACCTAACAAAATGTATGTCTTTTAAAGAAATATTATGAGCTTTTATTGAATTCCATAAACAATGAACAAAATTTAAATAATAGAAGATATATACCATTTAAATTGTTTGGAAGATTCAATATGATACATAAATCAATTCTCCACAAATTAACTTGCAGTTTAGTGCAATTCCAATCAAACTCTCCAACAGATTTTTTTCTAGAACTTGGCAAACTTGCCCTAAATCTATGTGGAAAGAAGGTAAAGATTAGTCAAGAATCTCTACAGAAGAAAAACAATATGAGAGTAGCTCTATAAGATGTTAAGAATTGTTATTCACCCATATTAACAAAAATGTGATATTAGTACAAAGACAGACAAATGTACCAATAGAACAAAATTGAAATTCCAGAAACAAACTCATACATATATGAGAACTTGGTTTATGACAGAGGAGACATTACAAATCAATAGAATAGTCCTGGGAAAATTGGCTATGTAGATGGAAAAAAAAATTCCTACCCTATACTATACAGAAATGGAAACTCAAGATGGATTAATGATATAAATGTTAAAAGCAAGAATTATTTGATCCTGAAAAAGATGAAGAATATCTTAATGATCTCAAAGTAGGGAAAGGTTTCTTAAAAACACAAAATGAAAACTATACAAGATAGATACATTTGCCTTCATTAAAAGTAAAGACTAGTTGATGAAGTATATACCACAAAGAAAATTTAAAATAATGCATCATTATGGGTGCTATGCACCATGGTGGGAGCTATTTTTAGTTCTTATAAATAAGGAAGGATTAACATCTAGAAGGAGACGGGACATTAATATCTAGAGGAGAAGGGACGCCAGATGATGAGATGGTTGGATGGCATCACCGACTTGATGGACATGAGTTTGAGTAAGCTCCGGAGTTGATGATGGACAGGAAAGCCTGGCGTGCTGCAGTCCATGGGGTTGCAATGAGTCGGACACGACTGAGCAACTGAATGGAATATCTAGAAGCTGTACTCTAAAAATCATTATGAGAAAGACAGATATTCATTAGAAAAACGTACAAAGGATATTAGCAGGCATTTTACAGAGGGATAACCTGATTCAACTATGGTGGTGGTGGTGGTTTAGTTGCTCAGTCGTGTCTGACTTTTACGACCCGGAGGACTGTAGCACCTTGGCTCCTCTGTCTATGATTTCCGAACTGCAGTGGCCCTCATCTTGTGGCCCAGCGATCTGGGCCTGCGCGAGGAGGCTGCCAGGACACATTATACACGCCCACACCATACGTCCTGGTATTCTACGTTGCCAGCGCCGCAGCTTCCACTTCTGGGTGTCGTGGCCACCGTCTTGCTTCTGTGGAAACGGCAGGAGTTCACAGCAGGAGTTCAGAAGCGAAAGTTCTGAGCTGTGAGTCTCTGTGAGTGTAGCCGCAGTCATGCCGTCTTTGCCAGTGCGCGTCGCAGTGGTATGCTTGAGCAACCAGAACCGGAGCATGGAGGCGCACAACATCCTCAGCAAAAGAGGATTCAGCGTCCGGTCCTTTGGAACAGGAACAAATGTGATGCTTCCAGGACCAGCACGTGACAGGCCAAACGTCTATGATTTCAGAACCACGTATGAGGAGATGTACAAAGACCTCCTTAGGAAAGACAAAGAATACTATATGCAGATTGGCATTTTTCAGATGCTGGAAAGAAATAAGAATATTAAGCCCAGGCCGGAGAGGTTCCAGGAGTGCACAGATCCGTTTGACCTCATCTTCACCTGTGAAGAGCGAGTGTATGACCAGGTGGTGGAAGATCTGAATTCCAGGGAGCAGGAGACCTGCCAGCCTGTGCATGTGGTCAACGTGGACATCCTGGACACCCACAAGGAGGCCACCCTGGGAGCGTTCCTCATCTACGACCTGTGCCAGTCCATCCAGCTCATGGAGGACATGGAGAACGGGATCGACAAGCTGCTGCAGGAGTTCGAGGGAAAGTACGGCAGGAGCTTCCTGCACACCGTCTGCTTCTACTGAGCCCAGCCTTATGTCCATCCCACCGCTCGCTTGAAGCCATTTTCTTGACTTTCCTTTTGGTAGTACTTTTTGCTTCCTGATACTTGCTTGGATCCTTAGTTATTCTGCCAGTGGACGTTAGCAATATCCAGTAAACGGTACTGTATGCAGTGAGAAGATACGGAAATACCAGATCACAAACAAACGTTTTTCCCGTCCCACTTTACCTTATGAGTACAATCTTGACTGTAGTTGTTTTTTTTTTTTTTTGTTAACCGAAAAAGAGAAAACGGTTGATAGACATTTCCCCCAAGACATCTGCCTCTCACCAAGCGTCTCTTTTCTGGCTTCCCTAATTGCTTAGAATGTAAGAATTCCTGAATAAAGCAACAGGATCAGCTTTTGAAAAGAATTCTGCCACAGATGTGAATGGTCATTAGTAATAATATTAACAAAAGGTATATTGGAGTGGGTTGTAATTTTCTTCTCCAGGGGATCTTCTTGACCCAGGTATCGAACCTGGATCTCCTACATTGCAGGTGGATTCCTTACCGGCTGAGCCACAAATGAGAAAAGGTTCTCAACCTCTCAGGTAATGAGGAAAAGGTAAGTTAAACTCAAAATAACTTTTCACAAGGGTCAAAGTAGCCAACATAAAAAGATGTTGACCCTTGTCTTTCCCAAGGGAGGGTCAAATTAGCAAAAATTAAAAAGCACGATCATGCCAAATGGTCATACCACAGAAAAATGCGGGGGAACTTGAAGTTCTAGTGGGAATATAAATTTATACACCTCCTTTGGAGAGCATTAGCAATATCTAGCAAAGTTGAAGATGTGCATGCCTTATTATGGTCCCAAAGTCCCTCTTCTAGATGTTAACCAGGGAGAAATCCTTGCATGTGTGAGAAGACATAAACCAGAATGTGTATTGCTCTATCAAAAGTGAATGGCCAGATATGAGAATGAATTAGTATTATCAGTGGCACTTTGAATGATTGAATGGTATCCACCCATTCATCAATAAAGATGAATCTGGAAAATAGTGTTGCATGTACAAAGTGATTTGGAAAAGGATGTGTGCTACATCTGTGCAAAAGAATAGGGAAGTGGACATTGCCATGCCAAAGGGTTTCTTGGGACCTTTGGGTAGTGGGCCACACATAGTCCAGAAGGTTCCCCTGAGGAGATGGTTGGAAAAGTTAAGTCCTATCTTCTGGAGTTTGACAAATCTGAAGTAGTGGAGCAGGCAGACCCT
This sequence comes from Cervus canadensis, assembly GCF_019320065.1. Classification (NCBI taxonomy): domain Eukaryota; kingdom Metazoa; phylum Chordata; class Mammalia; order Artiodactyla; family Cervidae; genus Cervus; species Cervus canadensis. The sequence goes on from NC_057419.1 coordinate 110,703,509, forward strand.
CCTGGACAATTTCACTTAAAATATTCTCTAAGTTATTGTTCTTACCCTTGAAGAAATCTTCCTTTACCTTATAGAAAAGCCTGGTGTCATACCATCCATTATTGTGGCAGTGACTCAGGTATGCAGTGTGGTGGCTCTCTGCTGGGAAGAGTAGAAGGGTCAGGTGACTCAGGATTTTAGATGAAGAGGCTAAGTTTATCACGGAAACTGTGTAGTTTTCTTCCCTCTCTTTATGCATCACTGAAAACTGAAAGGGTTCAGTGATTATTTTTTTAATCACCTAACTTTGGGTTGGTTTTTGTGCAAGATTAAAAAGTCTTTCCTTAAATATTCAGCAGAATTTTCAGACCTTGGCTGTATTAATAATGAAAGTGATGCTTAGATGCTTAAAATACTTTCTCCCCTCCTCATTTCCCGTTTTTTTTTTCCCCCTCTCTTAGAACATAAAAGATGAAGGCAGTTCTGAAGAGTAACTTTTCAGTTGATTAATCCTCTTGAACTCAGTATAGCTTTCAAAGGGAGAAAGGGCCACCAGCATAGATCAAATCAGGACCTCATCTCATGTGGCTACCCAGGTTCCTGTTGCCATAGTTTAGGTGGTAGGATTCATGGGTCCTGGTGTTTGATCTAAAATCCTCTCTGCATGTATGATAGGATGTGACTGAACAGTGTATTTCTTTGAATCTTTCTGTCCATTCTGGGAACCTGCAATTACATACATTTGTTGAGATACAGCATGGTGCTAATTATAGAAACTCACTTTTTTCATCTCATTTTGGTATACTTTGCACATTATATGAGTGTGTATGCATACTCTTTTAATATCACTAGACGAATGCTCAAATCAGCAAATAATAGAGGAGTTTGGACCCAGTCCACTATTTAAGAAAAGACATTTTCATCATTTATATGAACAGATCCATGGTTGGAGTTTTAAAACTCTCTATAAGCGTCAAAAAGATTTTCTTTTCCATTTATTTTTATTAGTTGGAGGCTATTTACTGTACAATATTGTAGTGGTTTTTGTCATACATTGACATGAATCAGCCATGGATTTACATGTATTCCCCATCCCGATCCCCCCTCCCACCTCCCTCTCCACCCGATTCCTCTGGGTCTTCCCAGTGCACCAGGCCCGAGCACTTGTCTCATGCATCTCACCTGGGCTGGTGATCTGTTTCACCATAGATAATATACATGCTGTTCTTTTGAAACATCCCACCCTCACCTTCTCCCACAGAGTTCAAAAGTCTGTTCTGTACATCTGTGTCTCTTTTTCTGTTTTGCATATAGGGTTATCGTTACCATCTTTCTAAATTCCATGTATATGTGTTAGTATACTGTTGGTCTTTATCTTTCTGGCTTACCTCACTCTGTATAATGGGCTCCAGTTTCATCCATCTCATTAGAACTGATTCAAATGAATCTTTTTAATGGCTGAGTAATATTCCATGGTGTATATGTACCACAGCTTCCTTATCCATTTGTCTGCTGATGGGCATCTAGGTTGCTTCCATGTCCTGGCTATTATAAACAGTGCTGCGATGAACATTGGGGTGCACGTGTCTCTTTCAGATCTGGTTCCTCAGTGTGTATGCCCAGGAGTGGGATTGCTGGGTCATATGGCAGTTCTATTTCCAGTTTTTTAAGAAATCTCCACACTGTTTCCATAGCGGCTGTACTAGTTTGCATTCCCACCAACAGTGTAAGAGGGTTCCCTTTTCTCCACACCCTCTCCAGCATTTATTGCTTGTAGACTTTTGGATAGCAGCCATCCTGACTGGCGTGTAATGGTACCTCATTGTGGTTTTGATTTGCATTTCTCTGATAATGAGTGATGTTGAGCATCTTTTCATGTGTGTGTTAGCCATCTGTATGTCTTCTTTGGAGAAATGTCTGTTTAGTTCTTTGGCCCATTTTTTGATTGGGTCATTTATTTTTCTGGAATTGAGCTGCAGGAGTTGCTTGTATATTTTTGAGATTAATCCTTTGTCTGTTTGCTTCGTTTGCTGTTATTTTCTCCCAATCTGAGGGCTGTCTTTTCACCTTGCTTATAGTTTTCCTTTGTAGTGGCAAAAGCTTTTAAGTTTCATTAGGTCCCATTTGTTTATTTTTGCTTTTATTTCCAATATTCTGGGAGGTGGGTCATAGAGGATCCTGCTGTGATTCATGTCGGAGAGTGTTTTGCCTATGTTCTCCTCTAGAAGTTTTATAGTTTCTGGTCTTACATTTAGATCTTTAATCCATTTTGATTTTAGATGCAATTCTAGAATTCTCAATCACCTTAGTGATGTTCTTCATGAAATTCCACGAGGGCATGGGCTTTGTCTGTCTTGTTCACTGTGGTAGGGCCCAGTGCAATGCCAGGCACATGGTAGGACTTCAGTATTTTTTAAATGAATGGGTGGATAGATAGATGGATGGATAGGTTAATGGATGGTTGAAGAGAAGAAAGGGAGGAAGGAGAGAGGATGGTAGAAATCTGTTTTGAGAAGGACTTCCATGAGGAAGGTGTTCACTTTGCCGGAACACTGACTTTTATATTTAAAATGTCTGACCTCTTACTTCAGATACCCAGAGTGGCAGCCACAGGATACATGCTATTTATGATTTTGAAAATGTTTGAAGCCCATTCCAGGGAGTAAGAGAAGAAGAGCACAGCAAAGCTGCCCTGCTCCTTTTTTGGCTTTAAGTTCAAACATAGCATTCAAGATGATACAGGTATTTGATTGTGTAGAGTTAATATTCCCCCAGAAGGTAGAAACAGATGAAGTATAAATAGCTTCTTTAAATTTTTTTTAGGAAACTAATTTAGGAGAATGGCTTCATACAGAAAAGTGCACAAATCCAAAATGAACAGCTCAGTAAATGTTTACAAATTGAACAGACTGTTGTAACTAGCACCCAGATCAAGAAAGACAACATTACAAGCGCTCTAGAGGTCATTCTTCTGCCCTGTTTCAGAGTATACTCCTCACTACCTGGGTAACCACTGTAATTTCAAACACCATAGATTGGATTTTCCTATGCCAGATATATGTGTGAATGGCTTATTTAGCTGACTGTGATGTTTTCAAGGTTCATTCATGTTGTTGCATATATCAATTCTCATTTATTCTTATTGCTGACTAACATTCCACTGTGTTGTATTTCTGTAAGATTACAAAAAAATCAGAATGAACTTTTTGGCCAACCCAGTATGTATACACCGATTCGGATGTATGTTTTTACTTCTTGGCTATTGTAAACAAAGTTCCTATGAACATTTGGGTACGAGCTTTTGTGTGGACATATATTTTCAGTTCTCTTGGGTGGATGCCTAGTACTTGCATTGCTGGGCCCTGTGGTAACTGCAGGCTTAACTTTTTGATCAACTGCCAAACTTTTCAAAGTGGCTACTCCATTTTATGTTCCTGTCAGTAGTTGGTAAGAATTCTATCTGCTCCAGATCCTTCCCAACCCTTGGTATAGTCAGTCTTAATTTTTAGCTATCCTGATGGGAAATCTATGTTTTCTTCTCCATAGGTTTTGATGCCTTGTTATACTCAGAACATAATTTGAAAGCTGACTTCTATAGATTACCTAATCTTTAGGTCATTTCTTATCAAAGGCATTAATTAGAACAACTAACCTTTCCCTCTCTTTTCTGAAATATGTGGAAAAAGCCTTCAAGGTTTAGCTCAGTTGCTTCTTCTACCAGAAAGCCTTTCCTGAGTCCTCTTCACCCAATCTATATGTGTTGACTTCCCTCTGAAGGCTCATTTCCTTTTTGTGTCTTTCAACAGAGCCCCAACACAAAGTAGGTGCCTAAATATACCTTTGTTGAGTGACCCTATTGTACTACTAGACTCTATTCTACTGTGTTGGCCAAGAAGTTAATTTTGAACTTGGCCAAATGAACTTCTTGGCCAACCCAACACATCCAATTATCTTTGCGCCAAAGTTCTAGAAGGAACTTAGATGTCATCTGCCCAATCTTATCACTTTATTGGTAAGAATCTTGAAACTCGAAAGATGAATGGGCATAGCCCGACAACCAGAGCCTAGTGGGCATGTCTCCTGACTCCTGTTCCAGGGTGCTTTCTACCTATTCAGACAAGCTTCTTCCTGCATCTTTGCTTCCCCTCTGCCGTTAATTCTCAGAGACAGAAAATTTCCAGGGCTTAAATTGAAAGTCAAAGAAACAAACCTCTTACGATCATGGAAACTGCATTATCCAGCACTGAAAACTACCATCAGTTAAACCAGAGAAAGGAAACTTGAAGTGACTTTTCAGCAAATACAGTTTTTAATGATACACATATAATATCTTGTTTTGTTTTATACTCTGATCATGATTAAGAATTTCAAATAGCTCAGGAAGAATTAAGAAGATTTACACCCACATTATTACTCATAACCACTTAGAGCAAAGAAAGAAATCTTTTTAAAAGATGTTTATTGCTTTCATACCAAATGAGAATCTGAATTAAAATGATTCCCAGCACAGTCTTTTGGGTTGAAAGTACATTCAGCAGTTTTCAGAATCCCTTGTAATAACAACAATGCTCTGTAATTTCATGGAGTTTGTAGTTCTTCAAAGGAGGTTAGGGGAAGATGCTGTGAACATGAACTTCCTGATCCCCGTCATGCCGTGAATGCCCTGGGCCAATCTTGTTATCACCTGCTCCTCAGATGGAGAGTTTAACACTCTGCCTGGCTGTCCAGGTTTCAAGATTTGACCCCATGGTTCGCTGCGAATTTACTTCAAATATAAGAACCTTGGTTCTTCAGTAATTATCTGACCCTCAGTTCCTGGGCTGTAAAATGTGATGATCTTGTACCCATTTCAGAGAAATAATGTATGGCAAGCACCTTGTTCTTAGTAGATCTTCCTCGTATGGTAGCTACTGTTAGATCTCTGCTGGAGAAGGCTGTGGACTAGGAAAAGAGGGCTTTGTGGATTCCCTAACCCAAAATATCCCAAACCATTCATTCACTTATTTTTTGAGAATAGATTGACAGCTTCCTATTTCTGTAGTGGGGGTGAGGGGCATGCAAATAAAATTCCCACATTTAAGCATGTCACATTCTGTATTGTTTTTAGCTCATTGGTTTCTGTAAATGACAGTTATTACCAGTGTTAAGCTCTAACATACTAAAGGCTAACAATGTTGGAAAGAATATTTCAATCAAAAAACCAGTATATCACACATCATAAAAAGATAAGAACTGATGGATGAGCTAAAGTATCTCCTGTCTAAGTAAATGGTAGAAATAAGCTTCAGGGACTTATGATTTATACTAGCTCCTGGATCTGGAAGACCTCATTGCTCGATTAATGGTCTAAAACAGGCAAAAAAATATGTTTTTCTTTTTTTAAGCCAGGAACACTTTCAGAATGGGTCTGAAATCAGTCATGTGCTTAATCTGGAACTCTCAGAAACCAGTGCTAACTTCTGTTTTCTGGAGCAAATGCAGAGCAAGAGAAGCTGCGAGGAAGGCTGCAAGGGCTGGAACATGCCCTTTGACCCAGAGTCAGGAGACCTGGCCTCTTACTTCAGATCAGTCACTGCTTTAGACTGGGACCCTGCACTTGTCACCTTGATGTTGTGAGCTTCAGTTAATCTCATCTGGAAACTCTCTATCCAGGCAAAACTCTTAATTATAAACTACATCCTGTAGATTTATAGGATTCCACAGAGGTGCTTCAGGGATCACCGAAGGAGGCATTCTGAGATCTTAGTTCTCACCCCTAAGCCAAATATACAGAAGATCACTTCTCAGGGTTGCATTTGAATAAAGGGTTCCATTCGAAGTCCTGAGTAAAGCTGCAGGTGAAGTGATCCTCAGAGTTCTTTGGTTCTAAGTAACCAACGTGGTTCTGAGTAACCAAAGTGGACATCTCATTTTAAAATTACTGATACGTTAGCCAGCCCTTAGCCTACAATGATGGTGGCAATAGATTTACCTACTGTACTACCCAGGTACATCCCAGACCTAGATTGTTTGATTTTGTGATGATTCAGAATCATCACAGGAAGGTTGAATTAAGACAGTGTCGTCTTACTCTTACTCATTTTTATCTCTATGTAGTATATTTCATGGGGCTCTAAGTATACTTAATAGGTCTCTGATAACTAGAATGTTCAATTGATCCATCAGTGCCATTCCTCAGTTATGCTGACCATCAGTAAGTTTATTGAAGCAGACAGTGAACAATTTGAATTTGGGGCAGTGTTTCTCACACTTACATAGATGATGTCATGAGGAAGAGCCAGCAACAAGCCGTGTGTGTGAGTGTTGGTCAATTTTTTTTTTATAGACGTATAGTAAAGGCTGATGTATTTGAGGCATCGAGTTATTTCAGGCAGCCTGCATTCACTGTGACTGAAAATGGTTCTTTGGAGCAATTCTATTTCCAAGTGACTAAAAAACACAGGCATGAAAGCAGAAATCTAGATTCTGTCAGGATATACCCAGCCTCTCCAAGAAAATAAACTGGAGGTGTATTGCACATTCCAGCTTTAAATCTGGCCTCTCTCTGAGTGACAGTGGTGCTATTAATGTCCTTTTACTTTGGGGAGAGAACTTCGTGGCACTATTGATGCTTTTATGTGCATTTCTCCGTTTATTTTCAGCGTGTTTATCCATTTACCTCTTCATTCCTTCATTTTTGCTTCACCTTCTTCCTCTCGAGGCTGCAGTGCTTTTGCAGAAATTTGACTGCATCCATGGATTCTTGCAATCTGAAATAACTGACAGGGTGCCTGTTGCTACAGAGCCAAGTTCTGTGGTAGACACTGCTGTAATACAGTGATGATGAGCTGCTTTTGTTAGTATGTTACTGCATTTTGTAGGGTTATGTTTTGAGGGATTTTCACTCTAGGTGAGGCACTTGTTTAAGATTAGTGAAAGAATCAGTGATTGAATCCAAGATGGAGGTTGGGGAGAAGACTTGAAGGGCATGGGTCCTCCTTTTTTTTTTTTCCATTTATTTTTATTAGTTGGAGGCTAATTATTTTACGATATTGTAGTGATTTTTGCCATACATTGACATGAATCAGCCATGGATTTACATGTGTTCCCCATGTAACAGCTATCTTACTCAAACTCTTCCAGAAAATTGAAGAAGAAGGTAAACTTCCAGACTCATTCTATGAGGCCACCATCACCCTAATTCCAAAACCAGACAAAGATGCCACAAAAAAAGAAAACTACAGGCCAATATCACTGATGAACATAGATGCAAAAATCCTTAACAAAATTCTAGCAAACAGAATCCAACAACATATTAAAAAAATCATACATCATGACCAAGTGGGCTTTATCCCAGGAATGCAAGGATTCTTTAATATCCGCAAATCAATCAATGTAATACACCACATTAACAAATTGAAAGATAAAAACCATATGATTATCTCAATAGATGCAGAGAAAGCCTTTGACAAAATTCAACACTCATTTATGATTAAAACTCTCCAAAAAGCAGGAATAGAAGGAACATACCTCAACATAATAAAAGCTATATATGACAAACCCACAGCGAGCATCACCCTCAATGGTGAAAAATTGAAAGCATTTCCCCTGAAATCAGGAACAAGACAAGGGTGCCCACTCTCACCACTACTATTCAACATAGTTTTGGAAGTTTTGGCCACAGCAATCAGAGCAGAAAAAGAAGTAAAAGGAATCTAGATAGGAAAAGAAGTGAAACTCTCGCTGTTTGCAGATGACATGATCCTCTACATAGAAAACCCTAAAGACTCTCCCAGAAAATTACTAGAGCTAATCAACGAATATAGTAAAGTTGCCGGATGTAAAATTAACACACAGAAATCCCTTGCATTCCTATACACTAACAATGAGAAAACAGAAAGAGAAATTAAGGAAACAATACCATTCACCATTGCAACAAAAAGAATAAAATACTTAGGAGTACATCTACTTAAAGAAACAAAAGACCTATACATAGAAAACTATAAAACACTGATGAAAGAAATCAAAGAGGACACAAACAGATGGAGAAATATACCGTGTTCATGGATGGGGCATGGGTCCTCTTAAGTCATTCTTTGGCACGTCTAATCTTCCTATATCTCGTTGATTTGTTCACATATATCTCTTCCTTATTAAAGTGATTGCTGTGAGAGCAGGGTTTGGACTCTTGTGGGATTTCTGGGGTTTAGCACACTGCCTATAGAATTGGCTATGTGCATTATATTCAGTGCATGAGAGAAGGAGATTAGAGCCATAAATTGGGAGGGACTGTCCTAGAAAAGCAAAATGTGGTGAAGATATAGTGCTATGTATTGTTTGGTATTTTCATTGATCTCAAGGATGAGGAAAATTTTAATGATTGAGCTTTGAACTGCAAGAGGTAAAGATTTGACTCTCTCCCAAATATTCATTCCAGTCTTACTCCAAAGGTAGCCTAGATTGTTTTCCTGACGACCCAGTACACAAATGCACTTATCCCAGAAATCAGAAGAAATGCCATGGGATTCCAAAACTTACTGCCATCTGTGCCACAAATGACTGAATTATGAGAAGTTGTTTAGTCAGCAGATAGAAATAGCATCTGCATAGGCAGACAACAAACTCAGATGTCTTTCCTCTGAGATCCAGCTGCCATTCTGACTGATGGCAAGCTCCCAGCCCCTCAAATCCTAGAATTGCAGAGCAGAGGCACTCTACCTGAGTCAGAGACTAGAAAATGTAGGGGTTGCACCTAAGCCACTTTTTTGACACTCCTAAACAAATAGATTCATTTTAATTCATTTGTCTCTTGGACTCAGGTTGACAGATGGGTAGAGAAGTGAGAGAGAAGTATGAGTGACACTTTAAAAAATTGAGTTTATTCCAAGAATGCAAGGCTGGTTCAACAATTGAAAATCTATCAGTGTGACAGATTTGAAGCAGAAAAACCATGTCATTGATAAATACAGAAAAAAAGAAAGTACTTTTGAGTTTTAAAAATCATGAATGAATGCTCAATTTTAAGTAAAACAAAAATAGAAAGCTACTTCTTTACCATGATGTAGTATATTTATTATAAACCAATAATAAACATCATGATAAATGGAGAAATACAAATGGCATTTCCATCAAAAACAGGAACAAGACAGGGATTCCTACATCATTGCTACTATTCAACATTGTTTTACAGATAATCATAGTATTATATATCAAGGAAAAGAAATTAGCTTTATAGATAGGAAAAGTGACAATTATTTGAATACAATATCAGTAGATATCTATGAAAACCAGACGACTAGAGGATAAAATCTCTAGAATGAACAAGAATTTAATATGGTGATTTGATGCAACATAACTATAAAAATCAATTGGTTTTTACTTACAATAGCACCAATTTAGATTGAAATAAGACAAAATGCAATTTACAATAAGATGTAACTAAATCATCTAGGAACAAAATTAGAAAGATTCAATCTATGTGAAAAGCTATAACATTTTATGTAATGGCAGAATGCAATATCTGTTCAAGGCGAGAGATATACCATGCCCCTGTATGGAAAAAATTATTATCTTAAATACTTAGGATTTTTTTTAACTTGAGGTGATGATTCTGGAATTCATGTGGAAGAATAAATATGCTAGCATTGATAAGGAAATCTTGTAGGAAAAAAAGTGTGAGGGGAAAATTCTCATGTCAGAAAAGAACAAATCAGTATGATATTGACCCAAATTGGACAAAGAAATGAACAGATCAGAGTGGAAGTTATAGATACAAGAAAATATGTGTGTGCATGTGCCAGGTTGCTTCAGTCGTTCCTGACTCTTTGTGACCCCGTGGACTGTAGCCTGCCAGGTTCCTCTGTCCATGGGATTCTCCAGTCAAGAATACTGGAGTGAGTTGCCATTTTCTTCAGGGGATCTTTCCGACCCAGAGATCAAACCCACGTCTCTTAAGTCTCCTGCATTGGCAGGTGGGTTCTTTACCACAAGTTATATATGGGAGCCTGCTAATGCTAAAGGACTTAGTGAAGTCAAAAGGAAAGACTGGCTTTTTGTTTTTATTTTTTTTCCATTTATTTTTATTAGTTGGAGGCTAATTACTTTACAATATTGTAATGGTTTTTGCCATACTGTTTTTATTTTTTATTAAAAAAAGTCTTAATTATTTTGTAATTTAGGAAGATAAAGTTTACATCCCATACAGTTCACCCATTTAAAGTATACAGTGGTGGTTTTGTTAATAAGTATATATAGAGAGTTCTGCTACCACCATCACAGTCAAGTTTAGAACAAGAAACCCCATACCCCTTAGCAATAGCTCTCATTTCTTCCCAACCTGCACCCCCCCCATTTAGATAACCACTATTCTACTTTGTATATCTTACTGATTTGCATTTTCTAGACATTTCATTCCTATGAATGAAATAATATAATTTTTTGTGACTGCCTTCACTTAATGTTTTCAAGGTTTATTCACATGGTAGTATATATCAGTACTTCATTCCATTTTATGATTAAATATTACTCCATTTTATGGATACGTCACATAATTTTTCTCTTCAATAGTTGATGAACATTTGGGTTATTTCCACTTTGGTGCAACTGTGAATAATGCTGCTGTGTATGTTGGTGTAGAAGTGTTTTGTTTGGACGTAAGACGTTCTTATCCCGCTTGAGTAGGTCAGTTCAGTTCAGTCACCCAGTCATGGCCGACTCTCTGTGACACTATGGTCTGCAGCACACCAGGCCTCCCTGTCCGTCGCCAACTCCCGGGGTTTACTCAAACTCATGTCCATTGAGTCGGTGATGCCATCCAGCCATCTCATCCTCTGTCAACCCCTTCTCTACCTGCCTTCAACCTTTCCCAGTATCAGGGTCTTTTCCAATGAGTCAGCTCTTCACATCAGGTGGCCAAACTACTGGAGTTTCAGCTTCAGCATCAGTCCTTCCAATGAATATTCAGGACTGATTTCCTTTAGGATGAACTGGTTGGATCTCCTTGCAGTCCAAGGGACCCTCAAGAGTCTTCTCCAACACCACAATTCAAAAGCATAAATTCTTTGGTGCTCAGCTTTCTTTATAGTCCAACTGCTCACATCCATATATGACTACTGGAAAAGCCATAGCTTTGACTAGATGGATCTTTGTTGGCAAAGTAACGTCTCTACTTTTTAATATGCTGTCTAGGTTGGTCATCACTTTTCTTCCAAGGAGCAAGCATCTTTTAATTTCGTGGTTGCAGTCACCATCTGCAGTGGTTTTGGAGCCCAAAAAATTAAAGTCAGCCACTGTTTCCAATGTTTCCCCATCTATTTACCATGAAGTGATGAGACCAGATGCCATGATCTTAGTTGTCTGAATGTTGAGTTTTAAGCCAACTTTTTCACTCTCCTCTATCACTTTCTTCAAGGGACTCTTTAGTTCTTCTTTGCTTTCTGCCATAAGGGTGGTGTCATCTGCGTATCTGAGGTTATTGATATTTCTGTCTGCAATCTTGATTCCAGCTTGTGCTTCTTCCAGCCTAGCATTTCTCATGATGTACTCTGCATATAGGTTAAATAAGCACGGTGACAATATACAATCTTGATGTACTCCTTTCCCTATTTGGAACCAGTCAGTTGTTCCATGCCCAGGTCTAACTGTTGCTTCCTGACCTCCATGCACGTTTCTCAAGAGGCAGGTTAGGTGGTCTAGTATTTCCATCTCTTTCAGAATTTTCCACAGTTTGTTGTGATCCACACAGTCAAAGGCTTTGGCATAGTCAATAAAGCAGAAATAGATGTTTTTCTGGAACTCTCTTACCTTTTTGATGATCCAGCAGATGTTGGCTATTTGATCTCTGGTTCCTCTGCCTTTTCTAAAACTAGCTTGAGCATCTGAAATTTCACGGTTCACGTACTGTTGAAGCCTGCCTTGGAGAATTTTGAGCATTACTTTACTAGCATATGAGATGAGTGCAATTGTGTGGTCGTTCAAGCATTCTTTGGCATTGCCTTTCTTTGGGATTGGAATGATAACTGACCTTTTCCAGTCCCGTGGCCACTGCTGAGTTTTCCAAATTTGCTGGCATATTGAGTGCAGCACATTCACAGCATCATCTTTTAGGATTTGAAATAAGCTCAACTGGAATTCCATCACCTCCACTAGCTTTGTTGGTAGTGATGCTTCCTAAGGCCCACTTGACTTTGCATTCCAGGATATCTGGCTCTAGGTTGGTGATCACACCATTGTGATTATCTGGGTCATGAAGATTTTTTTGTGCAGTATTTCTTTGTATTCTTGCCACCTCTTCTTAGTATCTTCTGCTTCTTTTGGGTCCATACCACTTCTGTCCTTTATTGTGCCAAATTGTGAGGTTATATGGTAACTCTGACTAACTTTTTGAGGAACTGCCTTGTGTATAGCCTTTTAATTTTTGTGGTTGTTAGTAATCATGTATGTTCAATGACATTAACTTTTTTTCTTTTAAGAATCTCAGAATAGTTTATTTCCTTCCTATTTGTAACCTTTTCTTTTTAAAAATTATTTGTCCAGCTTTATTGAGATATAATTGACATACAGCACTATATGAGTTTAAAGTGTGCAGCATAATGATTTAACTTACATACAAATTTTTAAATATATGGTGTTAGAAGAAAATAAAAAGTAGAACCTCTTCACAGCTACAGAGATACATTCTAGATGTACTAAAGGTGAAATGTAAAGAGAAGACTACTGAAGTATTAAAAAGCAGTGTAAGAAAATATGTATATGACTTTTGGGTGATGCTCCTTCTCTTTAAAGACAAAACAACTTTACAGACTTTATTACATAAAAATGATCTCTTGGGAGAAAATATTTGCATATTTCTGGCAGGAAACTTTGATATTGCTAATACACAATATATGCCCATATTCATAACAAAAAGAAACTACCTAATGGATACATAAACAGAGGATTTGAACCAGTAATTTAAAGGAGAAAGTACAGATTTGTTGAAGCATTTATTTGGAATTTTAAAAAACTGAAAGGAATCTGAGTGAACATCCATAGGGAAAACGCAAAACTGAACAGGTTCTCAATTTTGCTAATCATCAGGTAATACCACATTAAAACTTGTCATTTTATTTGACACTAGTCCAAATAAAACAGATCAATAACTGACATTTTCCAAGTGTGTGGGGCAAAAGTACTCCCCTGCTGTCCTGCTGGGGGTGCAACTGACTGTAACTTATTGAGAGAAGAACGTGGCAGTATTTATTAGCATATAAATGTGGATACTCTTTGATCCAGCAATCCCATTTCTAGAATTTATCTGATGGGTGAAAGGTCATTCCATAAGTATATATTTACAGGAAAATTTGTAGAAGCATTTACATGTCCTTCTACAAGTGAATAGTTGAATAAATTGTGATAGTTCTCTCCTTTGGAGTAATATGCTTCTAGATAAAGAATTCTATAGACCTGTCTTGCTATCTATAAACTTGAAAGACTGTCACTGTATATAATTAAATAAAACAAGCTAATTTTACAGTTGCATATATAGCATGATCCCATTTGTTTAAAAAGCAAGCCTAGTGGGAGGGGGGATCAGGATGTGGAATACGTGTAAATCTATTGCTGATTCATGTCAATGTATGACAAAACCCACTGGAAAAAAAAATAATAATAATAAAAAAAAATAAAAATACTGATGAGAAAAAAAAAATAAAAATAAAAAAATAAAAAGCAAGCCTAAAAAAAAAGCAAGCCTAAATATGGGCATGTATAATCTTGTTTGTTTATATGGAAAAATAAACAGAAAACTGTTGATGGTGGTCACATCAGGGCCTGGTATTAGGTGAGTCAGGGGAATGTTGTCATGCTGACTTAGTTACTTTCGTATTACCAGAGAACAGTGAGCCAAAGAGATGAATTATTTCATTAAAGCTAAAAAACCTTGAAAAGTAAATAATGCCCATTCAAGGACATTGAAATGCAATTCCATTAAAGAGAATGTAAACTAATACGCACAAAGCATGTAGTGTATAAAGATCTGTGAATACATTTTCTAATTCAAACCTCTAACTGATCTTAGATAAGAGGATGCTGTATCTCCATGTTACAGGTGAGAAAACTGAAGCTCCATGAGTTTGACTAAGTTGCTTGATGTCATGCAGCCCATCAGTGGCAGAACTGACATTTGAAACCCAGTTCTGATGGGCTCAAAAATTAGTGTTAAACCCTGCACTATCTAGAACCTGGGAAGATGTGTTAAAAGTGATGAGTTCTTGGATCATTAAGAAAATATACCCAGACATTGTTAGCATAACGATGATGTATGTGCATTATAGTTCAAAGAGGAATTTGAGTATCCAGGGAATCCAGTCTCTTGATTCCATCTTGAACACACACGCCTTTCAGATCTCATGAAGTGGATACATGAGCAACTTGAATGACTGAAGTAAGAGAATGCTGATTGAGAGCTTTGCATTCACATTGGCCTGGTATCTTGTGGCAGACGAGTTTCCTTCCTTGCTGTATTCTCTGAACAGATGTTCAGCCTTTCTTTGTAGACCTGGAAGGATGAGCAGTAGTGGAGGGGGTGCTTCTAGCCCCGTCTCTATCTTTAATCCTCTGCTGTTCAATCTTGAATTGGATGAGGTCATAGGAACCACACTTGTCAGGTTTTTCAGTTCTGTTGATGGAGACGAGGGATGCCAGTAAACAACTTACCATTATTTCCAAGTAAAGAATTAGTTGAGAAATAAAATTCAAAAGGCAGACAGGTGGAGGCAGAATGCTAGCAATATTACCCATAAAGCTGATGGGAGAAACTGGCTTTAGATCTATTACTGAGAAGTGTTTGCTAGCAGTTGTACCTCCACCCGACTCCCTTAGAGTCCTCATGTCGAGACACTGGGACAGCAAACCTGAAGGAAAAGTTAGGCCCATTGGATAACCCTAACCCTACATTTACCCAGGATGCTGATTCTGAGCAGAAAGGTACAGAAAAGACTGAATCTCTAGTACTTAAGCACTTTGAAAGAATTTTGGCAAAATATACATGACATAAATTTTATCTTTTAAAACATTTTAAAGTGTACAATTCATAGTGTCGTGCAACTATCCATCTCTGTCAGTTCCAAAATATTTTTATCACCCCAAAAGGAAACCTCATACCCATTAAGCCAGTACCCCCTCATTCCTTCCTTCCAACTCCTGGCATCCACTAATCTATTTTCTTTCTATGAATTTGCCTGTTCTGGCAATTTGAGGAGTCATACAATATGGTGCTCTCTGTCTGGCTTCTTTGATTTAGCATGATGTTTTCAAGGATTCACTTGTGTTGTAGCATGTATTGCTATTTCATCGCTTTCCATGGCTGAAAAATTTGCCAGTGTATAGACATACTACATGCTTCCTGGGTAGCTCAGCTGGTAAAGAATCCAACTGCAATGGAGGAGACCCTGGTTTGATTCCTGGGTCAGAAAGATACCCTGGAGAAGAAAATGGCACTTTCCATTTATGTTTCCAAGAATACCGCTCCAGTATTCTTGCCTGGAGAATCCCCATGGACAGAGGAGCCTGGCGGGCTACAGTCTATGGGGTCGTGAAGAGTCGGACACGACTGAGTGACTAAGGACAGCACAACACAGACATACTACATTTGGTTATTCATTTAGCCATTGATGGAGATTTGGGTTATTTCCACCTTTTGGCTATTGTGAATAGTGCTGCTATGATCTTTTATTTTCAAGAATTAGTTTGAATACATGCTCTTGATTCTTTGGGGGTAGATTACCAGAGAGTGGAATCTCTGATGATATGGCAATTTTATGTTTAACTTGTTGAGAATCCCCCAAACTGTTTTCTACACTTGTGGCTTTTCAATATAAACGAGCTCTTCCTGACTACGCAGGGTAGCCCAATGCATGTACACTACCACTTAGGTAGCTTACTCCTCTTTTTAGAGTAGGGTAAATCACAGGTGGGTAACAGCCAGGGCTATTACTCCAGCTGAAGTCCCTTCATGTATACACATCAGATGGGGGAATGTATCACACATCCCCAAAGATGACACACATCTGAGAGGAATAACTGACACAAGCTAATTGAGGACCAGGGAGTAATGTGCCAGGGAGTGTGACAAGCGTTGTAAAGATACAGAATCAAGGAAAATTTTCAGTCCTCCATAGGCTCAGATTGTAAAAGCTGCATGTAGATGTTTAGAAATGAAATAATGCACTAATCGGAATCTGTAATACATTAATAAAATTTAATTGTCTGAAATTCAGATTTAACATTATAATGGTGATGTCTTTCAACGATAAGTGAACTCACTCTTTCATTACATCAGTTCATAAAGTATTTAAAGGGCCATGTCTAAAAAATTCGGTTGAGATGAGCACTGCACAAAATTGAATAAATTACAGTGGATCATCTATCTATTAAAAATAATGTTTAAGAAACCAAACGGAATCATTAGCTGTACTTTATTATTAAAATCAAATATTTTTACATATGTAGATGTTAGTAGGTAGGTGACATACACTGCAGTAATTATATTTGACAGTTTCAGTTTACAGTTGAGAATTGACCATCATTGTGTAATATATGCATGGTTCCATCCCTAAACTCCCAAGTTCAGGTACCAACAATGAGCTGATTATATCTTCACTGACTGCACTGTATCACTGCCTGGGATATTTATAGGACCATAGCTGTCCATCCTTGGAATGCCTTGTGGCCCAAATGACTCATTTGTTATGGATCTGCCTCCACATACCCAAACCTGTGTTCTGCATGATTGGTTGCCACATTATTATGTACCACAGAGAGTATCCATCTCTTGCTAAGAATAACAGCACTTTTATATAGATAGAGCATAGCTCAGGCTTTTCAAATGGAAACAGACACAGGTAAGAGTGTTTACATTATCTCTGTGTATAAATTTCATTTAAACTCTTAGGTACTATAGACGTGCCCATTCTTCTAGCTAATGGCTAAATGCCCAGCATGATCGAATACTATGATGGAATATTCTGATAGATCAGCAGTTTTACTCATGTGCTTGAATCATTCAGGCTGTTTCCTCTCTGTGACAGGCTACTAAACACATAAACAGTTTTTGAGTGTTTTTGACAGAAGAATGGGCATCATTTTCTCTCTAGAGAAAAGCCACTTTTGTGCTTTGCTATCTTAAGATTTTCAAAAATCATACTAGTGCATTTTCTATGTTGTTCTTCCACAATCATTGAGTATTATGATTTGTTTTTTTTTAAAACCAGATCCACCTAAAACCAAGTTCCTGGGTGAGTTTATGATTAACTTCTCTATCCAAAACTTTATTCCTTTTCTTGTCCCACCCCTTTTCCTCTTAGGACTGAGAAATATTGAAAAAAAAAGGGGGGGGGATGGAAACCAAGCAGGACCTTGTGGGACCTTCTCAGAGAAACCCCTCTATGTTTCCTGCTTCTTGTTTGGCCCTCCCAGCTTTGCAAATAGCAGACTCAAGCAGTAATGATGAGAACAATACAGTCATAGGACTCCTAGTTCCTCCTGAATGAATATAGGTAATAATCTGATGTGTTATCTCTGAGTCTTTCTGCATTAACTAAAACCTCCACCAACATGGAGGACATGACTACATGTTAAACACAAGCTCATAGACCCCAGACTGGTTAGAAGCAGAAAGTTCAAATTTCCGAAATATCACCCTGTTACCTCACCACCAGTCAGTGAGGAGAGTGTTGACAAGCTGATCACACACCCCTGACCCTCATAACATTGCCTTTAAAAACCCTTGCCTGAAAGCCATCAGAGAGTTTGGGTCTCTTGCCGTCCGTTGTCTTCACTTGGTGCCCTGCAAATAAAAACTGTACTTTCCTTTACCAAAAGTCAGTTTTAGTAGATTGGCTTTGCTGCATGTCAGGTGGGTGTACCTGACTTAGGTTAGTAACATTTTGTTCAAATGCCTGCTTTCACATTAAATAAAAAACTTCTCCTCTGTACCCCAGTGTTCATCACAGCACTGTTTATAATAGCCAGGACATGGAAGCAACCTAGATGCCCATCAGCAGATGAATGGATAAGGAAGCTGTGGTACATATACACCATGGAATATTACTCAGCCGTTAAAAATAAATTCATTTGAATCAGTTCTAATGAGATGGATGAAACTGGAGCCCATTATACAGAATGAAGGAGGCCAGAAAGATGAAGACCAATACAGTATACTAATGCTGTATATATAATATGTATACATATATATGATATATAATATATGTAATTATATATATAATATATAATACATATATATGATATGGAATTTTAAAAGATGGTAATGATAACCCTATATGCAAAATAAAAAAAGAGACACAGATGTACAGAACAGACTTTTAGACTCTGTGGGAGAAGGCAAGGGTGGGATGTTCAGAGAGAACAGCATTGAAACAAGTATACTATCAAGGGTGAAACAGATCACCAGCCTAGGTTGGATGCATGAGATGGGTGCTCAGGGCTGGTGCACTGGGAAGACCCAGAGGGATGGGATGGAGAGGGAGGCAGGAGGGGGGATCGGGATGGGGAACACATGTAAATCCATGGCTGATTCATGTCAGTGTATGGCAAAAACCAGTACAATATTGTAAAGTAATTAGCCTCCAACTAATAAAAATAAATGGAAAAAAAAATCCAAATTGGTGTGGTTGGTGTGATTAAAAAATATCCATTAGGGTTAATTGAAGAAGTTAGGAACAATTGCATTGCAACTAGAGTACAGAATCAAAGTTACCCAAGCAACTGAGTTCTATTAATATATTGGGGTTTACTTGAAAGAGCAAAGCTAAAAGGTGGCCAATCACAGTGCTGAAAATACACTAAGTGCTTAGTCAATGTGAGTTAAATGGATGAATACATGTAATTAATTAAAAAGGAAGGTCATCCAGGATATAATTTGAGGTGTCAGTGGGAGAAGTCTGTCCTACCGAAGAGACTCAGATGGAAATTCTGTTCCAATCATCTCACCGTATATGAGCATCAGTACTTTTCTATGCACGTTCTAATCCTAGCTAATCCTCTCAAGAGCACGATTTTATTCATTTAAATGTATTATAATAGAAAACAGATGTGCTTATTCTATTCCACATAATAGGAGATTTAAAAGAAACCTTTGTTGTGTCAGCATACACGTTGTATCGGTCTACTGAAAGTTGTCTGAGCTTCTGTTTTGTTAGTCAAGTCTTGATCTCCCTTCCCAGTCCCCCAACCCCTCCAAGGGATTGATTCTTAAGTGTCCTTTGATATTGCCAATCTAATCTACATTCTCTTCCCTGCTGTTGAACATCTCTGTTGCCCTCCATTTCTAAATTTCTAGCCCCTCACGCGAGAAATGCTTCAGTGACCGGAATTCCTTATTTTGTGAGTCTCTTAGTTAACCCATATGACTGGAGAGTGTCTGCAACTACCTTGGCAGGTTGTTACTACAGTGTTCAGATGGGGCTATTATATGGCCAGGCTTTGGAGTAGGATGATTGGGCATTCAACTTCTCTGTGCCTCCATTTCTCACCAATGAAAAGAGAACAGGGAAATACCTACCTTTTAGGGCTCTTATGAGAAGGAAATGGGATAAACACTTGAAACACCTAGTGCTTCCACTGCGCACAGATCATGAAGATCTGTTTTGTACAGTTCTTAATTAATGTAACAAAAGATGATGGTGAACACTGGGATTCCTCACAGAAAAGTTCCCCCAAGTCATCCTGTTAAACAAACTACTCTGGGAAAGTATCCCATTGATCTCATTTAATTTGTTTGAAAATGTAAATAGTCAACCTTTTGGAAAATTGTTGGCATGGCTCAGATTCTTCTCTTTCCCTCAGATTACAAAGGGTCACTTGGAAATTCAATCTCCATGTGGTCTCTGTGCCTCTGATGTCATCTAGGAGGATCAGGAGACTTGTTTAATTCATTCTTAAAACTTGGATGTAGTACCTGTGATGTGACCATTGCTGTTGTAGGGATACAGGGTGATGAAGCTTCTATCCCTGTTCAGTTGAAATCCCTTAGGATAGCCAAGGCTGCTTTTCCAGGCTCCTTGCTTTGCTCAGCCCTCTTCCATTTCCTTTCAAACTATCTTCATGTTGCCTTTCCAATGTTCGGCTCCTTACCTTTGATGGAGATGATAGGAGTGAAGTGAAAGCTGAAAATCGTTGCCTTTCCCCACCTCTGGTTACAGCATGCTGTTGTTCCCAAGAATAAGCCTAGCATTTTCTCTTCATCCTGTCTGGGAAATAATGGGTAAGTCATTTCTAGGTAGCCTCTCCTTATTCTAGGTGTTAGGTTTTCTAACTGTTTTAAAGGCACTAGCACTTCTTGGTGCAAAGGACATCACTTTCGGAGTCAGACCCAACTGAACTCATCTCACCTCCACTGTTTCCCAGTTGTGTAATCTCCCTTGAGTCATTTCACCTCTCTGAACCTTAGTTTCCTCGTTGTTAATGAAGGCTAATGATTACCACTGTCTTGGGTTGTTGTGAGCATTAAAATGAGAGAATGTCCATAAAGCACTTTATACAGGCCTGGCACACAGTAAGTGCTCAATAAACGTTCAGTTCAGTCACTCAGTCGTGTCCGACTCTTTGCGACCCCATGAATCGCAGCACGCCAGGCCTCCCTGTCCATCACCAATTCCCGGAGTCCATCCAAACCCATGTCCATTGAGTTGGTGATGCCATCCAACCATCTCATCCTCTGTCGTCCCCTTCTCCTCCTGCCCTCAATCTTTCCCAGCATCAAGGTCTTTTCAAATGAGTCAACTCTTCGCATCAGGTGGCCAAAGTATTGGAGTTTTAGCTTCAACACCAGTCCTTCCAGTGAACATTCAGGACTGATTTCCTTTAGGATGGACTGGTTGGATCTCCTTGCAGTCCAAGGGACTCTCAAGAGTCTTCTCCAACACCACAGTTCAAAAGCATCAATTCTTCGGCGTTCAGCTTTCTTTGTAGTCCAACTGCTCACAACCATACATGACTACTGGAAAAACCATAGCCTTGACTAGATGGACCTTTGACAAAGTAATGTCTCTGCTTTTTTAATATGCTGTCTAGGTTGGTCATCACTTTCCTTCTAAGGAGTAAGCGTCTTTTAATTTCATGGCTGCAATCACCATCTGCAGTGATTTTGGAGCCCAGAAAAATAAAGTCAGCCACTGTTTCCTCTGTTTTCCCATCTATTTGCCATGAAGTGATGGGACCAGAGGCCATGATCTTAGATGTCTGAATGTTGAGCTTTAAGCCGACTTTTTCACTCTCCTCTTTCACTTTCATCAGGAGGGTTTTTAGTTCATCTTCACTTTCTGCCATAAGGGTGGTGTCATCTGCATATCTGAGGTTATTGATATTTCTCTCGGCAATCTTGATTCCAGCTTGTGCTTCCTCCAGCCCAGCGTTTCTCATGATATACTCTGCATATAAGTTAAATAAACAGGGTGACAATATATAGCCTTGACGTACTCCTTTTCCTATTTGCAACCAGTCTGTTGTTCCACGTCCAGTTCTAACTGTTGCTTCCTGACCTGCATACAGGTTTCTCAAGAGGCAGGTCAGGTGGTCTGGTATTCCCATCTCTTTCAGAATTTTCCACAATTTATTGTGATCCACACAGTCAAAGGCTTTGGCATAGTCAATAAAGCAGAAGTAGATGTTTTTCTGGAACTCTCTTGCTTTTTTGATGATCTAGTGGATGTTGGCTATTTGATCTCTGGTTCCTCTGCCTTTTCTAAAACCAGCTTGAACATCTGGAAGTTCATGGTTTACGTATTGCTGAAGCCTGGCTTGGAGAATTTTAAGCATCACTTTACTAGCATGTGAGACAAGTGCAATTGTGCAGTAGTTGAGCTTTCTTTGGCATTGCCTTTTTTTGGGATTGGACTGAAAACTGACCTTTACCAGTCCTGTGGCCACTGCTGAGTTTTCCAAATTTGCTGGCATATTGAGTTCAGCACTTCCACAGCATCATCTTTCAGGATTTGAAATAGCTCAACTGAATTCCATCACCTCCACTACCTTTTTTCATAGTGATGCTTCCTGAGGCCCACTTGACTTCCCATTCCAGGATGTCTGGCTCTAGGTGAGTGATCACACTATCGTGATTATCTGGGTCGTGAAGATCTGTTTTGTACAGTTCTGTGTAATCTTGCCACCTCTTCTTAATATTGTCTGCTTCTGTTAGGTCCCTACCATTTTTGTCCTTTATTGTCCAATAAACATTAGCTATTACTAGAAAGAGCCACAGAGTAAAGGATGCCTGGTTTCAAATATCCTTTCCAAGATTACTAGCTGATTCATTTATTTCAACAAATTATTTACTTTCACTGAGGATAGGCTTCCTTTTCTGCGAAATGAAATTTAATATCTGCTTATCCACATGATTGTTCTATGGATTATGTGAGATAAAAATTTCAACAACAGTATGTAGAACATATTCTTCTGTTCTTCTGACTTTGTTCACTAATGGATATTTTGCAAGGTCTTATGCTGAGCCCTGGGGGTACAGTGGAGAGAAAGATAGACATCCCGTGCTCTCCAGGAGAATAATTATTTAATTAATTAAGCACAAATGGTGAAAATGTAATGAAGGAAACAAACAGTGCTATTATAGTGACTAATAGTTGCTTACTTTTAAATAGAAGGATAAAGAACAACACCTTTTAAGAGAGGACATCTAAACTGAAATCTCAGTGTGGAGATCTCAGTGCTGAGAGGGAGCTAGAAATGGAAAAGCATTCCGGCCAGAGGGAACAGCATGTAGAACGATGTGGGAAGAGGTTGGCCTGTTCACACAACTAAAAGAAGCCCAATGTCCTGAATATTTTGAAAGAATATACCTATACTGTATTTAGAACAGTAATCAAGGGCTGTAGACATCATCAAATATTCTAGAAAGGTCAGGGGAGTAAAGGCAGGCAAGAAAGTTTATAGAAGGTGATCCTGGTAAGCTTTCTATAATCGTCATTTTGGTATTTTTATCAGTTAAGGTTCCTGCAGGGAACAAGTGGTACATCCAAGGGGATAATTAGAAGATAATTTAATGAAGGAACTATTTATTAATATGAAACTGTGGTCAGGGCATCAACCTTCATCTAAACCCATGATTGTTACAAGGCAGTGGTTTCAAGCTGAGCCTCCAGAGACCAAAGGTTTGTGGAGTTTTAAAAAAATTTTTTTACAGGAGATGATCAGTTTTCTTCAACCAGAGAAGTTCTGCCTTTATCTATTTTATATATTTAACTTCTGGGTCAGATTTTACACACACACACACACACACACATTCCTGGGGCAAAAAAAAAAGTTTGAAAATACTGGTGGACAGTATTTTCTACCAGTAAAATACTGCACAGTAGAGTTCTCCATGGGTGGGCCATAGCCTAGTGCTGAAGTACCTTCAGCCACAGTAGAAGATAAGAAGAAGCAGAGATCCTGGGGTGATCAAGCAGCATGGAACTCGGACAAAGGGAGGAACAGACTTCTGAGAGACCCTTGAGGCCTGGCCTTCCAGATTCCAAGCAGAGGGTGGCCTTGAGAAGCGGCAGAATGACATGCATATGACAGCATCTGGAGTGGTATTTGATTTTTAAAGTGGATTATAAGAATTGGAGCTCCATCACCCAGGAGGCTTAATCATATTTGTGAAGCCAGGATGTTTCTGTTGCATTGGTAAAGGTCAAAATCAATATGATTCTCAAATCTTCCCCTATTTCACAGGTCTGGTGTGCTGTTATTCCACAGATTACTAGTGAATTTCTCTGTGATCCTTAAGTATTTGCTTGACATAAAAATGACTTTTAAGGTTTACTGACCGGTCCCTTGGCAAACGAAGGGCGTTTCATATCTCTAGTACTTTAACTATATCATCTGGAATTATTGCACATTGAGCTGTTGCTTTGCCTGGCTGCTGAGAAATGTTCCTGAGTTTCAGAAGGGCTTCTTTTTGGTGGGTAGTGGGTGAAGAAACTAATTTTTCTGTCTGCTCCTGTAGAAATGTTCTTCCGGAAGTGAGTACATCAGAGAATGGTGTCCATGAAATACACCTGAAGCCTCCTAAACATACCTTTAAAAAAAAATTTATTTTTGTTTGAGTTGGGACTTCATTGCTGTGCACACTTTTCTCTAGTTGTGGCAAGCAATGACTACTCTAGTTGTGGTGCACAGGTTTCTCATTGTGGTGGCTTCTCTTGTTACAGAACACAGGCTGTCGGGTGTGTGGGCTTTCGTAGTTGTGGCTCGAAGGCTCAGTAGTTGGGGCTCCTGGGCTCTAGAGCACAGGCTCAGTAGTTGTGGCGCACCAGCTTAGTTGCCTTATGGCATGTGGGATCTTCCCAGGCTAGAGATTGGATCTGTATCACCTTTGTTGGCAGGTGGATTCTTTATCACTGAGCCACTAAGGAAGCCCTGCTTACCTTCTTTGAATTGTCCTTCAGCATTAGGCTCTGGACCGCCCATGGAGGGCTCTGCTGGAACTCGTCAGAAGCCTGTCATCGTGTTGATGGGAGGGATAGTATTGAAAGCTCTGTCTGCAGTTTCCCACTCTCTACCCTTTAGAAGAACTCATCCAAGGGAAGATATTCTCTGTCCTCACTACCAGGAAAGGCTCTGTTTCTCATGAGCAACTAACATGTTTTCTAACTTACGAGTATTTGGAATTTTGTTATTTGAATGGTCAGATCCACTGAATAATACAACCATAGCTGCATATTAGAAATATTCATGCCTCGTGAGGCATATCCACTCTCAGATGAGGATAATTTTTCAAAAGCCCCCTTCCCTCCTAGTGATTTCTATGAGCAGCCAAGATTGAGGATCACAGTTACAACTAATTGCTTCTCTGCTTTTGGCCACTGGAAAACTCAAGATCCAGTTTGGGTCATTTTCTGTCAGCTCTATAGGACTTCATGATATGCGGTGAGTGCACTTCCAGTCAAGACTTGACCTTAGTGATGTATTTTGATTTACTCTTCCTCTTCTTTACCTATTTTTAAAATTAATTTATTTATTTTAATTGGAAGCTAATTACTTTACAATATTTTGCCATACATTGACATGAATCAGCCATGGGTGTACGTGTGTCCCCCATCCTGAACCCCCCTCGAACCTTCCTCCCCATCCCATCCCTCAGGGTCATCCCAGTGCACCAGCCCTGAGCGCCCTGTCTCATGCATCGAACCTGGACTGGCGATCTATTTCACATATGATAATGTACATGTTTCAATGCTACCCTGTCATCATCCCATCCTCACCTTCTCCCACAGAGTCCAAAAGTCTGTTCTTTATATCTGTGTCTCTTTTGCTATCTCGAATATAGGGTCATCATTACCATCTTTCTAAATTCCATATATATGCGTTAGTATACTGTAATGCTGTTTTTCTTTCTGACTTACTTCACTCTGTATAATAGGCTCCAGTTTCATCCACCTCATTAGAACTGATTCAAATGCATTCTTTTTACTAGCTGAGTAATATTCCATTGTGTAAATGTAGCACAGCTTTCTTATCCATTCATCTGTCGATGGACATCTAGGTTGCTTCCATGTCCTAGCTATTGTAAACAGTGCTGTAATGAACATTGGGGTTCACGTGTCTCTTTCTTTACCTATTTTTATAAATCACATTGCCATTATGTTTTTGGGGGGCTTTTTGAATGTTTTTGTGGAGAAGGCAATGGCACCCCACTCCAGTACTCTTGCCTGGAAAATCCCATGGATGGAGGAGCCTGGTGGGCTGCAGTCCCTGCAGACCCCTGGTGGGTCGCTAAGAGTCAGACACAGCTGAGCGACTTCACTTTCACTTTTGAATGTTTTTGAATGACCTTTGAAATGAGGCAGAAGATGTATTGGTAGGTGAAGAGATGATGGAAAGACAGACAGGTGCCATACTGTGTTTATAATGGATCTGTTCACTGCCTTGGGATATTTTCACACATTAGACACCACAAATGCCACTTGCCATTCTTTGTGCAGATATAACAGAATACATGGTCCTTAGTAATATTATTATAAATCATGCCCATACATCTTTAACTTTTTAACTGAAAAGAGGAACATTAGCAATTGTTTAAAACACTGAAACAAATTAATTTAAGACATATTTTTAATTCCATCTGCCACACATGCACAATATGACAAAAACATTTATTTTTTTCGGAAACCCAATCTCTCCTCAGAGGGCTTTTCTTTAAGCCGAGTGAATATAGAGAGTAGAAAAATCAACAAAACAAATATTTATGAAGAATAAGTCCAGTCTTCAATGACACTTGAAATTCCACAATTGCCACCCATGCAAGTAAACAATAAGCCATTGGCTTTTGTGCCTTCTTAGTATACTCCAGAAACTATGACCTACAAGGCCTTCTAAGAATGGGCCCCTGTTTACCTCTTTAGCTCTCAAACCATTAACCCGCCCTGCCAACTTTAGTCATAATGTATTGCTTTCAGTGTCTAGAACATTCTCTTGCCTCTGATCCTTCGCACTTTCTATTCCATCTGTCAGGATCATATTCTTTTCCTTCTTCTCCCATTCATCTAGCTAACTCCCCTTCATTCTTTGCATGTTTCAACTTAGATGTTTCTTCCTACTAGAAATTCTCCCTGAGGTCCAGCCCTGTTTCCTGTTTAATTACTTTTTCTGTTGGACAATTTCTCCCCCTGAAGGGTGATCACGGGATTAACTTCCTTCTCGCCTTCTAGAATATAGGCTCCAGGACTCTGTCTGTCACTGCATTTCTAGCACTTACCACAGTGGCTAGCATAGAGGAAGTACTCAGTACTGCTATGGTGATTATAAAGTGTGTATTTCCATATTTGAAAGGCACTTGGTAAATGTTGAAGGTGCTTCTAGGAGTCTTGTTTGGAGCGAGACAGCCATAATCGTTCAAGGAGAGAAGGCGATGCCCTTGCAGTGTGTGGACTCTATAGCTGGACATTCCTGGCCCCTGCTCTGTAGACAGTTGTGAGGGGTAATAAGACTTGCAGCAAGGGAGAGGATTCAGCTCTCTTGAAACTAATTTTCACTTTTAGTTAGCACTTGCTCTATGCAAGGAAAGGTCATATCAGTTGGGAGCGTGACTGTTTCCAAGATGACTGCCTATTTCTGCAACTCAAAGGGGCTGCTGGAGCTTTGCCTGGGCTGCAGTCATTTTGTCCTGAAGTGGAGCGTGCCTGAAATATGACAGTTGAGGGTAGAAGCACAGGAGTGGGTGACATGAAATGCCTTGTGCATTTATATTGCCTTTTTTTTTTTTTTTTGACTGCACCTCATGGCATATGAAATCTTTGTTCCCCTACCAGGGATCGAACCCACGCCCTCTGTAGTGGAAGCATGGAGTCTTAACCCCTGGCCTGCCAGGAAGTTTCCTACCTGGCTTTTTTTTTTTTTTTCGCCAATAAGATTTTATCTATTCCTCTATGAGAAAGCAGGTGTGTGTATTGGAAAGTGCTTTGAATTTGGAACCAAAATTTCTCAACTTTCTATTTCCTAACATGGTTACTTTGGACAAGTTGGTTGATCGCTCTTACCCTTGATTTCCTTGCCTCTAAAATGGGACCTCATGAGGTAATGTAAGCCACATGACCTCTGGATAAAATCACCTAGAAGGCGATTACTAAAGGCTTGTTAAATCCAAGTGTTCAAGAAAGATATGCCCCCATTGGGATGAATAAGTTTGAATGTTCTGGCTTTTCTTTCTCAAAGTTTGTGCATGAATTTAAGCATTTTTATTGTTACTATTAATATTTATTCACACAGTACCCAGCCTCAAAAAAGATAAAGAAAAAAGAATGTCATGTAACTTACGTTTCCAAATAAAATTGATTTGTTTAATAAAGCAGTAGCTGTCAGAAACTCCAATTTTGCTCTGCTTTGATGTAATCCATATGCAAACTGGAAGTTTTCCTACAGAGCTGAGGGGAAAACGGAGGCCCACAAATCTCTCCAAATTAGCCCTTGAATATCAACCACATTTCTTTTTAAGCGTAATCAGATACTCTGACTCTGGCCTTCTAATTATTTCACCAGGCGGGGAATGGAGAGTTGACAAATAAGGCCGATTCTTCCTTGGCACCACAAAATTCAAAAAAAGAACAAAAAGCCCATTGAAGTTCCTCTGTTCCTTTGAAATGTGTGCGATCTGCCTCCTGAGACTGCAAGGTTATTGAGTGGAGGCAGGAAGGTGGCAGAGAAACGAGCAAAGAAACATCCATCTATCCCCGTTGTCATGACTCCTCCGTCATTCAGACCCCAGCAGAGCAGGCAGCAGTGAGCCGCAAAGTGCAGACAGGAGCTCCCACCTGCTGCCGCCCATGTATCCAAACTCCTTAGGCTCCTTGCTGACTTGACTGGTGCCTTCCTTCCTACCTGTGCTTCCTGGCAACCAAGCCAAGTCCTCTTTTGTGGCTCTGAGGGTTCTTCTCTTTCCTTCTCGGACTGTCTTTTGTGCATTCACTGACAGTTCCTAACAACTTCTGGTGTCACCTAGCTGAGAACACATGAGAAGCTCATTTGGCAGTTAGATACAACCCAGTTACATAGGGTTACAGGGAAGTGTAGAAAGAAGTGGGTTCTCAGAGATCATGTTCAGGACTATGCATGCATGCGTGCTGAGTTGCTTTAGTTGTGTCCGACTCTTTGCGAGTTGGACCATAGACCTCCAGGCGCCTCTGTCCATGGGATTCTCCAGGCAAGATTGCTGTAGTGAGTTTCCATTTCCTCTTCCAGGGGAATCTTCCCAACCCAGGAATCGAACCCGCATCTCTTATGTCTCCTGAATTGGCAGGCGGGTTCTTTACCACTAGCGCCACCTGAGAAGCCAGTTCAAAGCTATACTTGGTTTCAAATTCTGCTTCCAAGACCCTTGAGGTAAACTCTGAAGTATCCAGGCTTTAGAGGGAGGAAGTTGGTGGGAGATGGGTGGGAGAAAGACAGTGAATGGACAAGACTGTGGGGAACCTATCATTGCTCTGACCAGAGAATGGTCAGAGAAAAGTGAAATGATAGGTTTCTTTGTTTGTTTGTTTGTTTAATCTCTGTCCTGTGTTTGGCATTAGCATGATATTTCAATTAAAGAAATGAATGGGCAAAATAATTTGTGGGGGAAGCATTGGCTCAGCCCCATAGGGACCTGTTGATCGTGGATGGTATCATTTTGTACCTTCTCTGCTTGCACAGATGCATTTTGTATCACTCCAAGTGGAATGTGAGCTTGTGAAGACCAGGGTCCCTATTGGCTGTTTTAATGATTAGACAGCTCATTAGCTCCCCCTGGACACAGCTCTGCTTTCTTTATAGATTGGTTGCTCCTAAATTTTTTCAGTCATCTTTTTTTGAGAATCTGATCAAAGTTGTAGATCCATTTCTGTGAAAATTGGTTGTAAACAGGACAATTTACATATTGTTCCAAGGAATTATGGTACTGCTAAAACCTAGCCATGCCTTCTGAGACTAAGAATCCCTGCAGGAAAGACTCCTCTTGATGGACTGCACAAACTGTTGGGGTAAATGTACATTAAGGAAGCATGGCTCTGTCCCCCTGATCATTAGAAATGCCCCATATTGGAAAGAGCCATTTCCGGAGAGAATGGTTGCTTCATTATTTCACAAGTAGAGATGGCTGGCTGGCCAGAGGGGTGGAGTGGCATAGTGGAAGAAAGCATCAGACTTGGCATCAGGCAGATTTGGCTTTAGATCCTTTTGTTGCCAATTCCTGTGTATTTCCTTGGGCAAATCGCTCAATTGATCTGAGCCTCAATTTACTTATCTGTAACATAGGAATAATGCTACTGCCTACTTTATAATGGCCTCATGGGGTCGTAGTAAGCAGTTGTGAGAAATAATGCATGCAGATTGTTTTTCATGGTACAGAGTAGTTGCTCAGAAGGTCAGCTCCCTAAAACTTACTGGGGAAAGGACACCTGCCCTGTGTGTTGGGTTGGGTGTTCTGTCAGGTCCCTTGTGATTCTGCTTTATCTTTTCCACTATTTTTGTTGAATAATCCAGTAACTGTTATCTTCTTGCTTTGGATTTACCCTCAAGCAGGCTTTGTGACTAGAATCTTGAGCAAGGATTGCTTTTCACCTCAAAGGTCAGCAGCTTTACAAAATGTCTTTAAACTACCTTCAGCTTCTTTGAAGAGATTTTTACATCTTTATTATAAAGTGGTTCTGTGTGTCCCTTAGTGAGGTGAGGAGGCTTTAACCAAAACTTCTGACACATACTCTGTAGCTAGATGATCTCGAGAAACACACATTTATGAGGAGATAGTGAAAGCTTAGCGTTTGTGATCTAGTTTGGCTTTAGACCTTTAAAGAAGTCAGCCGAGCACTGTTCCAAAAACTTGCTCTTCTAAATGGATACCTTTTGACATGCTTCTATCAGCTGGTTTCCAAAGATGGCATCCAAATGAACAATATTTCCTTGTATGTAGGCCCTCTGTTTGAACCAGGGCTGGCCTTTGCCCATTAGAATGTGGTGGGAGTGACACTGATGACCCTGTAGACTAGATCATAAGAAGCTTTGGAGCAACATTGGTCTGAATCTCTTGGAATGCTCATCCTGCTAGAAGCTACGTTCCAGGTAAGATATCCATCCAAACTAGTTCTTCATGCTAGAGAAAGCTTAGATGTTCAGAGTCCACATGAAGAGAGAAATGTCTGACCAGCCACCAGTTGCTCCGACCATCCCAGCTGAGGGTGCCCGACCTGTTAGTGAAAAAGCCTTCTTGGACATCCAGCCCAGGTGAAACTTTGGAGGACGTCAACCTCCATCTGACTGTAGCTGCCAGAGAGACCCCAAGTAAGAACTGTTCACTTAGCCAAATCAATCTACGGAACTATGAGATGAATAAATTGTTTGGAGACACTAGTTTGCGTTTTTATTTTTTAACTTTTATTGGAGTATGGCTGCTTTATAATGTTGGGTTAGTTTCTGCTGCAAAGCAAAGTGAATCAGTTATATGTGTATATATATCCTCTCTTTTTTGGATTTCTGTCCCATTTAGGCTACTACAGAGCATTGAATAGAGTTCACTGAACTCTATAGTAGGTTCTCATTAGTTATCTATTTTATACACAGTGTATATATGTCAATCTCAATTTCCCAATTCATCCCACCCCCTCCCCTGCTTGGTAACCATAAGCTTTTTCTGTACATGTGTAACTCTATTTTTGTTTTGCCAGTAAGTTCATTTGTACTGTTTTTCTAGATTCCACATATTAGCAATGTTATACAATATTTGTTTTTCTCTTTCTGACTTACTTCACTCTGTATGACAGTCTTTAGGTCCATCCTCATCTCTGCAAATGGCACTATTTCATTACATTGATGGCTGAGTAGTACTCCATTGTATGTATGTACCACATCTTCATTCATTCTTCTATTGATGGACATTTACGTTGAATATGTGCAGCTGCCAGCAGAGTATCTAATCAGATTGTCTAGTAGTGGGAGAATCTAGTACCATTATTGCAGGATCTGTGGCTTCCTAGTAAGAGGGTCCATGTTGGTTGCCATTGACTCAAGTTGATGAGCCTTAACCCTCATCTAGAAAGTCACTTGTCTTGGGTTAAGGCCACTGGGGCAAGAATACAACTTATATCTCTCCCACTGGACTCCTTGGTATTCAAGTTCATCCCTTCTTTCTTATTTGTAAGACAAGTTCTATAGAGGATTTTGTGCAATTGTTTCCCCAATTTCTTGCCAGGATGACCTTATGCACTCTTTAAAACTAGAGTTGGCAGAGTAGAGCCCGCAGGGAGACTACTAACTATTTTTGTAAGTAAAGTTGTATTGAAACTTGCCCATTTATTTATATATAGTCTTTCGCTGGTTTTTCACTAGGATGGAAGAACTGAATACTTGTGACAGATGGTATGTTGTGCAAAGCCAGAAATATTTACTATCTGACCTTTACAGAAAAAGTTTCCAAAACCCTTTGCCAATCCTTTGCCAACCCTTGTCTAATTGAGCTAATTGGTTGATGGTATTTAAGATTATGTGCAGTATTATATGTAGACTGAATCTGACAACCTGACTTCATGATGATTTCCTTCTAATGTCATCTTTTCTGTGGACCACTAAGCAGGTAAGTTCTGCCTCAGCTAATGTGTGTTATCCTATGAGGTGGATATTTTGTCTCCAGTTTACAGATCAGGAAATTTCTAATTTGGAAAGAAAGGATAATTTAATTAAAGTCATGTAACTGCTGACACTATGAACTAAGCTAGTGGAGGTGATGGAATTACAGTTGAGCTATTTCAAATCCTGAATGATGATGCTGTGAAAGTGCTGCACTCAATATGCCAGCAAATTTGGAAAACTCAGCAATGGCCACAGGACTGGAAAAGGTCAGTTTTCATTCCAATGCCTTAGAAAGGCAGTGGCAAAGAATGCTCAAACTACCACACAGTTGCACTCATCTCACATGCTAGTAAAGTAATGCTCAAAATTCTCCAAGCCAGGCTTCAACAGTATGTGAACCGTGATCTTCCAGATGTTCAAGCTGGTTTTAGAAAAGGCAGAAGAACCAGAGATCAAATTGCCAACATCCGCTGGATCATTGAAAAAGCAAGAAAGTTCCAGAAAAACATCTATTTCAGCTTTATTGACGATGCCAAAGTCGTTGACTGTGTGGATCACAACAGACTGTCGAAAATTCTGAAAGAGATGGGAATAGCAGACCACCTGACCTGCCTCTTGAGAAACCTGTATGCAGGTCCAGAAGCAACAGTTAGAACTGGGCATGGAACAACTGACTGGTTCCAAATAGGGAAAGGAGTACATCAAGGCTGTAAATTGTCACCCTGAAGGCTATATACTGTCACCCTGCTTGTTTAACTTATATGCAGAGTACATCATGAGAACCGCTGGAATGGAAGAAGAACAATCTGGAATCAAGATTGCCGGGAGAAATATCAATAACCGCAGATATGCTGGTATGACACTACCCTTATGACAGAAAGTGAAGAAGAAGTAAAGAGCCTCTTGATGAAAGTGAAAGAGGAGAGTGAAAAAGTTGGCTTAAAGCTCAACATTCAGAAAACTAAGATCATGGCATCCAGTCCCATCACTTCATGGCAAATAGATGGGGAAACAGTGGCTGACTTTATATTTTGGGCTCCAAAATCACTGCAGATGGTGATTGCAGCCATGAAATTAAAAGGTGATTACGCCTTGGAGGAAAAGATATGCCCAACCTAGACAGCATATTAAAAAGCAGAGATACTGCTTTGTCAACAAAGGTCCATCTAGTCAAAGCTATGGTTTTTCCAGTAGTCATGTATGGATGTGAGAGCTGGACTATAAAGAAAACTGAGCGCCGAAGAAATGATGCTTTTGAACTGTGGTGTTGGAGAAGACTCTTGAGAGTCCCTGGGACTGCAAGGAGATCCAACCAGTCCATCCTAAAGGAGATTAGTCCTGGGTGTTCATTGGAAGGACTGATGTTGAAGCTGAAACTCCAGTACTTTGGCCACCTGATGCGAAGTACTGACTCATTGGAAAAGACCCTGATGCTGGAAAAGATTGAGGGCAGGAGGAGAAGGGGCCGACAGAGGATGAGATGGTTGGATGGCATCACCGACTCAATGGACGTGAGTTTGAGTAAACCCCGGGAGTTGGCGACGGACAGGGAGGCCTGGTGTGCTGCAGACCATAGTGTCACAGAGAGTCGGCCATGACTGAGCAACTGAACTGAACTGAACTGCTGACATGATTGAACTAGGATATGAACCCAGTCCACAGGCTTCAATACTTGTTTTTTTCTCCTACACCAGTGCTTTCCAAATTTTTATTTGTGTGTGTGTGTGTGTGTGTGTGTGTGTGCGTGCACTTCGGAGTAGGCAACGACAACCCATTCCAGTACTCTTGCCTGGAGAATCCCATGGATGGAGCCTGGTAGGCTACAGTCCATGGGGTCACTAAGAGTCGGACATGATGGAGCGACTTCACTTTCACTTTTCACTTTCATGCATTGGAGAAGGAAATGGCAGCCCACTCCAGTATTCTTCCCTGGAGAATCCCAGGGACAGAGGAGCCTGTTGGGCTGCCATCTATGGGGTCACACAGAGTTGGACACGACTGACATGACTTAGCAGCAGCAGCAGTGTGTGTGTTTGGCAGCAGAACCTTCTTTTACTCAAAAAAATGCCTTCTAATTGCCTGATATATATAAAATAGGTTAAAACAGAACTTCTTTGGTGAAAGTACTCCACGATCACACCCCTCTTCCTTGTAGCATACACACATACAAACACATACACACTTCAGTCTTAACCTAAACGTAGCATGGACTTTCTCAGGACCTGTAGTAAAAGATGGAATGGCATGAGATTTGGGCCATCATCATTCTATCTTTGTCTTTCTCGTAGCACAGATGTCTGATTGCTTTTTTGTCTCAATGTTAGGGATTTCCAAGGTATTCTGTAGAATTGCAAACAAAAAAAAATTCAAGGATTGCTATATTTCTTTATATGACTGCTTTAACCACTGCCAGTCTTCCAATCTCTCTAGCCAATCAAAAGTAAATTGAGTACAATTTTTTTTAATCCTATTTTTATCTTGGTATAGCCATATGATGGAGTTTTATATATAATACTAAAATTACGTTTACAAAACTGTTGAGTGATGTGAAATCTATAGGATAATGCAGGTCAAAATAGCTCTGTATACATTGTGATCTCAGCTCTGCATGATGTATTTGATTGGCAATATGTGTATTAACTCACTCACCCTAGTCAAATAAAATTGTCAGGACCCATGACCTCTGGGTGGAAGGGGTTCTCTGTGATGGTTATTGTCTGCCTTTCGTCCATTCTTTCAGAAGTATGTAGAAACAAGTCAATTTGCCGAATAAATGTATCTCCATGTACTGTGTTATGACAGTTTCTGATGTTGTTTCAAAAACTGAAGAAGAAATAACTGGCCTGGAAGAATAGATTTCCATGTTGATTTCCGAGTTTTTCCTCTCTGTGTCCTGCACTGTCCTTTCACTCCTTGTCTGTCTGCATTCTTACGCCTCTTTATTTACAGTGACATTAAAGAAAGGGTACAAAAGGCCCTTGGCCTTTTGTTTAGCATGTTTAAAGATGTATCTCTCTTTATGGCTGTCAGTATTGAATGAAAACTTGACTTGAAATAAACCTGTTCCTATTTTGAACAAAAGAAGCACAGATGTTAATTGGCATCCTGTGTTGTTAATGTCATCATCAGTGTGTTCCTTTGGATGTAAACTGAATCCATGCAGCAACCACAAAGTGTGAATGAAATTATATTTAGGCAGATGAAGAGCTTGAGACACTTACAAATGAGTCTTTAGGACTCACAAAAGATAATATGTGTGACGCACTATATTCCTTTGGACTAAAAGTTTCCTACATCACACTGTGTGCTTAGTATGTAGGGAAGTTTTTAAACATATTTTTAGGAAAATGTAAAAGAAAAAGTTGTATCCTATTATGGGGACGTGTTATATATTAAAGCCACTCTCGAATTAAGAAAGATCAGTGTCATGTACAAGTTTCTGTATTGGTTAGGTTTTAGTGTCAGTACATTTTATAAGGTCTAAGGAAACTTACATAAGAACAAATATTTTCCCAATACAATCAAATGCCACTTTGAATAAGGGGCATGGTAGAAGAGATGCAATGGATATGTGTAATGTGTGCTAAATTCGTGATTGCCTTGGGCACTGCTAAAGCCACACTGGGTAATTTCACTTGACAGCCAAAAAAGAGGAGCTAAAGAAATGTGGCAGCTCCACCTCCTGTGTCTATTCACAAACTCCCATGGTGACCTCATTAATCTGGGGGGAGGGGGGCAGAGCACTCCAAGACTGACTGCCTAATGCCAGAATGACTGCTTGCAAAAATCAAATTCCAGTCCATCTGCCACTGGTTTTCTTGATGCTGGTGTTTGGCAGCTTTTGAAATGGGTGGGCCGAGGTATGCTGGGTCATAGCTGGGGGAGGAGATTGTTGACAGCATACTGGTTGGAGCAGCAGCAAATGTGTTCCGTGCCTGCCTTGTCTGCCATCCAGGGCAGCTCAGACTCCAGCTCTCCCAGCTTTCTGCTGCTACTGGTTTTCATCATGGTGCTGACAGGAATCATGGAGAGAAGACTGGAAGTCCACTGGGCCTCCCACCAGAGATGCCATGTCAGCACGTGCATACTTGGTTACATAGCCTAGGGGATCGTAATCCCTGGACTTGATCCGAGTACCCCAGACAATTTGTTGGACTGATGCTTTACTTGCCTTTACTAACTTTGTGTTTTTGCAACCAACCAATTGTT
Organism: Cervus canadensis; assembly: GCF_019320065.1. Classification (NCBI taxonomy): domain Eukaryota; kingdom Metazoa; phylum Chordata; class Mammalia; order Artiodactyla; family Cervidae; genus Cervus; species Cervus canadensis. The sequence goes on from NC_057419.1 coordinate 110,739,761, forward strand.
TACTGCCCAAGGTCACTCGCTGACTCTAGATGTGGATTCAGCAAACACGTATCATGCCACTTGCTGTGTACTGCATACGGTTCTGGTCTCTCCTGCCCCTTTAACTCATTTAATCCTCATTACATTTTGAAGGTAATGTTAGTATTCCCGTTTTTAGATGATTAAATCAGGACCCTTTGTGCTAACCCATGCTATGGCTCTCCTCACTTTAGGGGGAAATATACTAATGTTTTTATATATAATATTATATTGTGTAATGTGAGATCAAGGTGATAAAGCCATCCTCTTTTAAAAGATATATCTCATCCCTAAAAAATTATATTTGGCGTTGACAGTTACAACAAGGACATACCACTGGTGAAGTGGTGTGAGGGCTGGGAAGTTGTGGTGGACATTGAAATCCACTGAGTCCCATCTAGGCTACACATGTTGGGTCCAGTCCTGAATCCCATGGCAGACATTACAAGGAGGCCATGAGTCAGATAGGTGTGGGCAGAACTAGAATGCATTGTCAGGGACACCAAAGGAGGAAGAAGTGTTTCCACCACAGTCTTTCTGCCACCACTCCAAATTCCAAACCCTAATCCAGGATTACAATCTTGCACCAAGATGGAGCAAATGTTTCAACACTGTATTATGTACAAGAGATCTAGAAAGAGAAAGCTTGCAAAGAGCCCAAGGATTTTGCATTTGGAGCTTAGTGCTGACCTTCCCAAGGGCCCCTTCTATGAAGTGGGAAGAGCAAGATGCAGATGAATGAGAGATCAGTAGAAAATGAAGGAAAAGAATATTGTGAATAGTTTGGGACTTCTAGTGGTTTTGATAGGGCAGGAAGGGGAGAAGGGACTAGTTTCTTGGGGACACATCCTAACAGATGGGTACTTTTGAAAATTGTCAGCTATGAAAAGACTCTGGCATAACTGGAGTATGAAAGGAAAAGGTCTACATGGAGAGGATGGTTTAGATATAGGATGGAAGATATAGGATATAGGAGTACCAGTGTCTGAGAGATGACAGGAGAGGGTGTGGAGCAAGGCCCAGGGGAAGGATTGCCCTTAAACTGGATGATGGTCCTTACAGTCTTCGTGGTATTTTTGGATAAGTCATGTGGCACACGAGGTTTTGGTTCCCTGACTGGGTATCAAACCCAGGCCGTTGGCAATGAAAGCACCAAGTCCTAATCACTGAACAGGCAGGGAATTCCCACCAGTTCTCATTTTTGAGGGAAAAAAATGAGGAAGGATATGATTTGTAAGTGTTTACGTTGGAGCTGGAAAAAGTGAAGAAGATTATAGCCAAAAACCTCAGCTCTGTTAGTGAAGCAGGGGGCAAGCCAGAGATTGAAATTGGAGGGTAGCAGGGGCTTTTGAGCAAGGTAGTGAAGGCTTAACATGGTCGTTGGGGAAGATAGAGTATGGACTGAGTAAAAGTGTAAAGGAGGTGTTGCTGAAACTCCAGCAAAGGTTGGAGATCATGAGTTTGTAATGTTGCTAAACTGACCAGTTTGCATGACTTTCTCTTGCTTAGTGAATCAGCAAGGGTAGATTGTAATATTGGGTTAGGGTTTGGAATTTGGAGTGGTGGCAGAAGGACCATGAGGGAAAGAATCTGAGGGGGCTGGAGGGAAAGTAGCTTCAATTTTTAGCCATCAGATCCAGGCCGGATAGGGATGGAAGTGAAGAGATAAGTCTGTGGATGCAAAGGCAATGCAGATTTCTAAAGGATGATGTCAGGACTTACGGTAGTGGACAAGGCAGTAAACCATGAACTAAAACCATCTTGAATAGGTCATGAACGGGGAAAGTTATTAGGAGGCATAAAGAGGTAGATAGCTAAGAGGCAAGCATTTAAGAGACCAGAGGTTTTTATATGAGAATTCGAGAATAATGAGCATGGTGTTGGGTTAGTAAATAACAGGTTCAGATCTCCATTATTCCCACTTCGTGAAATATGAAGAGTAAACAGTCTTCACCCGAAAGTCTGCTGGGAAGGCAGTGTCATCAGAAGATAGTTAGGGTTCAGTAAAAGTAGGAGCTGGAGGAGCATTCTGTCAAGGTTCAGCAAATAACCCGATTTCTCTTTTGATGGAATCAGAACACACAGTGATGGACAAGGGCAGCAGTGGAAGCTTGAAGCAGAGAGAAGCACCACAGTGGGGTGAGAACAAGACTGCAAATGATGTGTATGGGATGGAAGACCCATTGAGATTGGCGCTGGCCTCCGGTTGGTGCCTGAAGCCAATGAGAGGCTTTGTGGCACTTCTTTCAGCCCTTTGAGTTGTAGAGAAGTGAGTCATGAGTGAGAGGTCTTGGTGTCCAAAGTTTGAGGTTAGATAAGGACCCCAAACTTCAGAGCTTAGTACTTTGTCAATATCTCTTACCAGTCTAACAGTTTGCTTCAATACAGATTCATCTTTGACCAGTGATATCTTGAGGACACTATTCATTCCTTAATAGTCTTATCTTCTGCTTTCTTTTAATACATTTTGTTCATTTGTTTTGCCCCTGCCTTATTCCAGGGAGGCTGTAAGGCAGGTAATTCAGTATTGTCGGTTTTCTTTTGAGAAGCATCAATGAAGTTGACTGGGAATGTATCTTTAGTTAATTTGGGAAAGCTTTTGAGGGGGTCAGTCTGCCCTTTTCACATCCAATTTTTGGATATTCTGTGACCTGAAAATATCCCCATAAGCATAGTAAGTGAATGCAATATTCAAATTATTAACTTTGCAATAGTGCTTATAAAATGGCTTCCAGAGAAATTTCTGGTTCAAATGATGTTGGGGGCACTAGGTGTGAATTTCACTGAGTACTGCTTTCGTACTTCTTAGTGGTATGGGTGTATGATGGTTTTCTACGGGTTCACTGATATCATCATGGACAGAAGAGCCAGCCCATCAGGGAAGACAAAATGTTTTTTCTTCGTGATACTAAGCCCAACATGTTTAAAACCAGCAGGAACATTTAGAAACTCTTCAGAAGTCTTATAGAACTACCTCACTGGGATAGACGCAGGTAAAAGATTAAGTTCTTTTTCTTGATTTTGAAGGTAGCACATATTCATTGTAAAAAAATATTAAAAACAAAGAATATTGTAAAACAAAGAAAAAATCTTTTGTAACTCACCAGCTGGAGATATCCATTGTTAACATCTTCATGCATATTATTCAGTCATTTTTATGTCTATATCCTTTTTACTAAAAATTAGATCACTGTTACATATTTTACATTGTTTTTCCTTTATTGTCTTATCATGATCAGATGCCATGGAAACTTTTTGACAAAATGGCATTCAATGTAGTATTCCATTGGTTTACTGTATTTATTTAACTTGTTGTGTCATGCTGTTTACCTGGATTTTGTTTGTCTATTTGTAGTTATGAATCATGTAGGTATGAACATCCTAGGGGAGAAATAAATCTTGCACACATTCATGATTACTTAAATACATTCTTAGAAATATAATGACTAGATTAAAGTGAATCCCTCCTCCCTTCTTCTGTCTCCCTCCTCCTATCTTCTTTCTTTTTCTTCCTGTATTCCTGTTGGCCTTCCTTTCATCCTTTTTTTTTTTAATGTTACAGTTTGCACTTGAAAACTAATTTATCCTTGTGATTTTGGTGCAGTGGATTTGTTATCAGATGTATGTTACTGATTTAGACCAGAGGTTAACAAATTCCATCCAACAAGTCAAATCCAGCTTGCTTCCCATTTTTATATGACTTAAAGATGCTCCTTGATTAGGGAGAATGATTCCCATAGTCTAAGAATACTTCTATTATTTTTTTAAATGATTAAAAAACATATAAAGAATGATGTCCTGTGATATATGAAAATTATATGAAATTTCGATTTCATTGTCCATTAAGAAAGTTTGGAGTATAGCCAACACCTATTTGTTTATACATTGTATGTGGCTCCTTTCATGCATATGCTATGGATGAGTTGGGTGGTTGCAACCAAGACTATATGACCCCCCATGCTTGAAATATTTACAGTCTGGTCTTTTGTAGGGAAAGGTTCATGACCCCCAATTCAGGTCAGAGGATTTTATAAAGCAATTATAGGTAATCAACCAATCCTTTATTTTAACTCCAGAATAATTTTTATATGTTCTATTTATATTGTAAATCTGTGCCCCTGTTTCTTCATCTGTAGAATGAGGATAATAATAATGACAATCTCATGCAGGTTTTGTAGAGAATGATTTAATACATTTGAAATGTTTGGAATAATGCCTGACTTAGAACTGATAAGCACTGTCACTGGAGAGCTTGCAAAGTGTTCCCTTGGAGGGTGTGCCATTTATTTCGAAGGAAAGAAGTCCAGGATTGCTTTTGGTGAATTTCCTATCTGTTGCACACTTTTGTGCCTCCTGAGATCATTGCTGATGCGCCCTCATGTGGCTGGGGTGGGAATTGTTCTCCCTGAACAAGCATCTTTGGGTTGCTGGCCTTGGTAGAGAGAATTTAGGTGGTTGAATGGGGTTGGATATGTTTCAGTACTGCTAGAAAGTCACCATTGGCAGTGTGGGAATTGCAAATGTGCATACAATCAGCAATTTATAGAAAATGAGGACAGTGAAGGAAACGATAACTGATTTGGATAAAGAGTATATCAAGAAAGAGAAGAGGTGCTTGACAGTGGAGGCAGACAAAAGGGGGATTATTGGAATGTGCTGAGTTTAAACTTTAGCTCGGTTTAGGACAATCATTTTTAAAATGGTTGTGTATTGTGAGCTTCAAAAAAGAATGCAGCAAAAAATATGTGGAAACTAGACTAAGTGGGCTTCCCTGCTGGCGCTAGTGGTAAAGAATCCGCCTGCAATGCAGGAGACTTAAGAGACACAGGTTAGATCCTTGGGTGGGGAATATCCCCTGGAGAAGGAAATGGCAACCCACTTCAGTATTGTCGCCTGTAAAATCCCATGGTCAGAGGAGCCTGGTGAGCTACAGTCTGTGGGGTCACAAAGAGTCAGACACGACTGAAGCGACTGAGAAGTACATTGTGGTGAGAAATGACTTCAAAACCCAGGGTTGCCATTTAACCAAAGTTTGGTTATTATCCTTTTTATATAACTTGTTAGGTCCATTCTGCCTTCTTCCATATCTATCTATCTATCTATCTATCTATCTATCTATCTATCTATCTATCTATCTATTTTAACTTCTCTCCCATCTTAGAGTCTTTCCTACTAAGACTGATGCATTGGTCTTGCTTCCCGTTCCTCCTCGTCCCTGAATTGGAAATCTTTCGCCTTCTCCATCAATTATCTCCACTATGTCTCTTCATCTTCAGACATTCCACGTGATATTTTCTACAGAATCTTTATCACAGGGTCTTCTTTGGTATTTGGAGCAATACAAGGTGGGAGTTCTAACATGGGTGAAAGAGACCACTCACTGCTGTCTGCTAACACAATCAATTTTCAATTATCCAGATCAAAGTTAATATGGTGACTATTTTTCAAAGTATTCACCTTTTAAGTACATATCATGCTTACTCTGCACAGCATATTCTAAATACTATTATTTTTTTTTGATCTGTGAATTATTTAAATTGCTATTTCAATTTCCAAACACACAAGTCTCTCTCCCTCTCTTCCTTTTTTTAACCATTTTTTGTTGAATCTTGGGATTTTGAAAGGAGCTTGTTTTCTTTTTTAAAGCATTTCTTTGGAATTTTCAAGAGTTGCTTTATAGCTAGTTTGTGATCAGATTCCCTTAATGTCCTGCACGTGCTTGAGAGGAATGTGTATTCTGTAATCATTGAGTGTAGGGCTGTTTTCAGTTCAATTAGATCAAGCTTGTTAATTATGTGGTTCAAATCTTCTATGACTGTATTAATCTTTTGCCTGATAGATCTGTCACTTTTTGAGAGATGTTTGTTAAAACTCTTCTGCTATAATTGTGGGTTCAGTGACTTTTCCTTGTAAGTATGACATTTTTGTGTCACTTACTTTTACAGTTATATTGATATACTTGATATATTTCATATGTAATGATTATATAATAAGCCTCTTTAATTCTAATAAAATTAATAAAATAAAACCTTAAATAAGTTCTTAACTTTTAGAACAACTCTACTTTTTATGAAATGGATGCCTAAATATTTACTTACTGAAGTACATTCTCAATTTTTTTAACTTATGAAAGTAATACCTGGTTGTTGTTGTTCAGCCCCTCAGTTGTGTCCGACTCATTGTGACCCAAGGGACTGCAGCACGCCAGGCTGCCCCTGTCCTTCACTATCTCCCAGAGTTTGCTTAGACTCGTGTCCAGTGAGTCAGTGATGCCATCCAACCATCTCATCCTCTGTCGCCCCCTTTACCTTCTGCCTCAGTCTTTCTCAGCATCAAGGTCTTCTCCAATGAGTTGGCTCTTCACATCAGGTGGCTAAAGTATTGGAGTTTCAGTTTCAGCATCAGTCCTTCCAGTGAATATTTCAGGACTGACTTCCTTTATGATTGACTGGTTTGATCTCCTTACTGGTTATTGTGGGAATTACAATTAGTATTGATATCTTTTATCTTTGCATACATTTAAACTGCAACCCATCACCAAGTCATAATCACTGGCAACTTTTGAACATAGTTTTCCCTTCATCTCTATGTATATTTTTTCTAGTTGAGATCTTATATAAAAATCATTATTATATCTTGATTTTTTTAAATTTCAGTTTACCATAAGCATTTTCTTATATTATTATAAGCTCCTTCTAGATATCATATTGCTATATCCCTAACACCAAGGGAATTAAAATGGATTTCAGGATACAATCACACATACCTAAAATAGCAAATAGAACAGAACCAAATTGTGAAGTATAGAAATTAAAGAATATGATTTGAACATCAATCATCTTATTTATAACAGTTTAGAAAATTTGAATTATAGAATTTCATTGATGGTGGCATCAATTTTTCCCTTGAGGGAAAAATAGCAAAGGTGGTATGTATGTGCGTGCATGCTCAGATGCGTCCAACTCTTTGCAACACTATGGACTGTAACCCACCAGGTTCCTCTGTCCATGGGATTCTCCAGGCAAGAACACTGGAGTGGGTTGCCGTCTCCTCCAGGGGATCTTCCTGACCCATATGTCCTGCGTCTCCTGCATTGCAGGCAGATTCTTAACTCGCTAAACCGTTGAGGAAGTGGCATTTAAGTTTAAAAGATGGAATTTAAGTTTAACATTGCTCTCTTCCTCAATGCTAAGTTATCTCCATTTAATGAAGGTATTAGAGCAGGCATGAACCAGGACCCTAATACAGAATAGATGATGGAGAGTAAAGCAGGTTATCAGTAATGTAAGTGAAGATCCATCAGCTTCACCCTGCAGAGAAGGGGTGATTCATTAAAGAAGATGGGACCAAATTTTGGGGCACCTAGATTGTCAAGAGAGCTGTTACTCCCCTTGCCAAAGAGAGATGTTTATACCTGTGTTTTCACTACACTGAGAAAAGGAAGAAGAAAGGGAATTATTATGTCTCCATGGGTCATGCTATCTCAACGACAAAACTCTCCTGAGAAGGGAAGTGAAAACCATTAGGCTGATTCTGCCTGTGAATTTGTAATTCTAAGTAAGTGTATACCATCAACTTTTATCCTTCATTCAAAGCTATGAGAAAATATTAAAATTATATTGATATTATCTAGGAAGGAGCCAAGGCTTAAGGAAGCTAAGAGATTTCCTATGTCCATAATGCTATCTTACGGCATCTAGTTTGACAGTTTTTCCATTACTCTATATTGCTTCTCTAGGCTAAACAACATAGTTTTCAAGGATGGTAACAATGGTTGCTATTCCTTTTATTCCACAACTTTTGGACCCTTAAGGTGATAGTTTTTCCTAGAAAAATTCTGTAGTACTAAATATCAGAAGGAAAAAACCCATATGTCTCCAGGGAAGACCAACCTGATGGTTGTATAATAATCGACCTCTTCTTTTGTAGACTGAATTCCCGTGTAATTTTATTTATACAGATACACACCATATTTATCCAAGTATGGATCTCTTTTCACTGGTTTTGCCTGGAATATGCTCAGCTTTTTCTTCAGCTCAGGAAAGTGATCCTCAGCTTATGGGATGTTAGTTCCCCAACCAGGGATTGACCCTGAGGCCTCAGCAGTGATAGCTTGGAATGCCAACCACTGGATCACTGGAATTCTCCAGAATGTGAATGTTTGGTTTTATTTTCTGTAGTATTAGTTTGGCTCTTTACTTAATGTGTCTCTCTTGACCTACCATCCCCTCCACTTTTTACCCGTTTTAGCAAATGGAACCTTCATCCACCCTGTTGCTCAAGCTCTGCGTCTCTGAAATCCTGTAAGCCTTTCCTATCAAATTCCAAAGTATGTGTCGTGTGTCTATGTGTGTAGGTATAGCACATATATGTGTGTATATATTAAATATGTCATATATTATATACACATACATATTATATATGATATATATGCTACATATATAAAAATCCCTGTCTCATCTATCTTCTGGAATTAAATAAATAGTTATTTAAGTCACTTAAAAGAATGCTGGATTATTTACCACAGAGGTCAGCCTTGAATTTTTGATATGAGGGAAGTAAATGAATTATTTTGGAAAAGACAGAAAATGTGACTGCCTGAAAAGAATTAGTGCATTTGCATCTTCCTTAAAAACACAGAAACGAACATTAAGACATGAGCAGACCTGTGTGATGTGGGAGAAAGCTACTGTCCCTTGAGTGGCCCATTTCTTTTTGGATCTCCATGCAAAAAGCCAAGCGGAGACATGCTGGGACCAGGGAGGCTCGAGCAACCTAGATAGGACATCGGTCGGGAAGCCATGTGACTGGCCCCGAGGCACCACACAGACTGTCATCCCAAGTACTGTTGTGGAGCCAAATGCTGAAGCGAATAAAATATGTTCTAGTTATGCTTGGGAGACCTCCCAAGCCCAGCTGTCTCACTTGCCTCCTCCCTTTGCTTTTATTTTTTTATTGCCAAGATGATGCTTAGAGGGGAAAGGCAAAAGGAGAGGAGAGGGCTGGGCCAACTCCATCACTGAGTTATATCATATGTTACCTTTTTATTTGCATCTGTAAAAGTTTAGATTCCTTACCCACTCCATGTTTACTTAACAACTTCAGGGCCTGTGATGAATCCTGGGAGTCGTGATCTTTTATTGACCTTGGGAAAATAGCTTCGGACTTCCTGAACATCAACTTCCACATTTACCAAAATAGAGCTAAGGATAATAATACCTTTCTGGCCCTTTCCACATATTGCTTGTTATCAAAATATAAAGCACCAAAGTTACTTTTCACCACCAAGATGATATTTTGTAAACTCCTTCATGAGTTCAACCAATTGATGTTTAAAATGAGACTAAAATTTTTAGCTGTTGTAAAAGAGAAAAGTTAACAAAAATGAAATATTTTCTGCATATTAAAATAGAGATTTTTTTTCCCCAAGCCATGATGTCATTGGTAAGGGGACAGAGAAGAAGTGGGCACTTTCATAGCCTTCTAGCAAGTGTTGAGATAATACGCTTTTCCTGAGCATACAACTTGGCAGTATGTATCAAAACCTTACACAGTTATGAAGCCTTTGATCCAGCAGTTCCACTTCTGGGGGTTTATTTGAAATAACAGGTCAGAGATGTACATAGGCCATTTTTTCAAGGAAGTTTGTTCAAGGTTATTTCTCAGAGCAAAATGGTAGATATAATCTCTTGTTCAGTAACAGACAGTTAGTTAAGGAAATGGAAGACATAATTAAGTATAATGCAGTTGTTAAAATGTGCACTGTGAAAGATTACTTACTGATATAGGGAAATATTCTCAAAGGGGAGGATCCTTATTTATACACCTTTCAGCACATTATAACATTGTTTATAGGAATGATAGCAGAGCAAACCATAGCATATCCAACAATAGAGAGGTAGTGAGTACTGTAATACATGCTGTGATGTATGCATGATTAAAACCCCTAAATTTCCTCCATTTCCTAAAAAAAGTCTAGTCTCTAAGTATATTGATGCAAATGCTAAGTGAAAGAAAACTCTGCATATTCAGTATAATTCATATGTCTGTATATACACATTATATATATAGGAAAACACAAGAGAAAAATATCTTGAAATGTCAGCCTTTCCAGTAAAATAAGTGTTTAAAATGTTTTTATTTTCTAAATTTTAAATGAAATCTACAAAGTAAACTGGTATTTGGAATTTTAAAAGGTATAAGCGTTCTATGTATTGAATGTTTATGTTCCCCCAAAATTATACATTGAAGCCTTAATCCCTGGAATTTGGAGGTGGAGGCGGAGGCAGAGGAAGGTAATTAGGATTAGATGAGGTCGTGAGGGCAGAGCCCCCTTGATGAAATTAGTGTCCTTATAAGAAGAGGAAGAGACTAGAGCTTTCTTTCTCTGTCTGCCAGGTGAGGATAGTGAGAAGGCAGCCGTTGGCACGCTAGAAAAAGAGGTCTCACAGGAATCTGACCATGCTAGCACCTGGACCTCAGGACTTAGCCTCTAGGACAGGGAATGTCTATTGCTTAAGGCACCAGTCTCTGATATTTTGTTATAGCAGCCTGAGCAGCCTACGACAGATAATAACAGAACTGGAGGAGCTGCTTCCTACTTTGGGGATCCAGTAGACTGATATAGTAGGAAAATCATGATGTCTCTGATCACTGGAAATAGTTTCAGTGATATAAAATGTATTGCTCCTGAGAGGAAAGATTGGGCCAACTGGCATGATAATAAAAATAATGAAAATGGTAGTTATTACTTATTAAGTATCTCTCAGTGTATGACATTGTGAGTGACTTTTTTACAACTTTAACTCATGTAATCCATATGATAACACAATATCCCATTTATTCTTTATTGCACCGTATGGCAAGGTGGGAGTTAATTTGGCAGATGTAGACAGTAAGCCTCTGAGAGATTGACAGTCAAGATCATGTAGCTATGATGTGCAAAAGAAGGAGATTTTTGTTCCCAGGTCTCCTTGTTTGCTGATCACCATGCCAGGAAAGAGTTTCTAGCAGGGATGGTATTCAGCTCTGGTGGTTAACCAGTAACCGGAGTTTAAACCTGAGTGTTCTAATGTTCTAGCAGCACATTTTCTTTAAGCAGAGATGAGAAAAGCTGCTTTATTTCTTCAGTTGTTCACTTTGGATGAAATAGATCAGAAGGCAAGGAGGGCCTTTTAAAAACTTTTATTTTGAAATAATTTTAGCCTTTCTGAAAAGTGACAAAATTAGCAGAGTTCCCATACACTTTTGACTGAAGTTCCTCTGATCTTAACTTCTTGTGTTCCTATGTAATTATTGAAATGAGGAGGCAAACTTTGACATAATACTGTTAACTATACTATGTAGACTTTATTTGGATTTCTCCAGTTATTCTACTGTTGTCCCGTTGCTGGTCAAGGATCCCACCCAGGATGTCATATAGCATTTAGTGACCCTGTGTCCTGAGTCTCTTCTGACCTGTGACAGTCCTCAGGCTTTTGTGTCTTTCTTGTCTTTTGTGTCCTTGACACTTTTGAGGAGTACTGCTTAGTTTTCTTTCTTTTTTTATTCTTTTTGCAAAGTGTTCCTCAACATTGGTTTAAGTCTCCCCTGATTAAATTGAAAATCTGAATTTTGGGGAGAAATAGCACAGGAGCAATAATCATGCCCTTCCCAGTGAGTCACATCAGGAGTCATGTGACATCACCCTGTCTCCTCACTGGTGATATTAACTCTAATCAGTTGGTTGATATAGGTTACCAGGTCACTCCATTGTAAAGATGCTAATTTTATCTTTGTATTAATTAGTATTTTATGGGGAAATGCCTTGAGCTTATGTAAATATATGGTTTTAACCATAATTTTACCACCCATCAATATTTCTTGACGGCAACAATAATTTTTGTGGTGTTTTTCCAGTGATCATGTTCTTCTTATTATAACATACCTTCTGCTTATTAATTCTTCTGTAAAGAGGATCTGCTATTTTCCATTGTTTCTTTATCTGTTTACTTATTTATTCATATTGGTATGTACTCAATGATATTTATTTCCTTCCCAGGTGACCCTAGTGGTAAAGAATCTGCCTGCCATTGCAGGAGACATAAGAGATCTGTGTTTGATCCCTGGGTGGGGAAGATCCCCTGGAGGAGGTCATGGCATTCCACTCCAGGATTCTTGCCTGGAGGATCCCATGGACGAAGAGCCTGGTGGGCTGCAGTCCATAGGGTTGCAAAGTCTGACATGACCAAAGCGACTTAGCATGCACATACGTACTCAAGCATATTTATTTTATTGTATGCATTGAACTCCATTACTATCACCATTTAATTAAGCTTATATCTCACACTATATGAAAGAATAAACTCCAAATCAAACAGGCAAATAAACGTAAAAAATGAAAGGATATAAACATTAGAAAAAAATCTGAAAAAAAAGAAGAAAAAAATGTGTTTTAAACTTTGTTGTATCAAAATGCTTCCTAACCATCACTCAAATTCCAGATAGAAGCATAATCAAATACATGAAAGATGGATGACTATATGAAATCAAAACCAATTGCACTATAAAACACTGTAAACATAGTCAACAGAAAACTGGCACAATATGAAGAAAATATTTGTACTGTACCACAAAAGGTGAATACACTTAATATATAACAAACTGGTAACGCAAGAACTAAATGACTAAAAGCTTTACGAAAATACGGGGAAAAAACTAGGAAGAGACAACTTACCAAAAAATTGATATAAAGATGACCCTTAACCATCAGAAAAATATTCCAGCTCACTCATATTGAGAGAAATGTGAATCAAAGCCACACCAAATGCCCATTTCCCACTGGTCAGAATGGTGACAATTTTAAAGAAGGCCAACATGGGCCAGTAGGTACTCTCATTCATTGCTGCTGGGCATGGTAATCAGTGCAAAAAGGGGCGTCTAGAGCTACCTGGTCCAGAGATGATGGAGGAGTTCAAACCAGAAATGTGTTTATTTTCTGGTGACATTTAGGAGTAGGCTGGTTTACAGTGTTCCTGAAGGTTGCTGGTAGTATAAGTTGTGAAAGATTGTTCAACAATTTATAGGTACTTGTAATTGTTTCCCACCTGCTTCCCTCCTCAACCCCTTTTGATCAGTATCATGAAACAAGCGCCCTGTGACTGGGAAGCCATCTCCATGGTTGTTGATTTTGCTGCTGCTTCTACTCCCTGCTAGACTCTGGCAGCTGATGCAGCTAGAGTCAAAAAGGTCAGAACTGCTAAGACCCTTAGAGAACCCATCCCTGAATGATTTACAAGAAGGGATGAGGCCCAGAGAGGGTCAGTGACTTGCCCAGAGTCACAAAGTGAGCCAAACCTGAAATTAAAGGGTTCTGACCAGAATGGATTGATACTTTTGAACTGTGTTGTTCGAGAAGACTCTTGAGAGTCCCTTGGACTGCATGGAGATCCAATCAGTCCATCCTAAAGAAAATCAGTCCTGAATAGTCATTGGAAGGACCGATGCTGAAGCTGAAACTCCAATACTTTGGCCACCTGATGCGATGAACCAACTCATTGGAAAAGACCCTGATTCTGTGAAAGATTGCAGGCAGGAGGAGAAGGGGATAACAGAGGATGAGATGATTGTATGGCATCACCAACATGATGGACATGAGTTTAAGTAAACTCTGGGAGTTGGTGATGGACAGGGAGGCCTGGTGTGCTGCAGTCCATGGGGTCCCAAAGAGTCAGACACCACTGAGTGAACTGAACTGAACTGACCAGAATATTCTATTTTGTCTTGCAAGGTGCATGTAGAGTACCAGACACACAGTAGGCAAGCAGGCTGTGAGAGCAAGAATAACCGATTCAGTTTCATTCCCTGAGTGGAACTTGCCTTCTAAGTATACCAATTTGAGGGAAGGTGTATATATGGTATTTTTGATCCTCCCAGGATCCTTAGGCAGCAACAATTGATTAGCAATGACAACCGTGACATCAAGGAAAGGCACCCAGTGGTGAGTTTGTGTTGATTTCTAAATTATGAGCCAGCTCCAGATGGTTGAGGTCCTGCTTGAGCACCAGTTGGCCTGCATTGGGCCTCGAGTCTTCCATTTCAAAGGCTTTCAGTTTGAGCAGCACGACAAGACCCTTAGGGAAGGAGCTAATGGGACTTGGGTCCGCCTGAGCTCCACTATGGAAACCTTGAGCCCTGGCTGGTGACCGCCTCCTTCCCAGGCAGGGACACTGTTCTCCCAGAGGCCCAGTCAGCCTTGAGCTTTGCTTCGTCACAGCTGCATAGCCTAGTGGAGATGCTGGTGAGATTCAAAGCTAAGTCCTTCTGAATCTAACACCTGTGTTTTTCAGTAGTTACCCAGACAGCTGAAAGAGTTGAGAGACTATGCAATCCAGACCATACCCTTCACAGATAGAGAAGAATTTAGACATAAGTCTGTGGTCCCACTGTACACACAGATCACAGCGTAGCATGCAGGAGTGATCATCAATCCAGGGCTCTTTGTAACAACAAAAAGGCTCACTCTAAACGTACCATGCAGTTCATTTCTGGAGAAGAAAGGGAAACCTGTAGCTCCTCAAATTAGGAAGTTTCCTGGCTTGGACACATACTTTCCAGAGAGGTTTGTTTTTTTTTTAAATTTTATTGGAGGATAGTTTCTTTACAATGTTGTTTAAGTTTCTGCTGTACGTAAAGTGAATCAGCTATGTGTATACATGTATCCCCTCATTTTTGGATTTCCTTCCCATTTTGTCTATATTCCTTTTAGATGCCAAAAACTTCCTCCCAGCATTAGTTGATTTTACAAAGTCTTTCACAAGCTCTGCTAAGAAATATGTGCCAAGGCTTCATTTAATTCAAGGCTGTGAAAATTGTAGCTTATTTGGGGATTTTGGGCTTTCCTGGTAGTTCAGAAGGTAAAGATTGTGTCTACAATGCAGGAGCCCTGGGTTGAGAAGATCCCTGGAGAATGAAATGGCAACCCACTCCAGCATTTTTGCCTGGAGAATCCCATGGGCAGAGGAGCCTGGTGGGCTACTGTCCATGGGGTCGCAAAGAGTCTGACACAGTTGAGCAACACTTTCACTTTCTTCATCTTGAATTTGGGGATTTAATGTGACTTAGGGCATGAACATGCTTTTGGGATGGGCGAGTCCTGGTTCTTTTCCTGGTATTTCCCTTGGTAGTTACATTACCCTAGGTGGGACATTTAACCCCATCTAGATGGATATCCTGCTTTTCCCTCACAGAATAGTAAATGGTGAGTATTTTCCTATGTCATTATTCTTTTACATCATTATTAGTACATCTGCATAATATTCATTTTGTGACTCAACTATAAAATTTAAATATCAAATATGGTTAGATATCTCTTCTGTTTCTCTTAATGGTGATGATGCTCCTTCTAACTCTGCCTCTGCAGGACCCCCTAATTTTGAAAGCTATTTTCAGATGGCATTTCCCTATGCAAGATATCTAACAATACCAGGAGGTTTCTTTAGCTTAGCAGTTTCTAAATATGAAAAATCACTAAGAAGAGTTACCATGTGACAGGTCTTTTCTAAGGAAATACTTTGGGTTAGGATATTTTCAAGGTAGGTATCAGCAGCTGTCCACTCGAGCTCAAGAAAGACTCAAGGAGGTACTTGTGTAAAGTGTGGCTGTGATCAGCATAGCCTCTTGGTGTTCTGGATAGGACAACTCAACAGTAAAATAAAATCCTGGAACACCAAGTCAGTTGACTCAGTAAATGGGTTTCTTACATATTGACGGAGTGACATCTAGGAAGTACAGTTTTCACTTTGATATAGTTTGTAATGAGTCCTTCCTGATTGTTAAACACAAGTACCATTTCTCTGTTAGTTCCTCTTGTCCTCATTCGTGGTTGGATTTATTAAAAACATATCAGCATCAAGGAGCAAATGGCAACCCACTCCAGTATGCTTGCCTGGAAAATCTCATGGATAGAGAAGCCTGGTGGGCTACAGTCCATGGGGTCACAAAGAGTCGGACATGACTTAGCAATTCAACAACAACAACAACAAAGGAAGTATATGCAAATATCCTGGAAATGGCTGAAGAGAACACAAAATAATGACGAACTCATAGTTTAAGAAGAAGAGAATAAGGGTTTTTACACTCTTCCCTATAAGTTGTATCCTGTCGTGTCACTCACAGAGGAATCAAACGTATGCTGTCAGTCCAAAGCAAGTTCTTTGTGACTCTTTGCGACCCCATGGACTGTAGCCCACCAGGGTCCTCTGTCCATGAGATTTTCCAGGGAAGAATGCTGGAGTGGATTGCCATTTGCTCCTCCAGGCACTATGTTGTAGATAGATTGCTTGAACTTACTCATTTTGAGTAAAATGAAGTTCTTGGTTCTAGAGGTTTGGGCACCCTGTGTGATGGCTATGTTGCAATCATATATATTAATGTTTGCATACCCCTTAAAGCATACCGCTTCTGACTGCTGCTAACAGAGCAGAGCTCTGTTGAATGACAGTATTTACCTGGAACTTTTTAGGAAAATCCTAATAAATGTTGCTACATTTCCAATCTGTGTGCTTCCCTCCACATTTATGCAACTTCACTTTCTGAAGTTATTGATATTTCTCCTGGCAGTCTTGATTCTAGCTTGTTCTTCTTCCATCTCAGCGGTTCTCATGATGTACTCTGCATATAAGTTAAATAAGCAGGGTGACAGTATATAGCCTTGACTTACTCCTTTCCTGATTTGGAACCAGTCAGTTGTTCCATGTCCAGTTCTAACTGTTGTTTCCTGACCTGCATACAGGTTTCTCAAGAGGCAGGTCAGGTGGTCTGGTATTCCCATCTCTTTCAGAATTTTCCACAGTTTGTTGTGATCCACACAGTCAACAGCTTTGGCATTGTCAATAAAGCAGAAATAGATGTTTTTCTGGAACTCTCTTGCTTTTTCCATGATCCAGCGGATGTTGGCAATTTGATTTCTGGTTCTTCTGCCTTTTCTAAAACCAGCTTGAACATCTGGAAGTTCACGGTTCACATACTGTTGAAGCCTGCCTTGTAGAATTTTGAGCATTATTTTACTAGCATGTGAGATGAGTGCAATTGTGCGGTAGTTTGAGCATTCTTTGGCATTACCTTTCTTTGAGATTGGAATGAAAACTGACCTTTTCCAGTCCTGTGGCCACTGCTGAGTTTTCCAGATTTGTTGACATATTGAGTGCAGTACATTCACAGCATCATCTTTTAGAATTTGAAATAGCTTAACTGGAATTTCATCACTTCCACTAGCTTTGATGGTAGTGATGCTTCCTAAGGCCGGTTTGACTTTGCATTCCAGGATGTCTGGCTCTAGGTGAGTGAACACACCACTGTGATTATGTGGGTCATGAAGATCTTTTTTGTACAGTTCTTCTATGTATTCTTTCCACCTCTTCTTCATATCTTCTGCTTCTGTTGGGTCCATACCATTTCTGTCCTTTATTGAGCCCATCTTTGCATGAAACATTCCCCTGGTATCTCTAATTTTCTTGAGGAGCTCTCTAGTCTTTCCCATTCTATTGTTTTCCTCTATTTCTTTGCACTGATCACTGAGGAAGGCTTTCTTATCTCTCCTTGCTATTCTTTGGAACTCTGCATTCAGATGGGTATATCTTTACTTTTCTCCTTTGCCTTTAGATTCTCTTCTTTTCTCAGCTATTTGTAAGGCCTCCTCAGACAACCATTTTGCCTTTTTGCATTTTTTTTCTTGGGGATGGTCTTGATCCCTGTCTTCTGTACAATGTCACGAACCTCTGTCCATAGTTCATCAGGCACTCTATCATACCTAGTCCCTTAAATATATTTCTTACTTCTACTGTATAATCAAGGGATTTGATTTAGGTAATACCTGAATGGTCTAGTGGTTTTCCCTACTGTCTTCAGTTTAAGCCTGAATTTGGCAATAAGGAGTTTATGATCTGAGCTAAAGTCAGCTCCCAGTTTTGTTTTTGCTGACTGTATAGAGCTTCTCCATCTTTGGCTGCAAAGAATATAATCAATCTGATTTCGGTGTCGACCATCTGGTGATGTCCATGTGTAGAGTCTTCTCTTGTGTTGCTGGAAGAGGGTGTTTCCTATGACCAGTGGGATCTCTTGTCAGAACTCTATTAGCCTTTGCCCTGCTTCATTCTGTACTCCAAGGCGAAATTTGCCTGTTACTCCAGTTGTTTCTTAACTCCCTACTTTTGCATTCCAGTCCCCTATAATGAAAAGGACACCTTTTTTGGTTGTCCATTCAATTATTCATTCAACACATATTATGAAGCATCTGGTCTGTGCCTACTCACTTTAATGTGAATTAGAAATCTGATTTGCTGACTTAGCTGACAAGTTAGTCTGCTATAGAATTTAAGGCCCTTTGAGGGTCATTAGCATAGGACTAGTTGATGCCAAGAGCAGAAGACATTCACAGCAGAGGAGGGTATGAAGGGAGAAGGAAAAGTGCTAATGAAGGAGGTTTGGGGTGTGTAAGTAAAAAAGCTCACTGTAAGGACACACAGTGAATTACGTGGAAAATGTTTCTGCTTCCTGTTCCTAACTAGGGAACAGGTGAAAACCATAGGAGGAGAGAGAGAGAGATTGAGTTTTGTAAGTCAAGGTAATTTTTTTCTAACTTATAGCAATAAAACTGGGCTATTTTCATTGTTATGATGAGAAGATTTATCCCATCTAAAAGGGTCTTACAGGTTACTCATAAAATCATAAAGATTACATTTGTGTCCCCTCAACAACACTGACGGAGAAGGCAATGGCACCCCACTCCAGCACTCTTGCCTGGATGGAGGAGCCTGGTGGGCTGCAGTCCATGGGGTCGCTAAGAGTCAGACACGACTGAGCAACTTCACTTTCACTTTTCACTTTCATGCATTGGAGAAGGAAATGGCAACCCACTCCAGTGTTCTTGCCTGGAGAATCCCAGGGACGGGGGAGCCTGGTGGGCTGCCGTCTATGGGGTCGCACAGAGTTGGACACGACTGAAGTGACTTAGCAGCAGCAGAAACAACACTGAAAGTGATGCAGCAAATTCAGTGTCCGTAGAAATCAAATCACAGAGACGGAGCTTTGGATGAAGTCGAAAAGAATAGCTTTGTTGCTTTGCCAGGCACAGGGGGACACAGTGGGCTCGTGCCTCAAAAATTCTCTGTCCGATCCTGAGGTTGTTTGGTGAGAAGTTTTATAGCCATGGTTCAAGGGTGGGGTTGCTAATAAGGATCAAGGTGGGTGCAGTGTCTGCACTTGTTTAATCTGGCCTCAGGTGGCCTCCTGATGAGCTTCTCTGTTCCTTTAATCTGGCCTTTGGAACTCAAGGAAGGTCATAGAGGCTGGAGTCTATTCCCTACAAACAAGTAATGGGAGAGACAGAAAGGCTTCCTTGTTCAGGAACCCCCACAGAGTCCGGGTCTGTTTCAAAAGTGAAGTCACAAATAAATAGAATATGCTTTATATATACTTAGCTTTGGGCTTCCGTGGTGGCTCAGATGATAAAGAATCCACCTGCAATGCAGGAGACCCGGCTTCGATCCCTGGGTTGGGAAGATCCCCTGGAGAAGGGAATGGTTACCCACTCCAGTATTCTTGCCTGGAGAATCCCATGGACAGAGGAGCCTGGTGGGCTACAGTCCATGGGGTTGCAAAGAGTTAGACATGACTAGCAAATATGCACTTACACATCCTTAGTTTATCCCCAAAATGTGGCACATTTATCTTATAGCCAAAATCTGATTAATAGTTATTAAGAAAACAAATATTAACCTACACACCCTCCCTGAGAAACTTAATATAAGTCTAAGAGTTCGCCCCTTGCCCCCAGTATATCTGACTACTATTGCCATCAGCTAATATGCTAATGGGAACAATTATTTTATATATCATTTGGACCATGCAAGCCAATCAGAAGTCATTTGGGTCATTGTTGAGATTACTGAACTAAGTGGACACCAGCCAAATCTTTGCTTTAGCAGAAAATTATCCAATGTTGAATTTCAAAATTTGATTAAATGAATTTCAGTCCTGAGCTCCGTCTGCTGTGCTGCACATCTGGAGCTACATGCAAGGTTTGCATCTTGCATTTTGCTGCTGAGGCTGGTTTTGGCAGTCCTGGCAGGGTATTCAGAAGAATCCACAGGCTTACCAGTAGATGAAGAGTAGAGTCCAGCAGCTAAACCACTAGGGCAAGAGGAAGGATGGAGCAGAGTGGTCAGAGACACTGTGAAGATAGGAGTATTGAAATAATTCAAACCCAAGAAAAATAGAGGATTCATACTCTGATTGCTACTGAAACTACTGCTCCCTTTGTGGATGTCTCACAACATTCATGCTCTACCCCAGAGACATCATCTTCCTGGGAAACCTTTTCAGCCTCTTGCAAGTTATCTCTGGTTCCTTGGAATGTAGGGGTCATCTCTCCTGGAGTGTGGGTGGGCCATTTCATTCAGTACCTGCCTCTAGAGGGACACAGACATTGGAAAAAACTGCGCTGCCTGCTTTTTTTTTTTCTTTGAGAGGTTTTTGAAGTTTTGTCCATGTAAAATATTTGTCACACAGGCAACATTGTAACAGTGTTTAAGATTTGACTTGAAGAGATGGAAGATAATAGGTGATTTTTCTTTTAATGTTCTTTCTAGTTTTGTTAATTTTCCATGCTTCCTTCCTGTGACTATTTTGATATACCTCTCATAATATCATGTGACAAGAAAATCGAATGTTACATATTCCTATTTTTTAAATGTATGCAGTGGGAAAATAGGATTGTATTACAGAAATTAACTCTAGCACCTGTTTACTTGGTATGTCAGCCTTTTCTTTAAAAAATATTTCCTTTATGTGGGAAAATGTGCCCTTGTCCCTCTCTGTATGGGCAACACAGGTTCTTGATGATGCACTGATTAACTGGATTTGCTAACCCAATTGAGGACAAGTTTGGCTTCAAGGGCGTGGTGGAGAGGAAGAACTTCAGGCTGGTGCCATGAGGGGTCATGACACATACTTGAAGTCTTTGTCTCTACCATTCTCTTATTTTCTGATCTTGGGTTTGGCCTGAGTCTCAAGTTTCCTCATGAGTAAAATGAGATAAATGATGTTAGATGAGCTCAAAGTGCTACTTTGGTCATAATTACCATTCTCTGTGCTCTAACAGGGCAAAAAAATAGAAACAAACACTCCCACCACTGGGAAGTTTCCTTACCCTTTGGCAGAAACACATGGTGGTTAAGGGCTTGGGCTCTGGAGCTAGCCTGGTGGGTTTGAATCTTACCTCTATCACTTAAAAGCTGTATGACCTTAGGTGAGTTCTTCCAGGGCTCTATGCTTCAGTTTTCTCAACTGTCAAATGGGCATAAAAATAGTTCCTTGTTATCTGTTTAAGGGTAAAATAATTTAAGGTCTGTAAAGCCTGAAGACTAAAGAATCCATTATAAACAAGGTACTAAAATTTTTTTAGAGAGTTAAGCTATGTGGTATCTAAACAGAACACATAATGCAGCAGTCTTTTTCTCTCTCAAGAAACCTAGTAGAGAAAAAAAAAAAAAAGCCTTTTCTAACTTTATGACCAGAGGGAGTTTTACCTATCAGAAGGATAAGAGTCTCACCTTATGAGATTATTCTAATGCTAATCACTTTATTGAAGAAATGCTGTTCTAATTTAGTTCTTATTTATTTTCAAACAACAAGAGTTTGCGGAATAATCATTCCACTTCTTAAGACTCAGTTCAGTTCAGTTCAGTCACTCAGTCCTGTCCAGCTATTTGCAACCCCATGGACTGTAGTACGCCAGGCCTGCTTGTTCATCACCAACTCCGGGAGTTTACTCAAACTCATGTCCATTCAGTCGGTGATGCCATCCAGCCATCTCATCCTCTGTCGTCCCCTTCTCCTCCTGCCTTCAATCTTTCCCAGCATCAGGGTCTTTTCCAATGAGTCAGTTCTTTGCATCAGGTGGCCAAAGTATTGGAGTTTCAGCTTTAGCATCAGTCCTTCCAATGAATATTCAGGACTGATTTCCTTTAGGATGAACTGGTTGGATCTCCTTGCAGTCCAAGGGCCTCTCAAGAGTCTTCTCCAACACCACAGTTCAAAAGCATCAATTCAAAACAAAACAAAACAAAAGCATCAATGCTTTGGCGCTCAGCTTTCCTTATAGTCCAACTGTCATATCCATACATGACTACTGCATATAAGTTAAATAAGCAAGTTGAACGGTTCTGTGAAGACCTACAAGACCTTCTAGAACTCACACCCCCAAATGATGTCCTTTTCATTATAGGGGACTGGAATGCAAAAGTAGGAAGTCAAGAAACACCTGGAGTAACAGGCAAATTTGGCCTTGGAGTACAGAATGAAGCAGGGCAAAGGCTAATAGAGTTCTGCCAAGAGATCCCACTGGTCATAGGAAACACCCTCTTCCAGCAACACAAGAAAAGACTCTACACATGGACATCACCGGATGGTCAACTCTGAAATCAGATTGATTATATTCTTTGCAGCCAAAGATGGAGAGGCTCTATACAATTAGCAAAAACAAGATTGGGAGCTGACTGTGGCTCAGATCATAAACTCCTTATTGCCAAATTCCGACTTAAATTGAAGAAAGTGGGGAAAACCACTATACCATTCAGGTATGACTTAAATCAAATCCCTTATGACTATACAGTGGAAGTGAGAAATAGATTTAAGGGACTAGATCTGATAGACAGAGTGCCTGATGAACTATGGACGGAGGTTTGTGACATTGTACATGACACAGGGATCAAGACCATCCCCATGGAAAAGAAATGCAAAAAGGCAAAATGGTTGTCTGAGAAGGCCTTACAAATAGCTGTGAAAAGAAGAGAAGGGAAAAGCAAAGGAGAAAAGTAAAGATATACCCATTTGAATGCAGAGTTCCAAAAGAATAGCAAGGAGAGATAAGAAAGACTTCCTCAGTAACCAGTGCAAAGAAATAGAGGAAAACAATAGAATGGGAAAGAATCTCTAAGACTAGGGCTTCCCTGGTGGCTCAGAGGTTAAAGCATTTGCCCGCAATGTGGGAGACCCGGGTTTGATCCCTAGGTCGGGAAGATCCCCTGGAGAAGGAAATCGCAACCCAGGCAAGAATACTGGAGTGGGTTGCTATTTCTTTTTCTAGGAGATCTTCCAGACCCAGGGATCAAACTCAGGTCTCCCACATTGTAGGCAGACGCTTTACTGTCTGAGCTACCAGGGAAGTGGGGTTGCTAGTGTTTGGTAAATTGGCACCCATACTTAGTAATCACTCAGATTTTTAGATAATTATTTTCCTAGGGCTTGGGAAGGGTCAAGGTCCTTTTTGTCAGGGAATGTTTGACGGGAGGATTCCTACGTGCTGTCTCTCATGAGTCCTTTGTCCCTCTTCAAGCGGAACAGCACGCTGCTCCCAGGGACTGAGGTCATTGTGTGAGGCAGGCTTGGGTCTCCTTTAGTAAACATTCTCTTTAGGACAAAACTGCTTAGTCTCGTTCCCCTTTCTTGAGATATAGATTGTGTCCTGACCTTGTGACTACATTACCCCTTGTTCCCTTGGTAATGGTTGCTGTACATTTGGTTTTCTGATCTCTATCATTCCCGAAAGAAGTTTCTTGTACCACAGCCTATATATACTCATAGGAAAATCATTAAAGCACCTTTGCTCCATCAGAGCTTAGGTCCCCGGGTCTTTTTTGTCTCTTTCTCTCTCTCTCTTTCTCTCTTTCAATTTCTTATCGTCGACTCCGTACTACAAGGTTCCGGTCCATTAAAGGACCCCAACAAATGGCGCCAAGGAACAGGGACACTGGTGTACGTGGCATATCGGGCGGAATGACTCAGGGACCTATTGAGGTCGGTGAGTACTAAGGCATGGGTTAAACGGCTGGCCAGCCCCATTATTTTTCTATTTTACTTCACCATTTGTTTAAATTTCAGGGACTTCTGGCTTCACGGCAATGAATAGAGGCTTGCCTTCAAACAGTAGTTGAACATAATCCTTAGTTTCCTGATAAATGCAGTTTTGATTTAGAAATTTGGCTCCAGGTCAAAGAAAATGTTAAATGAACAAGAAAAAAATATTCCAATTGATCTCTAGCCCCTATGGGCTCTTATTAAAGCTGTAATTCTGCCATTTCAAGGTACATTCTAGCCCTTCTAATATTCAGCAACAGATAGAACACTTATTACATAAATATAAATTAAATGATTAAACTTTACAAAAGGCCTAATTAAAACAATACAAAATATCTCAAAATTTTCTTACTAGCCCTGCCCCGGCTGCTCCAAATGCTTCTCCTCTGCCAACAGTCGCAACTCCAAAAGTCTCTCATTTGTTGGAACCTAATGAAAAGTTATGCTAATTTTTAAACTAGATTAGAAGCTGCTATTTCCCATACTGTAATCGGAGAAGAAACCAAAAAACAGCTAGAGAAATTACTTGCTTATGAGAATGCAAATCAGAAATGTCAAAGAGCTATAGCTGCAATTTCTGAGACTAAAATTATTATTGATTATTTAAAAGCTTATCGCAATCTAGGATCAGAAACTCAAAAGATGCAAATACTGATTGAGGCAATGGCTACTACCTTTAAAAAGGGAAATGACAGAGGACTTCTTGGCTAGCTTGATGATGGAATGGCCCCCACCTCGTCCTTGAATCATCTTTGATAAACAGATTGGGCCTAAACAATGGGACATCTGAAAACTTGCTGCAAACACCGAAGAACTTGGGACTTGGACCAGACATTCCACAGGGACCAATCATAGCTATAGCAATTATTTCTTTCACTATAATCAATCATATTTTATACAAGCCTATGTTCCACTTCCTTTTGTTGTAGTTATAGGAAATTTACAATTCAATAAGACTTTACGTTCTGTAACTTGCATAAATTGTAAATTATATACTTGTCTTAACTCCTCTATTTCCTTAAAAAATGACTCCCTTTTGATTCTTCGATCTCTACATAATCTATGGTTACCAATAAATCTCCAATGGCCCTGGGAAGAAGGTCCCAAGGCTCCTTTTGATTCTTCGATCTCTACATAATCTATGGTTACCAATAAATCTCCAATGGCCCTGGGAAGAAGGTCCCAAGGCTAGACTTGCTTCCCAGTTATTTACTAAATTGCTCTAATGATCTAAACGATTCATTGGATGGCTGATTTTTGACATTATAGGATTAATAGCTATTTGCACCATTGCTGTCATCACTAGCATTACTTTACAAACCTCAATTCAAACACATAATTTTATTCAAAATTGGACTAAAGATGCTCATACTATGTGGGCCACTCAGGCTCAAATAGATGAAGATATTCAAAAAGAAATACAAGAACTGAGAACAGCCATCAAATGGGTTGGAGATCAATGAACAGATGTCCAAAAACAGATGATGCTAAAATATGATTGAAATTCTACTCAATTTCATGTTACTCCTGTTCATTTCTATAATAGTAGCTACAACTGGAAACAAATCAAGTTTCATTTTTAAAAAAACATATATGATAATGCCTTTCTGAATGTACAGTTATTACAAAAAAGAAATATGTGAAACCTTTTCTAATAATCTGCCCTCTTCCACTAGTATGAGAACTTTAGCTAAACAATTGGCTGATCAATTATCTGGGCTAGACCCACATAGATGGTTTCAAAGCCTTAATCATAGCATTGGGTCTAGAACTATAATTTTGATGATTGTCTTAACAATTATATTTGTTGTCTACTGTTGCCTTCATGCAAAGATTGTCAAAACTAAATAAACTCTGATGGTCAGAACTCTTCTTACAAATATTATAAATAAATAAGGGGGAATTGTCAGGGAATGTTTGACGGGAGGATTCCTACGTGCTGTCTCTCATGAGTCCTTTGTCCCTCTTCAAGCGGAACAGCACGCTGCTCCCAGGGACTGAGGTCATTGTGTGAGGCAGGCTTGGGTCTCCTTTAGTAAGCATTCTCTTTAGGACAAAACTGCTTAGTCTCGTTCCCCTTTCTTGAGATATGGATTGCCTCCTGACCTTGTGACTAACATTACCCCTTGTTCCCTTGGTAACGGTTGCTGTACGTTTGGTTTTCTGATCTCTATCATTCCCGAAAGAAGTTTCTTGTACCACAGCCTATATATACTCATAGGAAAATCATTAAAGCACCTTTGCTCCACCAGAGCTTAGGTCCCCGGGTCTTTTTTGTCTCTTTCTCTCTCTCTCTTTCTCTCTTTCAATTTCTTATCGTCGACTCCGTACTACAAGGTTCCGGTCCATTAAAGGACCCCAACACTTTTCATTGCTTTTGGCCTCAGGCATTTCTTCTCAGCTGAAAGCAGGCACTCTTGGATCCTTGCAAAGTGCTTGCCTGTTTTGCTCAGTCCCCACTTGTCCAGAGTAACTTTGGCCAAAGCCTAGAGGCACTTTCTAGCTCTTTCAACCTCTCTGACTTCCTTGGTGGCTCAGATGGTAAAGAATCTGTCTACAATGCAGGGGACCCAGGTTTGATCTGTGGGCCAGGAAGATCCCCTGGAGGAGGGCATGGCAACCCACTCCAGTATTCTTGCCTGGAAAATCTCATGGACAGAGGAGCCTGGTGGGCTACAGTCCATGGGGTTGCAAAGAGTCGGACACGACTGAGTGACTGACACTTTCATGTCACTTTCTTTCAGCCTCTTTGGCTACGAGCATTTCCTATCTTCTTAACTGTAGCCAGAGGAGAGGAGAGCAGTGGCTGTTAACTGACTCACTTTTATTTTTCCCTCTCTGTAAGAGAACACCACTGCTGGGGAGGTGTTGTTGCAGGAAATTCCATCCAGTTTTCCAGAAATACTGCGTGGAAAGGCCATGGGCTGAGAGACAGCTGACCTGAGCTCTGCACCATCCCTGCCACTGTTCACTGTCCTGTCCCCTTTCCCTGTCTCAGGACAAGTCTGTGATTCTGGGATCCTTGTCAGTTAGACTTGGTGCACATGTGCTCACACACACACACACACACACACACACACACACAGCCTCCCCCAACTACCCCCCAAGTTTGTGATTCTGGGATCCTTGTCAGTTAGACTTGGTGCACATGTGCTCATACACACACACACACACACACACACACACACACACACACACAGCCTCCCTCCTTGTCAGTTAGACTTGGTGCACATGTGCTCACACACACACACACACACACACACACACACAGCCTCCCCCAACTACCCCCCAAACTGGGTACATCAGTTCTTGTCTGTAAGCCTGTGAAACATGCCATTCCTTCTGAAGTCTGCTTTCAGCTGGACCTGGTCTCAACCTTCCCCTCCCTTCTGAAGTCTGCTTTCAGCTAGACCTGGCCTCAACCTTCTCCTCCACGCAGTCCTACTGGAAGATGTGAGTCTTTTTCTTCCTTACTTACCAGGATTATGGTGAGGAGAAGCGTGCTAAAGTCCAGGTGCACTGTTTGAGCTCTCTGTGAAGAAGCTGCTGTCTAACTCCAAAGCACTCATATGATTAGGTCCAGTGCCATTAATATTTCCCCAAACTGCCTTTATCCTATTAGTGCCTGTAGGTAATTGTTGTGGCTGGGGAATGTCTCCAGTCGTGCTTTCATTTTTATGAGAACTGATGATGATATTGCTTTGATTGCTGTTAAAGAAAAACGTTACAAAAGTTAAAAAAAGAAAAAACCTACAGCAAACTGACACACAAGCTTAGGACGTAACACTTTTAACTTGATTCTGAAACAAAGCAAAAAACCACAAAGAAATGCTGAGGTCCCTTCTGACTCGGTCTTCCGGGCCACCTACCAGTCAAATGTCCTCATTTTTTCAACAGTGAAACTGTGGGTCCGAGAGAAGCACAATAGAATTTTCCCAGAGCCTCTGAGCCAGCTACTTTCCCCACTCCAGCCTGTGCGGATCTCTGCTAGGCCCCTGGATCATATAGATGAAACTTTTTCTTGTATTAGTGTAAGTCTGTGAAGGTATGTTATTATTCTGTGTGGTTGAAATCACAATTTCCTCAACCTTTCTTGTACAGTTTCTTTGGTGGCTGCATTTCAGTGTCTTCCTGGGTTGTATGCACAAATCTGTGAATGAAATGCAGAATCCATTTCCCTCTGCTATCAATAATTTGTTTTCCATTGAAAAATACACATTCTGAGTTTGAATTTTATCCTCTTTTTTCCCCTGGTGTATGTGTGTCCTGACTATGTGGACAGGCTAGACAAGGTTTATAGTATTACTTAAGGGAAAAGTTAATGGTGTTGTTAAAGCAGAGAAAATAGGCTTGAAATTTAAGGGGAAAAAAAGAAGTCTAATTATTAGTACAACTATTCCTCTTTGCTCAAATCATATTCATGAACGTTGATAACACCCAACTCAGACGATTTTCCGCTGACCTGCTCATCTCCCATCTCTGGTCCTACTTGCATTCTCGACCTTAGAGCATCTTCCCCCAGGCTTGATTACATCCTTCAGACCTTTCTACCCCCATGTCATTGCCTCCACTGCTGACTACACTCCCACCCTCATACTCCCCAAAGTGTTCACAGCCAACAGTACTCAACACTGAGTGCTCTTCCAAGCCTTTTGAACGTGCTTAGCTCTGATCATTGATCCTTGATCCTTACTATCTATTGGTGACTGATTCTGGAAGCCAGATCTACGGCAAGAGTTGGGAGCAAAAGAGTTAAATGAATGGAGTAGTTGCATGGCAGGGAGAGAGAAGTAAAGGGTGAGGAAGGGATGAGTCGCGCTGATAACATGGGGGGCTTCCTGATGTAGCTCCTGAGCCTCACATGAATGCCCTGTGCTTTTGGATGAAGACTGGGGATAAATTGAGTGAAGCATGTAGGCTATTCCTGATTCCTTTCACCCTGTATGCTGGGGAGCAGGTAGATTATTGGACTATGTCGTCTGAACCTTAAAGGAAGGGCTGATTGAAAAGTCTCTGGAACCCTGTGTAGGGGAATACTGGTAATGTGAAGATTTGGTCTGTGAGCTCTTCAAAGGAATGTGTCCTACCTATCCTGACAGTCTTCCCTTCACTCCTAGCGTCCTGGCACATATGTAGCATATAGTTTTTGGTCAAAGTAGAAATATTTTTTCAGGATATTTCTCTAATTCCAAATTCTTACCTGCCTCATTTCTCACCACCATAAGCCCCCTCTCTGCTGTTCCTGTGTGCACACACACACACACACACACACACACACACGAGCATGTACACCTCCACTCCAACTGTGAATGGGCCATATGCTTTGAGATGCTTTTGCCATTGCACCTCTGTTTCTCTTTCTAGCATGTCCTTTCCCTCTACATCTTGTTCAGTCTTCCAGTCTTAGCATGGGCATTATTTTGTCCACAATGTCTGTCTTACTAACCCACAAAACCCCCTCCCCACTACTGCCCTTCCAGATGTCCCTTCTCTATGTTGTCATAGCATTCCACTCTTACAGCGTCATTGTCATAGAAGTGAAATAAACAAAAATTGACAGTTTTGTTTGTGATCTCATCCCATATTGAACCAGAAGCTTGCAAGGGGCAGAGGCTGCATCTTACTCAGCTCTTTCTATCCCTGGTCCTTAACCCAAGGCCTGGTGCATCCTAGGTTTTCCATGTTTCCTGAATATGTGAATGGAAAGTATCTTCCCTCTTATCTTATCTGCTCCTTTAAACACTTTCATCCACCTCTTCCATTCTTTTTGTCTGTAAGTTGAATACACAGATCATGAAGTCCCCAAAATTAATGAGCAATTGACAAGCAAACCCTATTCATTCTTATCATCTAGAAAACAAAAGATACCAGTATCTCTCCTAACCATGAATTTCTTCCATGCCTTCCCTCCATTAAAGACACAAAAAATACTTCTGGAAGCATATCCCTGGCTCTGACTACCACTACTAATCTCTAGAGATTAGTAGCATTTATCAACCAGCTGTTTCATGGGAAGAGCTTTAGCAATTGTTTTGCATTTTGTAGCTAATTGTAGGAACAAAGTGGCTACCCGTGCAAAATTTCTTTTTTAAAAGAAAACATTCTCTCCCTAATCAAGTCCACATGGGAAAGGCAACATCAAATTATTACTGATCAGCATTCATGAGCCAGGAGAGAGATGAAGTAGTAGATGCTTTTTGATTCCTTGTTAAGAAGTTGAAAGGTAAGATGTTCCATGTCGCAAGGAAATTTGCAGAATCCAGTGATTCAAATGTTGGAGACTAAAAGTGAAGAAAGACTTTGCTGAGGGATTAAAAGGAATGGATAAGAAGTACTTTCTGAACATTAGAGAAACCCAGACTAATAGAGGTGGAAAGGTTTTTAATATTTGACATCTGGTTCCTCATTTTTTTTTGTTTGTAGTCCACCTAAAAAGATAAATCATTTTGAATCCTGTGTAACTGTTCACGTCACTATTTTCACATATATAAAGCATGAGTTTAAGTGGTTTTAAAGGATGTAGTTTTCACTTTTCGCTATATTAATTATATACTGTATGTGTATTTTCATCATAACCTTGGAAATGTTCGTTTAGGTCATTCAGTTTATGGAAAACGTCCACCATATAACCTCAGTAGTGAAACCAGTCCTCATTGTCAAATCAATCAGCCAAGATTGCCTTTCTGGTTAAGTCTGATTTGATTATATTATCCTGTGACAAGTAATACTATTGAAATTCTAACATGAAGATGGGTTGATAAGGGCATGGAGTCTGCCGTGATTTGTCACTGGATGAAATAAAGGCCCTGCCTTATCAATATTTCTTACTCTGACACTCTTGGGTTTGCTCTACAAGGTCTCTCCCTCAGGAATTCCATGTTCTTGAATCTTATCTTTGTTGTTTTGTACTCTTGAGGATTTTATTCCCTGAGATAAAGCTCCATAGTAAAATTCAGGGTGGTCAGAGGACTGTCTCTCTTCCTCTTTTAAAAAAATGTTTTTCTTTTCCTTGCCTCATGGCCTATGGAATCTTAGTTTCTTGACCAGGGATCAAGCCCATGTCTCCTGCAGTGAAAGCGCAGAGTCCCACCCACTGGACCACCAGAGAATTCCCTCATCTCTCTTTTGTCAATGGTGAAAAGGGCCATCATGGACATGGAATTGGGAAAGAAAAATCTACAAGCAATGGGCAGGTATCCTGTCATACTGACCATCTGAAAAGTCAGATACCCAAACTTGGAAATTTCTGACCTTGTGTACTTCTCTCATTTTACTGATAGGTCAACTTAAGATCTAGCAAGAAGCATGGACTCTTTCGCAGTTGGTAATGCTTGTTAACCAGTGGAAGGGCCAATATTGGATAGAGGTATTTCAATTTCCCAGATAGTGTGCTTGCTCTGCCCCATGATGTCTCATGAGTCTGTCCTACAGTGGATGTGACTAATCTCTAGACAGTCACACGGAGTTTTCTCATAGAAGATGAGCTCTGACCTTAATGTTTCTTCACAGAGAGGGGCTTTCCAGGTGGCGCTAGTGGCAAAGAATCCTCCTGCCAAGCATGAGCCACAGGTTCAGTCCCTCAGTTGGGAAGATCCCTTGGAGAAGGAAACGACAACCCACTCCAGTATTCTTGCCTGGAGAATTCCATGGACAGAGGAACCTGGTGGGCTACAGTCCATGAGTTTGCAAAGGGTCAGACGCAACTGAAGTGACTTAGCATGCGTTTCCATAGAGGATGCAAGGATGGTAGTTATTTGTTTGTATCTGCTCTGATATTTCTTGCAGGTAAAGCAGATAGGGTTACCACTTAACAAGCCTTCATGCAAAAGCCTGTAATTTAACAAGCCTGTTTCATGATAAGTAGAAAATACACTTTACTGTGGGGCCAAAAGCTCACGGTAGCTATCAATCTTTTGAATAGCTTATTATTTACCTCATTTTGTTAAGTCTCCTGGATTAAATTGTAAGGTTTCAAATACATAAAGTCTGTCTTTCATTTCTTTATCTGAGAGTCCCTTAAAACACTCAATAACCTATATGTCTCTGGGGTCAAACTGCCTTGATTAAAATATTGGTTCTGCTATCTGCCAACAATATGACTTTGGGCAAAATATTAACCTCTCAATACCTCAGTTTCCCCATCTGTAAAATAGGTTATAAGGATTGAGTATATGCTCTAAGTCAAGTGCTTGAAAGTAGTTATTGTTGTCATTCTTGGTGTTTGAAACCATCAAATCATCTTACATTAAGAGAATTAAGAGAGCTAGCCTATGAAAATGAAGCAGGTTGGAAAAATACATTAAATTCACCCAAGGGCAAAAAGTCGATAGAATGCAGGCCTGCAGAAAGGGAGGATCCAGATAGTGTTATGGAAGGTTCATCAAGTCACAGATGAAAACAAAAAGTCACAGATAAAACCATAGTTTAGGAAAATGCTGTCTAATTGAAATTTCTATGGTGACAGAAGTGTCCTATATCGACACTGTCTGATGTTGTAGCTCCTAGTCACATACGGCTTTTGAACACTTCAGATGTGGGTAATCCTAGTGAGGAAATGGCATTTTGCATTTTATGTAATATTAATTAGTTTATAATTAAATTTCAATAGCCACGTGTAGCTGATGACTGCCATCATTTTGGCTAGTAGAGGTTCAAGATACCAGCCTTGTCTTCATCAGTCACTGTAAATCTCGGAGTAGGAAGCCAGCCTCAGCTGGTTGTGAAGACAGCAAAAGTGAAACTGACTTGAGAGTGAGTGCTGTGTGGTTGGGAGCAGGGACTTGGAATTACTTCCAAGTGGGATTCATATGGCCCTCATCTGGTTCTGTCCATCCTCCGTTATTACCTCTCCTTCTCCCTCTAGTTCTGTTCTCCTTTCTCCCCTTTCTTCTGTACCCCTTCCATTATCCCTTCTTCATTCCCTATGTCCATGCTCTTTAGCCAAATATATTGAGACCTGTGCATAGGTATGTAAGTCCCAAACAATTAAGGTCAATACAATATTCACAAGAAAGTGTTTTAAGACATGACAATGGCCAATTCCTTAGGACTGGAAGCCCACTGGGAGGAAGTCATAACTGTGGCAAATAGAGAACTTTTCCCCACACCATTTTCATGTTAAGTGTCACCTTCCATTGATTTAGTATTGATTCTGTTCATCTTTTAAGTAGTAGATCATAGGTAAGATCATTTGAGATTTTGTGGGTTGTCAGTGGAGCCTCCCACTGTTTTCCCCTGAGCTAGATACAGATGATATTTCAATGCCTTCCTCATCTTAGAAAGACAGATACCATATGACATCATTTATATGTGGAATCTAAAATATGACACAAATGAACTTATCCATGAAACAGAAACAGACTTGTAGACATAGAGAAAAGACTTGTCATTGTTGATCAGGGAATAGAGAAAGGATGGACTGGGAGTTTGGGATTAGCAGCTGCAAACTATTATATATAGAATAGATAAACAACAAGGTCCTACTGTATAGCTCTTAAAAGGTCCCTCCTCTGTAGTCAATATCTGGTGATAAACCATAATGGAAAAGAATATTAAAAAGAATATGAATATATGTATAACCAAATTGCTTAGGTGTACAGCAGAAATTAACACAGCATTGTGAATCAATTATACATCAATAAAAAATGCAAAAAAAAAAACCTTACTCGTCTTCGAACACATTCTATTTTGAAAGCTTAACTAGTCCTTTAAGGGAAAGAGGAACATTTAATATGTCAAGAAAGCGAATTGCAATGATTTGGAAGGTGAAGAGGTCCTAGCCAGGACATGTGAATCGAGAATCTCACACATTGTTATCCAAGTGGTGTTTGGGTCCAGTGTTCTCCATGGGAACAAACTTCCAGACTTTCTAGAACAACTCCTTTCTGCGTTTCTCATATACAGGTTAAAACATTTCATTGTTGGTATTTTCTTTAAGATTTGTTTTTATGTGGACCATTTTTAAAGTCTGTGGAATTTAAGAATATTGCTTGGTTTATGTTTTAATTTTTGGCCACAAGGCTTGTGGGATCTTAGCTCCACGAACAGGGATCTAACCTGCACCCCTTGCAGGAAGGTGACGTTTTAACCACTGGACCACCAGAGAAGTCCCATTGTTAGTATTTTGAATATTTTTAATGTGCACTGGGTCATAGTTAGGATCCTAAATAGTTTGAATGTTTACTGTTGTAAAAGCAGCTATTTTGCAGAGCACCGGAAAACCTTTTTTTTATTTGTGGAACCCATCCATATTAAAATGATCACTTCAGCAGCTTTCTGCGGAGAAAATGGTAGCTCTGACCTTTTATTCCATTTGACCATGGAGAAGAGGACCATAATTTCAACAATCAAATCCCCAAAGTGTTCTTGTGCCCATTTTCTTTCTCCGAAATGTCATTCCATCTGTCTGCTAGTAACACACCTTAATGCATTTTCAGTGACCTTTTTTTTCCCCCCTACAGGAAGTTCTCACAAATACTTTTCATTTTTCTTTAAAATAGAGCTAACCGTTGTAAGTTCTTACACAGATACTTAGAGAAAACGTATATAAGTGTAATTCATTTGGAAAGTGAAAAAGTGAACCTTCCTCTGGGGAGGCCCCCAGGACCCAGAAGTTTTCTGGGGTCCTGTGTCTAACTCAAGTAATACACTGTTCGAAGGCCAGGCTGCAAATAGCAATCGCCAGTGAATGGCCATGAATACAAGTCCAGGTTTCAGAAACAAATTTTGAGAAGCATCCAAGGAACAGTGAAACAGAGTCTAGTCTGGCAGGTCCCAGATCCCATTTTGGGACAGCTCCCTCCAATCCCATTTTCCTATAGCAGGCAGAGTTGTGCCTTTCCAGTATATCCTGCACACTGCTGCATGTGTACACTTACTCAAGTATAGCACAGTCGTCTTGCCCATTGCTGTTCTTGGACCTCTGCACCACCCGATGCCTGCCAGATGCAGTCTTTTACTGTCCCAAAGTCGAAAAGTCCTTCGTGACTTTGCTCTTACCCTCAATTCCAGCCTCTCTTCTCACGGGTCTGCTCTCCCGCAGCCCCAATCACTGTTTTCAGCTCTTTTGTCACCTGCCATCATTTTTCGTCACCTCCCTTTGTCCACACCATTCTGCCTTCAGCATTCTTTTGCTCCTCTGGATCTGTCGGGCAAAGAATGATCCATTCCTGTCATCCCAGTTCAAATCCTTCCTTATCCAAGGAACCTCCCCAGAACCCCTAAACATGCTGAAGGTCCTTTTCTGTGCAGTCCTCTGGCACTTTGAAACTGGTGTAGTATAAGAGCTCTGATTCAGAAATGCTGAGTTCGAATCCCAGCTCTGTCATTTGCAAGGTGTGTGATCTTGGACAAGACACTGAACTTCACTTTCTGAGGCCGTGCCTTCTTCTGGCACACGGAGACAGTATATTGCCTCCTCTGCACATGTCACAGGCTGGCTGTGACCCTCAAAGGAGATAACACACCCGCAGCGCTCAGTATGCAGTGAAACACCACAAACATGGGCAGTACTGGTCTTTTCGTGATGGTTCTTCCATGAAAAAGGGAGTTTTGAAGTAATCATTCTGAAAGGTGCTGAGGGAAGATGTTTTTCACCTAATCCCTGGGCATGACCATCAGCTTAGCCCAGAAACTGTAGTCTTTCAGCCTCTAAACTCTACTTTCCAAATGGCCCCTGGCACCAGAAGAGGTTCGGAAACTTTTAGTCATTCTTCATGTTCGGGTTTTTGGGTTTGAGAATCAAGAGCAGCTGTGGTCACAGCACTTGCTCTCACTGTTGAGGTTCATGGGGACAGCGATGCATCTGATTTAGCGGCGTGTCTTCTGCAGAGCCTGCCACGACGGAGCCTGTGTGCGCATCCTCACCTTCCTTTAGTGAGCTGTGATGAATGGTAAAAACGTACAGTGTGATGCATGTAAATGAAATCCTCACTATTAGTTTCCCAAACCTATATCGTGACAATCTGATCTGTTAGACTTTTCCTGCAGTACTGAGGGGTTCTCCTAACTTGCACTAAATATTTAAGAGATAAAGACTTAGAAGTGGAGATAGTGACTCAGTGAAAAGAATGGGGTCTCAGAATGGTGACTTGGCAGGACTATAGAGATGGGGCTTATGCATGGTAACAGTCTTGCTTGAGCCCTTGTTCTCAGGGTTGGGGGATCCGTTACAGGCTAGATTATAAAATGAACCAAATATTAATAGCACCACCCAGACAGATCTACTGTCTATGCCATGAATACAAGTCCAGGCTTTGAAAAAGTTTTTTTTTTTTTTTTTTTGAGAGAGAGAGAATGCGATGCAGCCAATGAACAATGATGCAAAATTGAATCCAGCTCTCCAATCCCGTTTTCCCTATAGAGGGCTAAGGTCCACTATCTGTGCCACTCGTACTCTTTTCATTTCACCAGTTCATCCTGTACCCCGAAATTGACTGTAGAGGATTTGCAGCAATTGATTGTGGAGAGCACCCAAGTTCTGTAAACACCATAGTCAGCTTTTCATATTCTTCCAGTCTTTACACAATCCCATCTTCTTCAGTACTGCACGCACTCAACTCTTGGCCTCTGACCCCTATTCCACTGAGCTAACCAATTTAGGGGGTTTTGATTCATGGGGCTAGCAAATTCCCCATGACATTTTTCACAGAACTAGAACAAATAATCCAAAAGAGAAAAGTATGTTTAGAAGTTCTCTTCTGCCCATCCCCAAGTGGACTTGTTAGTTGCTAGTAGATAGGTCCACTTGGTGCTTTGTGCGATTAGAAATGTCTATCTCTTGTCTCACTGATAGCAGGGAAGAAGAAGAAACATGCCCTCTGTCTGAAGGTGGGTGGGCTACAGAAGCAGTGCCAACTTAGATGCTGCCACAGTCTTCCATGAAAGTCTTTGACCCTTCTTGTTTAAGAACATTTCCACTCAGACCCAGTACACCTTTAGGAGACAGTATGGCAGAGTAGACACAGTTTAGGCCATGGTGGCGAAAAGCATATAAACCCCAGTGGCATCTCTTCCTAGCTGCCTGAAGTCAGTGTAA
Source organism: Cervus canadensis (assembly GCF_019320065.1). Taxonomy (NCBI): domain Eukaryota; kingdom Metazoa; phylum Chordata; class Mammalia; order Artiodactyla; family Cervidae; genus Cervus; species Cervus canadensis. The sequence goes on from NC_057419.1 coordinate 110,776,710, forward strand.
AATGGGGCTGATGTCTGCCCTCCTTCCCTCTCTTCTTTCAATTATTTTCAGAAAATTCAGCCATGTGTCAGGCACTGTGCTGAAGAGTATGGTATAATGGCGAATAAAACACTTACCCTGCACTCAGGAAACTTATAAACAGATCTCACCTACCTTCCTGTCAGTTCAGCCTGTTGTGAGAATTTAAGGAGAGTGATGGATGTATTAAATTGGCCAAAAAGTTCGTTTGGATTTTTCCACTAAGATCATACGAAAAAGCCGTACTTTTTTGGCCAACATGATAAAAGTGGTCAAAACATAGTGCTCACAAAGTATGGCCACCCTTTCCTTCTCTCCATTTTGTTGTTATGGCACTTGGTATACTTAGGTGTGCACACACACAGATGCACTCAGATCTCTGTGACTTTCATTTCTTTTAGTCCAAGATTGTTGCCATTTGCACACATAATCCTTAGGGCAGGAGCATCAGCCAGTCAAAAATGGACTCGAGGGACTTTCCTGGTAGTCCAGTGGTTAAGACTCCACATTCCCAATGCAGGGGGCCCGGGTTCGATCCTTGGTCAGGGAACTGTATCACCACATGCTGCAACTAAGACCCAGTGCAGTCAAATAAATAAATATATTTTTTAAAATGGGCTTCATTACTTTGAGTAACTTGACTGTCACTGAATCAGGTGTCTTTCAGGATTTCCTTTGGTGTTAGAATTTCAAATTGAGTTTCCTGCTCCTGTGGGTAGTTGTGTATTGGAGGCACTGACAAGCTATTAGCTTTCCAATTTGTTGTAACAATTTGGTGATTAAAAGACATCCCTAATATAGTGTGTTTGGGGTTCAGAAGAGAATGCTCTTGTAAGAAAATGATGCTAGTAATGAAAACTGCGCTGTGATATTTTGGGACAAGTTTCAAAATTATGACATCCCATAAACTCATTTTGTTTTCCAGGCATTGTAGAAGTTCTCTTGCAATATTGCAGTTATCTGTCATAATTGATCATCTTCCTCCACACACTGCCCTGCACCATGTAGGTCAAGCCTTTGTGATTCCACTGAAGAAGTTAGGAATCTGGAAGTCTGCCTAGATGTTCCCTTCCATGTCACCAGTTCAGTTCAGTTCACTCAGTCAGAGGTGTCCAACTCTTTGCGACCCCATGAATCGCAGCACGCCAGGCCTCCCTGTCCATCACAAACTCCCGGAGTTTACTCAAACTCATCTCCATTGAGTCGGTGATGCCATCCAGCCATCCCATCCTCTGTCATACCCTTCTCCTCCTGCCCCCAATCCGTCCCAGCATCAGGGTCTTTTCCAACGAGTCAACTCTTCGCATAAGGTGGCCCAAGTATTGGAGTTTCAGCTTCAGCATCAGGCCTTCCAATGAACACCCAGGACTGATCTCCTTTAGGATGGACTGGTTGGATCTCCTTGCAGTCCA